>NC_034598.1:39329344-39405394 GCF_900095145.1 Mus pahari
TCTCCCTGGCAGTGCACTGGAGCAAAGATGGCTCACCTTCCAGCTCAGGCCTTGAGACTGCTCCTGGGTGAACCACAGTGTTCCTTTCTTTTGTTTCTTTCAGACTGAACTCAGTTCCACGGGTAGATCATCTCAAGGGCAATAGGGTTCTAACTTTAGCCAAAACATCTAATACCAAAGAGGATCCAGAGGTTGTTTGGATTTCTCACTGATAAAACTAGTAACAGTTATAAGTAGGATGATTGTTGAACATTTTGTCATATCAATAAAGGATCCAATAGAAACCTACCCTATCTATACCCTGGTACATTCTAGTACGTTACACAGCTTGTTTGGTTCTCATCTATAGTTAACTTTCACCTACCTGGAGGTATCAGGGATTGAACTGTATTTTCTCAGGTGCCAGAGAACCCAAGTCACCAATATTGTGTATGTTGATAGTACTCTCCTTCAAAACAGAAAGCTTTATTGTAGTAAAAACAGGCCAATATCAGCCAAGAAACCTTTACTATAAAATATTATTGGTGACATAGATTTTTGATCAAACACAGGCCTTACATAAAATAACATTTTTTTTCCTTTCTTATATTTAAGAAATGTACATTGTGGAGCTTAAGGGATAAACAGTAAAGTTAGTGTGCTGAGTATAAATTAGATGTTATAAACTAAACACAAGGAAATATAGATAACCTTTATGTATAATGTAATAGTGAAAGATGAGAACAATATGAAGCTCATGCTTTATGTTTAAAATTCAAAGTAATTCTATAGTCATTATAAACCATATGCTTAATGTATGTGTTTATATGTATTTATACTTGGACATTTATAAAATATTTATGTTTATGAAGAAATACATTCATTTAAAAGAAATCATAATATGTTTATGTATATGATATATATATATATATATATATATATATATATATATATATACACATACATACATACATATATATTTCTATTACAAGCAGACACCATCAGGAAAGTCATTGCAAAAATTATTTTCATAGTAATACATGCAAACGTTTTTGTTAAGAGACAGGCCACATAAAGTCCATATACAGAGGGTGTGAGGGTGATCGATGTCAAAACCAAGATGGTAGATGAGGACAGTGCTGAATAACTAAGACAGTCACTCAGTATACAGTGCATGAGAGGGAACTTGGATGATGGAGGGCTTAAAGGCAGAAGTCAGTGGTTTACATGAGGCATGGAAGCCACGTGAAAAACCTAGAACCGTGTGCTAAAGCAGTAGTAGACAGTCAAGATGATTAGTAAGAGTAGAGTGCAAGGCATGTCTTTATACCATTTGTTACTGTTAGTTTATCAAGGGAGGGTTCTTTAGTCCATATGGATTCTTTGCTGGTTTTGTTTAGTGTGTCCTCCATGCTGCTCACTGACACTGTGTTCTTCAGGCTACAATGTGGTCATTTCTCAGTCTTTGCTCTTTCCTCAGTATCCAACCTCCACTGCTCCCCTCCCACCCCCCCAACATGATCTCTCTCCACAGGTTGGCTCATATTTTCAGTTTTCCCAGCTTATTTTTGGCAATCTCTTCCATTTTCTATAAGGTTATTCTTCCGGTGTTCCACACCCATACTTCCTTGAGCTCCTTCACGACTCCTCACTTCATCCTGTTCCATCATTTGAAGCCATAGTTACCTGTGTCATTGCTTCTAAACTGCCATTTCAAACCTCCCACCCTTAATCACGATATTGAATGTACCCATACAATTTCAGCACTCTTGTTCCCAGCAAGACATTCAATCTGGCCTAATTGAATATTTTCCTTCTCATACATTGTCTTATGAGAAACCTACATGTTCCCCATGCTTGATTAACTGATATATGGTGCTTTAATCAATCCAAATAAATGACCCATGATACAAAAAGTAATTTCCCTTCCTTGCATATTCCTTAGTCACGATCTCTGTGGAAACAAAGCCAATGGATTTGTTTTATTGATTTACATACAGACCCATTGAGGCTGAAAAGTCCCATACTGTCATTCTGTGTGTTGGGAAGCCAGAGAAAGTGACAAAATCTTCTAGTATAAGAAAACCCAAGTGTGAGAAATTTGAAGGCAAACAATGCAGATCTGAAGTCTCAGAGTGTCACAGAGGCAAGTGTCAGTGTATAGAAACAAAAAACCTGGCATCTTTGTCCATAAAAACTTGTCTACTTGGGAAGGAAGAACTAGAGAAAGAAAAGGAGTTTTGTTCTTGTGTTGTATATCATCTGGGACTCCAAGCATTTACACAGCAAGCTCATGGTCAGGGGAAGTGGACTCCGTGGTACATGTACCACCCCAGTCTCACTTAGATAAATTCTCATGGTCATTCTACAGCCAGCAGAATAGTCCAGTCAATCCCCAGTCAACATCATTCTTTGTATTTTGTTCCATTGAAAGAACATAGAATTCTGACTCTCTCCTCCTACTTGGTCTCTGCTCATGCTGACAGTATCTCGAGAAAATGTATACAAAAGTATGTTTACCTACACCTTAAATGATCTCATTTGTCTAGCAGCCTTCAGGCCAACACCTTGGGTTTGGTTACTTATCACATCACTGTGACTTCTTGTTTACTTTGCTTGGTTTATTTTCTTTTCATCTGACTGCATTTATGCTTGACAAGGCTCAGGCCATGTGTTCTATTTATTGTCTGCACTCACTGACTTGGCAAGATGTTTGGTAGCATAACTTTAAAATATCATCTATGTAGTAAAAATGCTCAAATTTCACAGCTGATTCACAAATAGCAGGCACTATCTGTCTCTATCAATCATCTACTTCTATCCATCTATCTATCTATCTATCTATCTATCTATCTTTTGTCTTTCCACCAATCATCTGCCTAGCTGTCAAAAACAACTAACACCTTTAAATAGGAACATCTTAGAGACAAAAAATGTTTATTCAAGATGAATATTTAAAGTCATTTACAGAAGAATGAATGAAGTAAGTCTTTCATGTCAAGGGAAACAACTGGCAGTATTTGTTTCTGATGACAGTGTTGGAGCCTTCCAGTTTGAATCGCGACACTAAAAGGCTTGTGTTTCCCACTGTGAACTTGACAGCTTCTCATTATCCAGTGACTATTCTGATTAGATTAGTGGTCATAATTTTAAAAACATTTCTTTTTTTCATTTTGTATAATGAAATGTGTCAGTATTTGAAATTTTTGAACTAATATTATCCAAATGGCAAAGACAACATGTTGAAATTCATCATAATGTCAAATATGGGAGTATGCCTGTAATTCAACCTTTGGAGATGGACAAACATGAAAATACTAAATTCAAGGCCACCATCAGGTACATACAGAGTTCTAGCCCAATCTAGGCTATGTGAGATTGTTGTCTAAAACAGAAGTAACCAAATATTGATTTGAAGTACAAACAAAAGATTCTCTAAGAACTATAAGAAAAGAATGAATAGATTTTCATATTTGTAATCATTGCTTCATACTTCAAATGAAATCCAGTGTTGTAGAGATGAACATTTAAATTTTAAATTAAAATCACAGAAGAAAATGCACAATGATCTGTTGTTGTAGTAATTATTTAATCTCAGTTGGCAGTTTCTACCCTGCCTTTGGTCATTAAGTTTCCAGATAAAAAACACAAAACTTGTATATTTCTAATAATCCTTAATCAGCACTAGAGCTGGGCAGATATCTATCCTCTAAGCTATTAGTATCTACCTCCCAATCAATAACCCTGAGATATGACTTGCCATGTTCCAACTGGGCTGCTATTATTCCAACTGGCCTGCCCTCATGGCCAATTCCCATGAGTGTTTACCCCATAGATTCTTCTTCTCTCTCTATTCTTTCTCTTTTCCTCAGACCCCAAACCTAGGAACTAGAGCTCTACCTACCTCCCTTCTGCCCAGCCATCTAGACTTTTGGCATCTTTATTCAATACCTTGGTGTGACTCTAACTCAGGAAGTAAAAGATCTGTATGATAAGAACTTCAAGTCTCTGAAGAAAGAAATTGAAGAAGATCTCAAAAGATGGAAAGATCTCCCATGCTCATGGATTGGCAGGATTAATATAGTAAAAATGNCTATCCTGCCAAAAGCAATCTACAGATTCAATGCAATCCCCATCAAAATTCCAACTCAATTCTTCACTGAATTAGAAAGGGCAATTTGCAAATTCATCTGGAATAATAAAAAACCAATATTTTTAAAGTGAGAAGCAAGGTCACATAGCAAAACTTGGTGTACGTGAAGATATTCTTATCACTGGGACAACCAAATCTTTGGGGCCAGTATTAGCATTATAAAACATAGCAAAAGACCAAACCTCAACAGTGATCCTAAAAAGGGCTATGAAATGATTCCTTTCATTTTACTACAAGCAAAGTCCAGTTATGAAGCACAGTTATTGTCCACGAGGAGAGGACAAGTATGTAAACACTGTCTATTGGTCTCGTGTAAGTGCTGACATGCTCTGGGCCACAGTGAAGTCTGTGGGAAGTATGAGAGGAAACTGGATTCCAAAGACTCTATTGATAAAGTCAAATGTCTCCATGGGGCATTTCATATGATTACATGTTGGGATTGTGTCCAACATGTGTTGAACTGTTTTAAATACTTGACTAAAGGCCTAATTAAAACAATTTTGCTAGCATTTATCTTTCTAATGTGAAATTTAAATTTCTAATGTGAATTTAATATTATGTAGGGCCAGTTATTAGTGACATAGTGTATGTTCTATAGGATGGCAATGTTGACGTTTACAGGAATAAGTGAAGGAGGTGAAGAAATGGCTCGTAAGGAAGAACTAAATGACCTAGATGTAAAATATGTACATAGCAAAGCTGTCACTAGAACTTTGTGAGTCACATACTTCTTCTCTTTATTTTGACCACATTTATTCTTACTCTGTCACACAATGCATCCCAACAGGGTATACATGAATATCTCTAAAATATTTGAAATCAGCCTGGATAGAGAAAAAAGCAAGCAATTATATAAGGGTATTTTAAGTTATGGTAGAGTACATTGTAAATTTTTTTGAAATATCTACATAGTGCTTTCAATGTATAATTAAGACAAATATTATATTATTAAATGCCTACATGAGTCTGGGGACAATGGTTTAAAAGGCAAAACTCAAGATCCAGGATTTCTTAAAGACTAAAACCTAAGCTACAATTTGTTATTCTCCTTGTAGTAGTATCCTTTATATTTAAATCCCAGTGACAACGCATTCTTCTATACCTGCCCAATGTTCTGGGTTCCCGAATGAAACACACACACACACACACACACACACACACACACACACACACACACACACAGCTTTTATATTTTGATATACCTTAACAACTCAATGGCTGGGTCACTCTCTAGCCTCCATGTGGCTACTCCACCTCCCCTGATATTCCTGAGTTATTACTTACTAAATCCTCTATTTTAACTTTGTTGCCCTAGACCCAGTAGAACAGCCCTCTGGGCTGCTATCGCCCCAGCTCCTACATGGTAGCTATGCTCTCTGTCCCATACTTTCTCAGGTGTGGCATCTCTCCTCTCCTTTCCTCGGCCTGGTGGATCTCCTTCTTTTTCCTGCTGTGCTCCCAGAAGGAAAGAAACCATTAGGATGAACAGCTAGCTACCAGAAGATATGTCCAATTACCAAGTGCGAATTTCATTCTTTTTCTTACATAGAGCAGAGACATCAATTCAACTCAACAACCAAATCTTACCTGTCAGCATCACACGCTTTTGCTCACTCCATCAAATCTGGATGGAGCCTTTGTTGACCTAACAAGCATTGTTTCCTGCTCTGTGGGATTGGCAAGAAGTAGCACAAACAATAAACCTCATCTGAAGAGGCCAAGAAAGGCAGATAAACAGCAGTCATTAGTCCATACCATTCCCCACCTCCTTTGAACGTTTATAACATAGTTTCTTGGACTTGGGTTGAGTTAGCACTCCCTTGATTAAATCCGACTTTAACCTAAGGTAAGGCACCAGTTGGATTGCCCTATGTTCTTGCTGTTGCTTTCTTCTACCCATTCATTCAATGATTCCTTTCCTCTACTCATTCATTCATTGAGTCTTTTCCTTTACTCATTCACTTATTGATTCCCTTGCTCTACACATTCATTAATTGATTCCTCTACTTGCTTATTCATTGCTTCCTTTCCTTTACTCATCTATTCATTGATCCTTTTGGTCCTTGTTCAGTCTAAGACTTGAGAAATGTGCACAAGTTTTAGTCTTTTCAGTATGTAGTATGCCTGATTTTTGGATCTGTGTTAATAAAATTCTGGTGTGAAATTCATACTTATACAAAGTCAATAATTGGTAGAGGGTGTTGAGACAGGGTCTCATTCTGAATCCCAAGTTTGTCTCACCTCTCATGTGGGATTTCAAGCATGGGATACCACCACGTCTGACCAAAGGGGTTCCTTTAAAAGTGTCTGCTGAAGGCCCTATTTATGTAGGTATGGGTAAGGTACATATGGGACCACGAATGTACTAAATAATGAGACCCTCCAGGAGATGCTCTACAGCCCACAATGTTACCTCAGCATCCTTTCTGAAAGTATAAGTAGGAATTGTTTCATCACCAACTCCCTGGGATAGCTCTTGACCTGAAGTCGATGCCAGCAGCAAGGGAGAGGACCAGGCATCAGCCTGCAGAGACTGGGATCTGATTACTGTACTTCCTGTTGTGGCCGCCTTCCTTCAGACTGCTGGTATTGACTGGGACCCTGCCTGATCTTTCCTAGTTCAATGTTAAAAAAAATAAAGGGAAGAAAAAAGAGAGGGAAAGCAAAAGAAGGAAGGGGTCAAAGATAGAAGGAAGGAAAGAGGGAGGGAGAAGAAAGAGGAGAGGAAGGGAATGTGGAGGAAGAGAGGAGAGGGGAAGAGGGTGGAGGTACAAATTTTAGAGCCACACTCCTAGAAATTTTTGCCCATGTAATTTTACTACTAAAACCTCAAAAACAAAGAACATTTCTGGGCATGTAGGGGCAGCTGCCTATAAGAAATGAAAAGCACAGAGTTCAAAGTTCCCACTGCTTGACCGTTGATGTATAAAATGGATTCTTAATACAGACTTTGAGATGATATGTAAGCCTCACACCATATTAGGCTCATACAAAATTTGAACAGTCTCCTATTGAGCTGTGAATATTTTCTGTAATATCTCAGACTTATCTCCTTGGAAACAGAAATGATGCATCAGGTCTAAACAGGTTTTCCTACTTGGCAATGCTCAGGGGAAGCCAGGAGATGCTAGCCCTCTCGCAGGAGCATCTGCCCTCAGATTGCAGATTGTAGCTTCCCATCAGTTATTATTTTGTCTACTTTTGTTTTTTAAATTCCCTGTCTGATTCCTAGAGTTTTCATAAACCCATCTATTAAGAACTGCATTTAGATAACTTGGAACCAATATGAAAATTATAAGGCAACATGAATGCACTTCCTACTCTAAATTATGTTGTGATGTTTGGAACTAACTAAAATCAATCTGGAGTATCCAATTTTATGGTTCTAGTGAGCATACACTAATACTACTGTAATAGTACATGGGTATGTGAAAGATTGTTTAAGATTTGACTTCAGTGGATGCTTACAGTCAGCTATTGGATGGAACACAGGGCCCCCAATGGAGGAGCTAGAGAAAGTACCCAAGGAGCTGAAGGGGGCTGCAACCCTGTAGGTGGAACAACAATATGAACTAACCAGTACCCCCTGAGCTCGTGTCTCTAGCTGCATATGTAGCAGAAGATGGCCTAATCGGCCATCATTGGGAAGAGAGGCCCCTTGGTCTTGCAAACTTTATATGACCCAGCACAGGGGAATGTCAGGGCCAAGTAGTGGGAGTGGGGAGGTAGGGGAGCAGGAGTGGGGGGAGGGTATAGGAAACTTTCGGGATAGCATTTGAAATGTAAATAAAATATCTAATTAAAAAAAAGATTTGACTTCAGATTCTTGTACAAATATTTGGCAACAGTACAGCATATGAGCATATGTAGCAACACAGCCCTCACATAAAGTAATTGATTATTAAACTATAGCTATGGTGGGCTAGAGAAATGGCTCAGCTGTTAAGAGCACTAGCTGCTCTTCCAAAGGACCCAGGTTCAAGTCTACATGGTACTCATAACTGTCTGTAGCTCCTCTTCCAGGGCATCTGACACCCTCATACAGGCATATATGGAGAGAAAACGCCATTGTACATGAAAATAATTTTTATTTTAGAAAAAGAGTCTCAAAAGAAAAACCCTCTAACTATGACACGTCCTTTGATTTCTGTCTTAGTTAGGGTTACTACTGCCATGATGAAACACCATGACCAAAAGCAAATTGAGGAGTAAAGGGTTTATTTGGTTTGTATATTGTAAATCACTCTCTACTGAGGGAAGCCAACTCAGGAACTCAAGTACTGTAGGAATCTGGAGGCAGAGGCCATGAAGGGGTGCTGCTTACTGGCTGGCTCCTTATGGTGTTTAGCCTGTTCTCTGATAGCACCCTGAGCCACCATCCCTGGGAGAGCAGCATCCACAATGGGCCAGGCCCTCCCACATCCATTACTAATGCCCTACAGGCTTGCCTACAGACTAATTTTATGGAGGCAGTTCCTCAATTAAGTTCCCTCTTCTGAGGTGACTCTAGCTTGTGTCAAGCTGACATAAAACTCGCCATCAAAATCACACAACAAATACTCCAGTGTTTTATGGCTTTCTCATTGAGATGGGAGTCATATTAATAACTACTTGTGACATTGAAAGTTGAAAGCTGTAGGGTTCTTAAGAAAAATTAAGAAGACCGCAGTCAGCATAGAACCACTACTTTTACTTTATATAATCACAGAAGGATCTCGTCGAATAATAAATAAGTACAGCATAGACATCAACTCTTGCAAAACATGGCTCATCTTAGTTTCACTGTAGATTCATATGCAGTCATCTCCATGGATTAGAGTCGACAGAATAGACATGAGGACTGTATGTGAGAAGCCTGCGGAATCAGTTACTCTAATCCATTTTACCTCCAGAGTATCCGTTACAATGAATAAATTTAGACTTAAAAAATCTAAATGGTATTTTTATTCTGCTGGGTGTTTCTTACAAATGAAATCATGTATAACCAAAGTTCCACTCCTATGTCATTATCTTAGTCACTGTTCCATTGCTGTAAAGAGATACCATGACCAAGGCAACTATTAAAAGAGAAAGCATTTATTTGGGGGCTTGCTTAAAGTTTCAGAGGGTTAGTTCATTATCATCTTGGGGGAAGAGCATGGTGGTAGGCAGGCAGACACTGGAGCAGTAGCTGAGAGCTACATTCTGATCCATTGACAGAGAAAGGAAAACTCTGGGCCTAGCATGGGCTTTTGAAATCTCAAAGCCCACCACCAGGGACACACTTCCTCCAACAATGCTACACCTTCTAATCCTTCTAATCCTTCAAACAGTTCCACTCCCTGATGACTAAGCCTTCAAATATGAGCTTATAGAAGCCATTCTTATTCAAACCACCACAGTTATCATAGATTTTATAAAGCAAGCTCAAAGCCAAAATAATGAAATCCACTTAGCATCTAACTTATAGGTCCACAGCAAGTCCTCTACTGATTTCAAGTAGTAGTTTATTCCTGATACCAATAGGAAATCATGTAATTTTTCAAAAAAGAAAAAAAAAAGCATCCAGCAGTGAGTTAAAAATAAGAAACTATAAAATTCTAGAGATAATAGAAAACAGACAATATTAATATTTAAAATGGAAATTTCCATGATTAGGAATTAAATACATTCTATTTTTACTTTTCAGGTCTCCGTGGTCAATCAACTGGATATGCAGGTCATTGTCTCCAATGTGCCCCCTACGTTAGTGGAAAAGAAGATAGAAGACCTTACAGAGTAAAGGATTTTGTTTGTTAATAGATTTATCTCCGTATAGCTATAATCTTATTTTGAGTCGTTTAAATTATAATATTCAAATTAGGTTTTGAAAATACTTTCTTCATGCCAATTTTGCTTATTCTATTCCCAAGCTGTAAAGTTTCACTGGAAGTAGGTAAAGGTTCTACAAGTACCTTCAGGTAGCAACAGACATTAGACTGAGGCTAGCCCAGGGTTCAAAATGCTTCGATGCATGGACAAGACTTCAGAGTGCAGCATAAGCAAGTATCAGACACAAGATTTCGTGTTCCATGATGTCAGAGAAAGATTTACCTTCAATGGTTGGATCTGATCCCACACTGAGAGGGTCATAAGTAATGAATGTCAATCATTTAAGGCTAATGAAGACCTTATACCTGTCTTAAACAACTCAAGTTTAGAAGGAATAGCTTACAGGTCAGGCATACCTGAGTTCCATTCTGCTTGTGCTGTGAGCAATGTCCTAGTATCACAAAATGTTAAAGTTTGTTTGTCAGAAGCTGTAGCTCTATAGAATGTTAAAAGTGTCATTACAAGGCCACCACTTGAGTGGGATGTTTTAGATATGTATGCCTTGCATTTAAAGTTTTAATCTCACTTCTGAAGATAGGCAGGGAGATTCATGGGATCTCTTAGTCCATCTTCCCAGATGGGAACATGGAACCAATCTCCTTTTTGCTTTCAAATTTAAATAAGCAAATACTAGTAAATTTTAAAACCTGGTATTAGCTTATCAATTTTATGTTCTCTGCTTCCTTAACATTAGTTTGGTAATGACTTCATCTGTCATGTTTAACTTAAGTATAATTGTCATTGTTGATTGGTTTTTATGCTTGTGATAAACTACTTGTGAGTTTCTGTGGACTTCAGGCTGATCTTGAACTTGTAATGGTCCCTACTTCAGCTTCCTATGTGCTAGGGTGTTCTGTGTGCTGTACTTGCTACTACTTATTAACCCTCTGTTTTTAATATTCTGGTTTTGTCAAGGATTATCAAGCCACAGTTGCCCCTTTAGCCTGTTACCACTCTCAACTTCTTGCATTCATATCTGTGCCTTCTGTTGGATTCAGGCAGATCAAGGCTAACTTGCAGTAAACATTAAAAATAAATAAATAACCCTAGGTCTAAATGTATAGGAAAAAATTTTCAGATGACTAGATAGTTTCTTTCTCAACAATTAAACACTGAGTGACATACAGTAGAGCCTGTCTAGCACATGCCGTGTTCCCTTGCATAACTTGTGGAGATTATTTTGGGTTTTTTCCTTTTAACATTTGATGGCACACAAATGCCCCATGGGGCAGGGACTATCACTAGCCACAGGTGGAATAGAGAATTTTATTTACCTCTGCACTTCATAAACAGATAAACCCCATTGTAATATTGGCTGATGGCACCTGAGAAACAGGGGAGGTCCCTGCTTCTTATCTTCTTTTGTTCCATGTATAGACACATGGTCGCTCATAACACCAACTGAAAGAAAAAAAAAAAAAACAAATCAAAACAAAAACAGTGATACCCTGTCTCCCCACTAGCTATTTCGTCTGTTTCACTTTGTTCTACGTCTTCTCTGATGCTCCTGTAATTTGTCCACTTCTCCTCCAATTATAATCTAATGAATCGATTAATGTGATTCGATGCTGGTTTCATTCCAGTTTTATAGGAGGCATTTGATGCATTTTATTGACTGGATATTTAACCCATACAATCACGGTGTTCTTCCCTTTGTATTGAAACAAAGAGTATTAAACTGAAACTCAAAGTAATGAGACAGATGTATAACTCCTTAAGTGTTTATCAGATTTAATGACATAAATGGAAAGCCTTGAGACCCTGAGATACGGTATGATTGCTAAGGAAACCTTGATACTAAGGTATTTTACTTGTAATGGTCTTTCCCAGACTCTATTTTAACATTTGTTGATCAGGGCTAATAAGGATTACATGGCTGATGTTGAGAGAACTAAATTAGGTAAGGTGATAAAAATCAAGAGCACCCAGAGTGATTATTGTTCTGTGGAAATTGGGCTGGTAGATGAAGTCAGTGTGTTCTGACAGAGAGGGCCCAGGCTTTTGTACAGTGTTTTAAGAGAGCAAAGCTTTGTAACAGACAGCAGTTTATTAATTCATGTGTATATGTTTGAATACTGTTAGAGCTTCATGGCCTCTGGTAGCATATGTAATTCTTGAAGTTGTTCTTTCTCATTTTCAAAAGTGGAATGAAGACATCTTGTTGACCCTTAGTGAATTACATATTCTTAGTATGTGTGCCTGCTTTCCTTTTATCTCCATTCTGTTAAAAATAACACACACACACGCATACATACACAGACACACATACACAAACACACACATTCACACACACATACACACACATACACACTTATGCATACATACACACATGCATACACAGATACACACACATATACACATACACAGACACACATACACAAACACACACATTCACACACACATACACACACATACACACTTATGCATACATACACACATGCATACACAGATACACACACATATACACATACACAGACACACATACGCATAAATATACACATACAATTTTACCAATATCAGTATTTTTATGTCTCCCTTTTCATTTCTGATTTTGTGCCCTCTAGTTAGTCTGGCTAAGGGTTTATCTATCTTGTTGATTATCTCAAAAAACCAGCTCCTGGTTTGGTTGATTCTTTGTATAGTTCTTTTTCTTTCTACTTGGTTGATTTCAGCCCTGAGTTTGATTATTTCCTGCCAGCTACTCCTCTCGAATGAATTTGCTTCCTTTTGTTCTAGAGCTTTTAGGTGTGCGGTCAATCTGCTAGTGTATGCTCTCTCTGGTTTCTTTTTGAGTTTTTCTCTTGCAACTGCTTTCATTGTCCCATAAGTTTGGGTATGTTGTGGCTTCATTTTCATTAAACTCTAAAAAGTCTCTAATTTCTTTATTTCTTCCTTGACCATCTTATCATTGAGTAGGGTGTTGTTCAGCTTCCACATGATTGTTGGCTTTCTATTATGTTGTTATTGAAGATCAGCCTTAGTCTGTGGTGATCTGATAGGATGCATGAGATAATTGCAATATTTTTGTATCTGTTGAGGCCTGTTTTGTGACCAGTTATATGGTCGATTATGGAGAAGGTGCCATGAGGTGCTGAGATGAAGGTATATTTTTTTGGTTTAGGATAAACTGTTTTGTAGATATCTGTTGAATCCATTTATTTCATAACTTCTGTTAGTTTCAATGTGTCTCTGTTTATTATCTGTTTCCAGGATCTGTCCATTGATGAGAGTGGGATGTTGAAATCTCCCACTATAATTTTGTGAGTTGCAATATGTGCTTTGAGCATTACTAAAGTTTCTTTAATGAATGTGGATGTCCTTGCATTTGGAGCATAGATATTCAGAATTAAGAGTTAATCTTGGAAGATTTTACCTTTGATGAGTATGAAGTGCCCCTCCTTGTCTTTTTTGATAACTTTGGGTTGGAAATCAATTTTATTCGATATTAGAATGGCTATTCCAGCTTGTTTCTTCTGACCATTTGCTTGGGAAATTGTTTTCCAGCCTTTTACTCTAAGTTAGTATCTGCCTTCGTCCCTAAGATGGGTTTCCTGTATGCAGCAAAATGTTGGTTCCTGTTTATGTAGCCAGTCTGTTAGTCTATGTCTTTTTATTGGAGAATTGAGTCCATTGATATTAAGAGATATTAAGGAAAAGTAATTGTAAAAGTAAAAGTAACTTTGTTGTTAGAGTTGACATTCTGTTCTTGCAGCTACCTTCTTTTAGGTTTGTTGAAGAATTACTTTCTTGCTTTTTCTAGGGCATAATTTCCCTCCTTGTGTTGGAGTTTTCCCTTTATTATCCTTTNAAGGNCTGAATTCATGGAAAGATATTGTATGAATTTGGTTTTGTCATGGAATAATTTGGTTTCTCCATCTATGGAAATTGAGAGTTTTGCTGGGTATAATAGCCTGGGCTGTCATTTGTGTTCTCTTAGGGTCTGTATGACATCTGTCCAGTATCTTCTGGCATTCATAGCCTCTAGTGAGAAGTCTGGTGTAATTCAAATAGGTCTGCCTTTATATGTTACTTGACCTTTTTCCTTTACTGCTTTTAATATTCTATCTGTATTTGGTGCATTGGTTGTTCTGATTATTATGTGTTGGGAGGAATTTCTTTTCTAGTCCAGTCTATTTGGAGTTCTGTAGGCTTCTTGTAGGTTCATGGGCATCTCTTTCTTTAGGTTAGGGAAGTTTTCTTCTGTAATTTTGTTGAAGATATTTACTGGCCCTTTAAGTTGAAAATCTTCATTCTCCCCTATACCTATTATCCTTAGATTTGGTCTTCTCATTGTGTCCTAGATTTCCTGGATGTTTTGAGTTAGGATCTTTTTGCATTTTTATTTTCTTTGACTGTTGTGTCCATGTTCTCTATGGAATCTTCTGCATCTGAGATTCTCTCTTCCATCTCTTGTTGCTGATGCTCACATCTATGGTTCCTGATTTCTTTCCTAGGATTTCTATCTCCAGAGTTGTCTCCCTTTGTGTTTTCTTTA
Source organism: Mus pahari (assembly GCF_900095145.1). NCBI lineage: Eukaryota > Metazoa > Chordata > Mammalia > Rodentia > Muridae > Mus > Mus pahari. The sequence goes on from NC_034598.1 coordinate 39,343,822, forward strand.
TAGTTTCTACTTCCATTTTTAGATCTTGGATGGTTTTGTTCAATTCCATCACCTGTTTGGTTGTGTTTTCCTGTAATTCTTTAAGGGATTTTTGTGCTTCCTCTTTAAGGGCTTCTACCTGTATGGCAGTGTTCTCCTGTATTTCTTTAAGTGAGTTATTAATGCCCTTCTTAAAATCCTCTACCAGCATCACGAGATATGATTTTAGATCCGAGTCTTGCTTTTTGGGTGTTTTGGGGTATCCAGGACTTGGTGTGGTAGGAGTACTTGGTTCTGATGATGCTGAGTAGTCTTTTTTTCTGTGAGTAAGATTCTTACATTTGCCTCTGGCCATCTGGTAATCTCTGGTGTTAGATGTTCTAGCTGTCTCTGGCTGGAGCTTGTACCTCCTATGATTCTGTTAGCCTCTGTCAGCACTCCTGGGAGTCCAACTCTCTCCTGAGTCCCAGTGGTCAGAGCCCTCCCTGGAAGCCAACTCTCCTCTGGCAGAGAAGTTGCGCAGAGATCTGGGTCTCAGCTCTGCCTCCTAGCTGAGGAAGAAGGCCCAAAGGGACCCTGTCCAAGAAGTTCTATTGCTTCTGCAGCCCGTGGTGTGCTCTCTTGCATAGACTGATCTCTGAGAGACCCGGGATACAAAATGATCAGTATTTTTAAGTACATTGTTGTTGAACATATGCCATAACTTTTTCAACTCATAGAAGAGATTCCATATCCATTAACTAACAGCGGTCCTGTACCTTTATCCTCAGGTCCTGGTGCCCACACACTGCTCCTAACAGTGTGAAATTGACCTCTTAACTCACGCTATAGACGGGAAACATATATGTCACCTTTTGTGACTGACTTGCTTCCTTTGGCCTAACACCCTCCAGATTAATCTATTTTGACATGTGACCATATCTACTGTGATTCAACTATTTTAGTGTGTTAGGTTTAAGTAATTTTTCTCTGGTCACATGAACCCTTCCTAATTTTCTGGCTTCTACCTTCCCTTACTCCACACATATATTAAAAGTTTTAAGTTACAATCCACATATAGTAGAGAACATGTGGCCTTTGTCTGTCAGGGCCTGAATTACATTACCTAGTATCTACTATTTTTAGTTTTATACATTTTCCTGTAAATAATTCCACTGTAGTTTTGGCTAAGTAAAATTCCATTGAGTATGTATAGTACGTTTTTCATTGTCCATCCAGTAGTTGGTGGATATCTAGGCTAATTCCGTTCCCTTGGCATCGTGTATAGAATAGCTGTACTCATGGATAGGGGTATATCTCTGTAGGAAAGGCCAGGAGTAGAATGCCTGGATTGTGTGGAAGTTCTGTTTTCAGCTCTTGGAGAAGCCCCCACAGTCATGCCCACAGTGGTCTCCCCAAAACGCACCCACCAACAGTGAATCCAGATTCTTCTTTATCCATACCCAGGCCAACATTTGTGCTCATCTTTTCTTGAGGATAGTCACTGTAACCATGGCAGAGAAGCATCTCAGAGTATTGGTAGCATGAGTTTCTCTGGCAGTTAACAATGCTGAACACTTCTAAAACATTAATGGGCCATTTGTATTTCCCCTTTCAAATATTCTGTTTGGTTCCTCAGCCTATTTTTGTTTAGGTTGTTTGTTTTCTTAGTGATTAGGTTTTGGCTTGGTTTTTTGGTTTTTCGAGACAATCCTCTATAACATGTATAACTGGCAAAGCTTCTGTGCTGGTCTACAGGCTGCCTGCTTTCTTTATGAGTTATTTACTACACGGATGATTTAGTTTTGTGTTGTCTTATTTGTCATTAAGGCCTTATTGTATGAGCTACTGGACAATGTGTTTCCCCTGCTTTTTTCTCTAGCACTTTTGGGACTGTGTTATGTTGCAGTCTTTGATCCGTTTGGAGTTTATCTTGGTACAAGATGAGAATCAAGGGATGTGGATTCATCCTTTTATCTGTAGGTATCCCGTGTTCGCAGCACTGTTTGTCCAGTCTCCAGTGAGGACTCTTTGCATCTTTGTAAAGAAAAATAATAATAATCGAATGTATCTGCAAGGGTCTCCATCTGAGTCTTTTATTTTATTCCACCATTTCCATGCCTGGTTTTGTGTCACTACCATGTGTGGTTTTGTTTTTGTTTTTTTTTGGGGGGGGGAGTTTTGGGGTTTTTGTTTTGTTTTGTTTTTTATCACAGTGGCTCTTCAGTGTAACTCAAAAGGAGGGATGGAAATACCTCTGGCATTATGCTTTCTGCTCAGGGGTTCTTTGGCCGTCTAAATGTTGTATATCCAAAGGAATTTTAAGAGTTTTCTGTTTATGTCTATGGAAATGATTTGGGTGGTAAGGATTATATTGAATCTATAGAATGTTTCGTATGGTGCCTGTTTCCCCAGTATTTTTTTTTCTCTTCCAATCTAAGCACATAAAAGATCTTCCCAATATCTAGTGTCTTCTGTAGTTACTCTCTTGAGTGTTTCAAAGTTTCATTGTGAAGGTCATTTGCCCCCTTGGTTAGGTTTAGTAATATTTTAGTGTGTGTGTGTGTGTGTGTGTGTCTGTCTGTCTGTCTGTCTGTCTGTCTGTCTCTGGGGGGGGGGGAGTGGGTGTGTAATTTTGAGCAGCTTTCTTTCCATCATTTCTTCATTGGTATCATTGTTGTCACTAGATACGAAGGCCACACACAGACTTGGGTACATTGATCTTATGCGCTGCCGCTTTGTTGAAAGTTTTCATTAGATCTAAAAGGCTCTAGGTGGCATCTCTAAGAGAGAGAGAATCATATCCTTTGCAGAGGGCAATGCTTTGACTTCCTACTTTCTGATTTTTATCTACATCTTCGTGTTCTTGTGTTCTTGGTGTTATACTTAATGAAAGCAGGAGTGGACAGTTTTATATTATTCAGGATTTTAGCGAATCGAAGGATTCATGTCACCACTGTCCTTTCTGTGTCTTTCTCTTCTTCTCTGCAGCTATGATGTGAGCAGCTTTCCTCCTCGACACATGTCTTTCCACCATGATATGTATACCTTGCTCCACACCTAAAAGCAGAGAGCCAGCCAGCTAGGGACAAAAAAATGTTAAGCAAAACCAAATGTTTCTCTTTAAGTCGATCCACTCAGGTGTTTTGCCACAGTGACAAAAACAAAAATCATAATATTGTTGGTAATTTTTTTTCTTTTAACACAAAAGGAACTTATATACTGCTTTTTCTGAAATATTAAGTTTTTACTTTATTTTAGCAGGGAAGGAGGAACCCCTTCCATTTGCAAGAAGATTGAGGTATTTGAAACTCATTGTTTATAAGAAGTCATATTTCATTCCTGGATTGAAAATTAATGTATAATTACCTTTAGAAAGCATTTTGTGGGCTGGTGAGATGGCTCGGTGGGTAAGAGCACCCGACTGCTCTTCCGAAGGTCCGGAGTTCAAATCCCAGCAACCACATGGTGGCTCACAACCATCCGTAACAAGATCTGATGCCCTCTTCTGGAGTGTCTGAAAACAGCTACAGTGTACTTACATATAATAAATAAATAAATAAATCTTTAAAAAAAAAAAAAATAAATCTTTAAAAAAAAAAAAAAAGAAAGAAAGAAAGAAAGCATTTTATATCAATCGTCATGTACAGGAAGTAATATCCTCTTTGAGATGTAATACAAGTAAATGCATATGTATATCTAGTTTGTACTGAAAATATCCTACAGCAGAATTTTAATTACTGGCAGTTATTAAACCAACAAAATGATAAAAAAATAAAAATCAAAGCAGACAAACTAAAAAGAAAAATCAATTTGGTTTTACTGTTTAAAATTCCCACTAGATAACTCTGTGTAAAGATTCCTGTAAGGTACCCTGTTTGTTTGCATTGCTTATTCTAAGATTGTATTCTTTTTTAAACGTCCATGACAGTCACCATTCGTCTATCATCTCTACTCTGAATTCTTATAATCAAAACTGTATCAGTTTCTGTTGGGAGAAATACATTTACAGAAATATAGCCAATTGATTAGCTTTTTGATTAGATGTAGATAGAGAAAAAATTAAACACACATTTGCACTACCTTTCTATGCTTCTTGAATGATATAGCAATAATAGATTAAAACAACATTGAAAGCTTAGCGGTTATATTTAAGTGCTGTATTTTGTAGGAATCATTGTGATGGGTGAGTGTGTGTGTGTGTGTGTGTGTGTGTGTGTGTGCACATGAGCGCACACATGCATAAGCATCCATGTTTGTGGGTGCACACACCCATGTGCTTGTGTGCAGAGGACATTTGCAGTCCTGCTCTATTGCTCCGTGTTACATTTTGAGGTAGGGTCTCTTGCTGACACTGAGGATTTCTTTGGCTAGACTGCTGGACAGCCAGTGAGCTCCCTACTTCACCAGTTTCTACCTCAGGATGCAGAGGTTACAGGCACAGGAGGCCATCCCTAGCATTTGCATGTGTGCTGGGAATCTGGGTTGTCTTACTTCTAAGAAAAGCATTTTTATCTACTGAGCACTCTCCACAGTCACCAGAATCAACAAATCCCCAAAACAACATAAAAATGACCTTTTTTGAGTTGTCTATTTAACTGGATTTTCATTTTAAAATACCTTGAAAATTAAGGGAGAAAAAAATATGGAATAGACAGCCCTAAATATCATCAGCCTATTTTACTCTCTCCAAATATAAGATTATTCAGTTCAGGATCTTTTTTTTTTTTCAAGCGTTTGCACCAAGTACTCTAAGTACTAAGTAGGAGGCAGTTTGGCTATGAAAACGGGCACAGTGCTAGCCACTGGTCCATCAAGCCACGTAGTTCCTCTTCAGAGATGAACTAGTAAATTGACCCCTTTGAAGTACCTCACTTTCACTTTCCATAGATACAAAGGGAATAATTTAGCATTGTGATGTTTTATGCTCTGAAATCCAGAAATTTGGTCAAATAGAACAACGTATTATTTTATAATGCAATCCAAGTCAGAGGGTGTCAAATCAATGAATCTTTTACTCAGGACTGTATTCTGAACAGCAGCTATCAATTCTGTATCCTCTGAATCATGCTTATAGTTTTTTCTCTTAAATATCTATGGTTTATTCATGTTTTTTTCTGTCTGAGCTAGAGCTCAGACAGAAATTCAACCACTTGCATTTAAAAACTCCATTTGTATCAGTAACGATAAATAGGGTGGTAGATGCTTTTATTTATGTCTCCTGTGTATTGACCACTACATGAAATTATTCTTAATGAACCAGGCCATCTCCCTCCAAAGAGAATGAAATAGTTTACAGTGACGTAGACAGTATATCTGGATAAGATACATTGAAAAAATTAGTTCAGAAAAATAAAAGAAGATTAAAGAATCCTCAGAAGCATGCAGGCCAGATTGCTGGGCTTATGTAGTAACCAAATCAAATGAACAAACAAGCAATAATGGTAACAAGAGAATTTGTCTCAGACAGGGTGAAAAATAAGGACTGATGTCAAGGCTTTCCTCTGACCTCCACGCATGGGCCACAGCATACACATGACTGAAAAACAAGAATGGGAAAATGTCCAGGATAGGGAGACAGATCAGTTGGTAAAGTGCTTTCTGTGCAAACAGGAGTCCTAAATATGGATCCTCAGTACCTGTGCTCACAATGAAAGCAAATAATAGAGAGGCTTCAGACCCTTCCATACACTACAGAGAAACCTTCCATATACCACAGAGCAAACAGACAGTGAGCAATCACTACAGAGCCTTCCATACACCACAAAACAAACAGTGAGCAATCACTACAGAGCCTTCCATATACCTCAAAGCAAACAGACAGTGAGCAATCACTACAGAGCCTTCCATGCACCACAGAGCAAACCCAAGAAACTGAGCAGTCATTACAGAGCCTTCCAGGTACCACAGAGCAGCAAGACAGTGAGCAGATCCATTATTCAGCAGTCCATGGACAACACTAAACAAATTCAGTAGTATCTCATTGGGCTCATGTCACTTTGTCAAGTTTTTTTTTTTGTTTGTTTGTTTTGTGGGGGGGTCTTTATTATTCATTTTTCTGGAAATCCAGGAGCCAGAAATTGAAGGAAGGAAACTCATTTCATCAAACCTGTTTTGTTATTTTTATTTTAAATCAACATAAAAGGCTTGATGCCCTACCTCCCTGCTACTGCTGTTTTCCAATTTCTTTGTCTTTTTCATGATCCGTGTGTCCCCTTGCCCTGCCTCCCTCTTCCCACCTCCACTCTCCTTCCTCATAACCTGTTCTTACTATCTCTTGGTACTTTCTAGTTTTTAAGATTATGCGCGTGTACACATGCACATGTGCGCGCGCGCACACACACACACACACACACACACACACACACACACACCAACATATAGGCTAGGATCTGCAAATGAGAGAGAATATGCTGGGTTTGTTGTTGTTTTGGTTGGTTGGTTGGTGGTGGTGGTGGTGGTGGTGGTGGTGGTGGTGGTGGTGGTGTTTTTCATGACTTCCAGTCACCTCATTTAACTTTTTGTGTCCATGCATTTTCCTGTAAACTTTATGATCTCATTTTTCTTTATAACTATACATTATTTCTTTAAAAAAAAAAATCTACCTTTGGATGTTGCCCAGGAACGGCATAACTGGGTCATGGGTTAGTTCTATTTTGAATTTTTTTAGAAATCCCCACACTGATTTCCATGAGGACCACACTGGTTTATAGTCCCACTAGCAGAGAAGGCAGGGGCGGGGGGCGGGGGGCGGGGAAGCACTCCAAAAGATAGGGATCTGATTCATTCTTCAATGGTGGGTTTTCTTCCAGCATTATTAAGGATACTCTTTTTTTTCCTACTGCATGTTGTTAACACCTTTGCTGAATGTCAGGTGGACACAGCTATGTATAGCTTCTCAATTTGTTTTCATCAGTCTGTCTGTCCTCTTATGCCCCATATCAGGCTGACTTTGCTGGTTGCTAAAGCTCTGTAGTGTAATGAGAGAGCATGTACCATGATACCTCTGTCTGTGTTCTTTATCCTTGGCATTGCTTTGGTGTTCACTTTTGTGGACCCATGTGAATTCTTGGATTATTTTTTCTTGGTTTTATGAAAAATAACATTGGCCTTTGGGTGGGAATCGTATTGAATCTGTAAATTACTCTTGGCAACATAGCTATTTCCATGCCATTGGTTCTGTCAAATTCATCTTTGCTTTCTTTTTTGCAGTGTCCTGAAGTTTTCACTGTGGGGGTCTTTCACTTTCTTGCTTATATGTATTCATATGTACTTTATTGTTTCAGAAGCTATTATGAATGAGATAATTTTCCTAATATCTTCTCTTGTAAATTAATTGTGAGAATATGTGAAGACTACCCTTAACTGTAACCTGCCATTTTTATGGAAACCTTATAATATATCTATGAGGATTTTTTTTTTAATCCTAAAGAGTCTTTTAAGTATAGAATCCTGCCATCTGCAAAGAGGAATAGCTTGATGTCATCTTCTCTTACTTCCAACTATCTTGTGTGTTTCTCTCCTCTTATTGCTCTATCTATGACTTCAAGTACGTTATTGAATTAGAGAGAAGAAAGTGGATATCCGTCGCCCATTCCTGTTTCTGGAAACAATGCTTTTAGTTTTTCCCCATTTGGCATAATTTCCATTATGTTGTGATGGTTCAAATAAAAATTGCAGCCATAGATTTTTTTTTCTGAATTTTGATCCTCAGTTGATAGACTGCTTAGAAGGATTGGGAAGTGTGGCTTTGTTTGAGGGGGTGTCATTGAGGGTGAGCTTTGAGGTTTCAGACTAATTACACCATCCCCAGTGTCTCTTTCTCTGTGCTTTGTGGTTGTGTCTCAGGATATGAGTTCTAAGCTACTACTCCAGTGCCTCACCTGCCTGTCTCCTTCCAGGCTCCCCCACCATGGTTCATGCTCATGGACTGTAACTACCTAAAGCCATGAATCCCAAACTAAATGTGTTCTTTTGTAAGATACCCCAGTCATGATGTTTTATCACAGTAATAGATAAGTAGCTGAGAAAGTCTATTTTCTACATACTCCATCTATTTCTGCCATGACTTTGGTCATGAAGGCCTGTTGAACATTTTTCACATTCTGTTTCTGCATCTATCAAGATTTGTTTGTCCACACAATATGATATTTTGTTTATTGAGCCAACCTTGCATCCTCAGGAAGATTCTTGTTCGTTTGAGAATTTTTGCATTTATTGTCATGTGGGTTTGGTGGTGGTGTTAAATGTCCTGTGGTTTTGGTGGTGGTGTTCTTTTTGCTATTGCTGCTGTTGTTGCATCATGTTGGGTTTTGGTAACACGATAACACTTTTTAGCGGAATGGCTTTAGTAGTTGTTTCTTCACTTTTTGTTTTATGGAACAAATTGAAAAATGTTGGTATTAGATTCAGGGATAACTTTGAAGAAAATAGAGAAGGCTTTTCTATTTCAAATCTTCACCTTCGTTGGAGATGGCTAGGATTGTTGAAAGCTTTTTGTGGGACACACTGGGTTACATGAGACATGGAGTTATATCCCTGTTACAGCATGTGGTCCCTTCTCTTGCTGGGCTTTGCCTGTCTGTGTTGTCTGTCTCTCTCCTCAGAATGAAATGTAATCTCTGCCCTTGTCTTTGAAAGTCCTTTACTTTGACTCTAATCTGGGACCTCCAGGAGCAGAACCTGTGTATTCTTTTTAGACAAACACCTTATTTTTCTATGCATCAATTCCTGTGTGTTAAAAAATGCTTTCCTTAATGTAAAATATAATATGAATAGGCAGAAGCCTTTGAAAGATTAAGGGAGTCAGGCATGGGGGTACAGGCCTGTTAGTTCAGCACTGGGAGGCTGAGGAGGAGAAGGCTGTGAGTTGAAGGCCACCCTAGGGAACAAAGTAAGACATTCTCAACCTTCAAAAAAGGATTAGAGAAGACCTAGAAAAGGAGGGTGTAGGTCACAGGTTCTTCCTGCTCCATTCATATTGCACATCAATGCCTATTAGAGCAGAATGAAGCCACTTTTCATACATGATGCTGATGGAGTGATGATCTTCTTGTCTCACACTGGCTCTAAATATTAGCTCAACATCACAGATCTGTACTTCTAGCCATGCAACCCCAGAATTCCTTGTGGGAATCCTACTCTCAGGCTCCTGCTAACAATAGTATTTGTATTTTAAATAGGCATGTTACTTCTGAGAACTTAAGTCCAGGACAATGTTTCTTTGTGCTATTGGCCAGTCATCTTCAATTCATTTTTTTTAGATAAATACTACAGTTATTCTCTCATTTATTTTTGCTTTGTATAAACCTATGTGATGCTAAAGTATCCTGTAGTGACTTAAGAAATACAGTCACCCAATGTCATGTGTTCATGACCATGAGCAAGCACTATTGTTGAATTTTCAGAATGTTGAATAAATCCTCTTATTAAAACAGTGCAAACCAGAAGCTGTATGTTCAAACTAGTGAAACTAAGATGAATATTCCATGACCATACAAGAAACAGTAAATGGTATCCAATGTAGTATCTTACACCAGTCTTACAGTGTTTATATTAACTTTAAAAAGTCAGGATAATTTTGTTGGTATTACTGTTCTTTCCTGTGTGTCTAATGCATAGACATGTGGTTGACACTTGCCTATGTATGGTAAGTATGTGTATATGTAGTATGTATAAGTGCACATGCAATATATATATATATATATATATATATATATATATAATATGTAATAATTGTATTTATTTATTCATACTGAAGAAGGGGTAACTAAGACTATTAACTCTGTACATTAATACATCCATCATTACAATATCACACAGGGTATTTTCAGTATAAAAAGTCCTCAGTATGCTCACTTATATGTAAGTATCTGATAAATGAACATATAGCAGGAATTACTGTCAGTTTTGGTGAAACACACTTATTTCATGTCATCTCTCATGCATCTATACACATTCTGAGTCTTATGTGAATACATTCTTTTTCACATTGGAATTCATATTATTAAATTCACACACTCATTCAATATGAAATGTCTTTCTCAAAGAACACATGACAGGTCATATTACCTAATGATTAATGTTTATTTCTTCAACTTTAAAGTACTAATTGACTAAAAACCTTTATTCATAAGATTTTGTGATTAACCTTGTTCTGACTTCATACATTTTATATGTTCTACTATATGCTTCAAACACCACTAGAATTTATTAAACATTGTTTAGAGAATGTTAAAAGGAAATCATGGAGATTTTCCATGGGCCTCATCCCTCATGCCTTAGCCAGGGCTCTCAATATAAGCAACCTTATGGTGTATTTTATACAGTTGAGCCATGACTCACTCTGTGTCTAGTACATTCTATGGATTTAAACAATTGTTTTTATCCTGCAGCTTCAACATACTAAGCTAGACCAGCCATCCCAAGAATGCCAATTAAAGAGATGAATGAGGGAAAGCAGACTGGGGTGGGGGGATTAAGTCAATGTGGCCACATTGGGAGGAGCAAATAGTGTGAACTAGGACACTCCCCCTGCCTTCTAGCTGCTGTCATGAGATTTAGGTTCAAATAGAGAAGGAAAAGTATTCATAATTGATAATTGTCTTACTTAGGGTTTTACTAACCATGACCAAGGCAATTCTTATAAGGACATTTATTTGGGGCTGGCTTACAGGTTCAGAGGTTCAGTCTATTATCATCAAGGGGAACATAGCAGTATCCAGACTGGCATGGTGCAGGAGGAGCTGAGAGTTCTATATCTTCATCTGAAGGCTGCTAGCAAAATATTGGCTTCCAGGCAGCTAGAATGAGGGTCTTAAAGCCCTTACTCAAAGTGACACACCTACTCCTACGAGGCCATGCCCACTCCAACAGGGCCACACCTACTCCAACAGGGCCACTCCTTCTAATAGTGCCACTCCCTGGGCTGAGAATATACAAATCATCACAATAATTAAGTAATCTTAGTCAAGGTGTGATCCAGCACATCACTGACCCGTCATTGTCTCCTGGGAGCCTAACAGGTGATCAGATGGATTGTCAATCCATGAACTGGTCTCATCACCATAGAGGACTAATCTGGTTTCTAGATGAGTACTTCTGTTGCATACCGCTTTATCCTATCAGACAGTTCCTCTCATATGCAGAGGGTTTGACATCTGTGTGTTCTTGTTCCTCCTGGAAACTGATGCTGGTTAGGACATTGACCTTTCCTTTGGCTTCACTCTTGAAGGGAGATGAGATAGGTTAGACAATCCTTGAGTGGTTAAAATTTCCGTGATGAGTCAAGCAGAGCCTGACACATGCGAAATGAGAGAGGAGATGCCAATCAATCTGTCATTCAGAGTGAGCTAAGTCACTCTGTAGCTCACGTAAGGACCCAGATCTCATTCACCCTTAGAAAAATGTGTTTCTAACTGTCTGATTCAAGTGTAATGATTTGTGTACAACATTTTAATGTCAGACTTCCCTTACCCAATCCTTAGAACATACTCTTTGCTTTTTATATTTGTGTTTTTGTTGGGTCCAGAATGTAATGTAAACTTTCCCTTATGTATCTATTTAACCAACCTAGAAAAACATCATTTATATTGCACATGTATAGACAAACTAGTGCAGCAGCTTTCTGCATGGCATATGCATTGTATTAGTTTTCATTAGTCATGTAAAAGATGGTTCAAGTCATTTGTCAAGAGGTAGATAGATTAAATGGAAATGCTATGACATTTTACACAAAGAACTTGAAAATCCACAGACTTTGCAATTCCCAAGGAGTTCTAAAACCATCTCCATGGAAACTGAAGGACAATGGAGTTATTCAGTATGCAGCCTTTTGAAGTTGACTTCCTTCATAAAAATCTAAGGTTGCTCCACCGTTTCAGGGCTAGATAGATCATCTCTTTTTATCACTGAATAGTTCTTCAGTAAGTGTGTGTGTTGCTGGGATGTCACTCTGACTCTTCCCTGCTCCCTAGTCCTTGTGTTCTCCATCAAATTAATGCAAATGAGACACATACAGCTCAGTATAGAAGACAAGCATAGTTATACAGAACACAAGAAACACACTAGAAAGGTAAGAGAGCTAGAGAGAGCAATAGCCTAGAGAGCACTGTGCCAGCCCACATGTTTAGTGGGCTTTACACGATTTCTTCATGTCTCTGGAACATACAACATCCCTGACAGAGGCATGGGGGTCCTTTCTAGATATTGATGACCACATTTAGCTGCTGGTATGTGCATTGTCTTAAGGGACAGGGAAATACTGTCTCTTTGTCCTTTATCAGAACACCTTGCCTTGGTAGTGACCTTATGACATTTCAAACACTTGAGGATGTTTCTCTATTGTAGTCAGAGATGGGACCCAGACCCCAGTCTTTTATCCAATAACCAAAAAGATTGCCATCTGGCCCCCTCTTTTTCAGTTCCTGGTTTTACCTTCAAGCTTCCTAATATCAGAAGAGTTTCTTAACAGTTGTACCAGAGTTTGTCTAAAAACCTTCTGAAAGTCACCCTTGTAATTTCTAAGTTCTTGGAGTTCTTATTCACTGCAATTTTTTATTTATTATTATTTCCTTTATTTACATTTCAAATGCTATCCTGAAAGTTCCCTACAGACCCCCCCCCCNCCCCNNCTCCCCTACCCACCCACTCCCACTACTTGGCCCTGGCCTTCCCCTGTGCTGGGTCATATAAAGTTTACAAGACCAAGGGGCCTCTCTTCCCAATTATGGCCGACTAGGCCATCTTCTGCTACATATACAGCTAGAGACACAAACTCAGGGGGTACTGGTTAGTTCATATTGTTGTTCCACCTACAGGGTTGCAGCCCCCTACAACTCCTTGGGTACTTTCTCTAGCTCCTCCATTGGGGGCCCTGTGTTCCATCCAATAGCTGACTGTGAGCATCCACTTCAGTGTTTGCCAGGCACTGGCATAGCCTCACAAGAGGCCGCTATATCAGGGTCCCTTCAGCAGAATCTTGCTGGCATGTGCATTAGTATCTGGGTTTGGTGGCTGATGATGGGATGGATTCCCAGATGGGGTAGTCTCTGGATAGTCCATCCTTTCATCTTAGCTCTAAATTTTGTCTCTGTACCTATATCCTTTCATGGGTATTTTGTTCCTTATTCACTGCAAATTTAATGACTAAACTGATACCAAGAATATAGACTTGTGTCAAAGGCAGTAAAAATTACTGCAATTTTACATCAATGTAAAATGTGGGATTCATAGAATTACAAAAACTGAGGGATAAGACAATTGCATAGTCTATGTGACCATGAAGCAATTAAGAGAAGGACAAAGGGTTCTCTCTGTTGCTACCATTAAAATGCTACCCACATGCCAGCAGCTGCCAGGTGCTAGAAATTGAACTGAACAAGCTTCAGCACATAGAGATGTATTGGGAGAGCCTTGAAGATGCAGGGCCAGGTTGAGAACAGAAATCAGGGTGGAACACAGTTGCCAGATAGCACCAAAGGCCTACACTACAGCAAGACTATCTGTCACAAGGGCCTGCAGCAAGCACCGTAAGAATGTGACTCGAGAACATAAGTGAAAATGTGGTCTATGTTAGGTCACTTGGGACCAGGACAGGAGAAAGAACTCTTTGGCTCTAAGGAGGAGTAGATGATAGTTTTAATTATGCATTGATTTGTGTCTAGGTGACATTGCTCTGTTAAAGGTGTCCAAATGAATTCTTCCTTCCCTTCTTTCTTTCTACTTTTCTTCATGATTCTCTTCCTTCCTTTCCAACCACAGTTTACATCTTCTTCATCTCCATCCCCCTCATCTTCATCCTTATATCCATCTTTTACTCAAATTGGCAGCCATTTTTTCTTTTGTCCTATGTGAAAAGTTCAGTGAAATTCAAGTATAATTCATTTGTGTTCTTCAAAAAGCAATTCCTTTAAACAGTGAAGAGAATGGGAGAGAAAGGGTGAGGGGCGTGTAGACAAAACTTCCCACACATTCTTTTGGAACCTGCCTCTCACTAGATAGCAAGTTCATACATACTCCTCACATGTCTTTCACTCTGTTGATCTCTCAGTGGCTGAGAAACCGTGTAGATTGCTTTGTCCTGTGGTTTGATGTTTGCTTGTTTGTTTCATTATCTGTGCTTTTTGTGTGACATTCAGGGAAATTGTTGCTAAGACCAGTATCAAGAACTTCCTCCCATATGACCTTCTGGTTTTTCTGGTTTCAAGTTTTATATTTGAATCTTTTATCCACATTAAATTTTGTACAAGATAACCCAGTACAAATGATCAAGTGACTCAAGAAGAGCATTCTTCAAGAACAAATAGACAACAGCTACAGAAAACAGAAGTTAGCTAACCATGGCATAGGCATGCCAAGGTCACAATAAGAAGTTACCTTCACCATTTGAGGATAGATTTTATTTTTAGAATATTTTCAAAGTAAAATGTAATGTTGGTGAGGTTGTGCAGAAAGTGGAATAATTATAGATACTATGAATGAGATTAAAAAGGATGTAGCTACTATAAAAAACATGGAGGAAGTCTTTCAAAACATTTAAAAATTAAACACTGCTATGATACAACAATTTTGCTTTTAGACATCCTTCAACAGCACTTAAATCAGAATATCAAAAAGGGGTGTGTCCTTCACATTGATTTCTATGTTGTGGGAACAATGAAAACATTTAACCACATGGAGAGAATATAATAAAGATAAATGTAACAAATGTTTAGTATAAATATATAGACGATGGGAAAACATACTTTTTATAAGATATGTTACCATTTGAAAAACATTTTACCTTTACATATGTTGTTTAGGAAAAGATAGGAAGAACTCAAATTAGTACTCATTTATGTCTCATAATATATATTTCATATCAAAACTGTGCTTCAGCAATTAGACATTATTACATTTTAAGGGGTACAGTTTATTTTTAGGCTTCATTTATTGGGGAGGGGTCTCTGCAACCTTGAAGGAATTAGTGAAGCATTCCTCATTCACCTGACTTTGAGTAGCATATCACTCTTGAGTATTTCACTGAACTTTCCTCTCTCTGGGATGATGTGCAGTCACTGTGCGCATATAAGAAAAATATCCTTGGAACATACCAAAACATCCCTAATGCAACCTGTAAGTTATACACTGCTAAGCTAAGGATTTGGGATCCACAGCCACCATTTATAATGCTTTAACCACATGTCCACATTGTTTGCAATTCTTGAATTAACAGTACCAGTGAGAAGTGTGGAGATTTTATTTTAATAACTCCACAAATTAATTAAGTATCTTGAATTGGATCAAAGCTAGAGGCTTCCTAATACAGATGTTTGACTTCAATCAAATCTTGTGGAACACTGTCCAGTAAAAACTTGGGGGGGGGGGGAGGAAGGAGTTTTAGCCTGATTAGTTAGTAACACAATTCCATGTAGGCAATGATTTTCTATTTTGTTTTTTAAATATATTTTACTTACTTATATAATAAATAAATTTGCTGTATTTAAACATAAATATTTTAGATTTAAAGAACTTGAAATTTTGTAAACTTATAATCACTAATCTAATATTGTGCAACTGATATATAAAAGAATAGAACGCTGAAAGCCAAACCTCTGAATTCTACACCTACTGTATCTCGGCCATCTCTACCTACAAAATGTCAAAATTATAAAGCAATTTGACATGGAGGCCCCTCTCACATTTTGTGTGTTTTATGGGACTATTGGGATTTTATTATTATTGTGAGCATAATTCTCTCAGGGAGAAAGAAAATCCTGAACTATGGGTCGAGGCTCCTTTTCCCTATCCATCCATGGACACTGCAGTCAGGCAATGCACAATGTTTGCAAATCGACTTCCTCTTCTCCGTGAGTCCTCCATGTTAGGAGGATCTTTGGGGAGTCTCACTAGAAAGAACCTGAGAAGTGAAGAAGGCAGTGACTAAGACAGCTGTAAAAGAAAGCCGCACTTAATGAGACAGGCTTCCAGTGTCTGGCCAACCAAAGTTAGAGATCAATCAAGCAAACAAAACATTTCACTATAATTGGCAGTATCTCCTAGCATGCACTGTTATACAAATTTCCTCCAAAGTTAAGATTGCAATTTTTCTTTAATAAGGGCAAAAATATAGCACAGGTTGGACTCTTAAGGCAACGCATTTTTTAATAGAGCAGAAAGTAGGTCAGTTTGATATTTGAAACAATGTTATTTCAAGATGTCCCAACATTTTCAAATCTGTTGCTCTCTGGGATCAAGGATGTATCCCAGAGGGAGCATTTAATCTACAGATAAATTTAACCAGGATGCTAGCATGCACCAGTAATCCTAGCACAATTAAGATCAATTCAAGGAAGCATGGGCTACATTCTCCATCTCTCTCTGTCTCTCTGTCTCCCTCTCCTCCTCTCCCTCTCCCTCTCCCTCCCCCTTCCCATCCCCCATTTCTATTTCTGTCTGTCTGTCCTGAGACAGTTCTCATCTAGACCTTGAGCCTTTGATCCACCTGCCTCTACCTACCAAATCCTAGCATTGCAAGCATGTGTGGTCAGGCCTGGCTTGCATGGATTGTGTATTGAAGATTTGTTTTGTTTGATGAAATAGAGTTGGTGTTCTAACATAGACTTAAACTGTGAATGTAAACAGAGAGGGACACATAGGAAGACACACCCAGAGTATGGCTGTGAGTTTCTCCAAGAAGACTCACACTGTGGGTATAACCGTTAAGGAGCCTGGAAGAATCACTATGCATTACTAGAGATATTGGGAACCCCTTTTATGGTTCTTAGTCCTGTTAATAAAAAAAAATTAAAAATGGACCCCAAAGGTAGCTCAAGAACATTTTCATTGAGTTTCAAAAGAAAAAGAAAAAATACAGAATGGGCAAGCTGTAAATCTTAGCAAGTTCCTGGAGGAGAAATGTGGAACAGAAAAGGGCAAATGCCTTGTGGTTTTGGAGTTAAGCCTGTGTGGAGGCCAGCCACATGCTCAATAAAGAGCAACATGGGGGAGGACAGCTTCAGAGAAAAAGGGAAGCTCAAATCATTAAGGAAAGCACACCCTTAGAAAAGAAAATGAAAAGTCACTATTGTCTGAGTAAGGCAGAAATGCAGGCAGACTTACAAAGCCCTCTCAGCTGTGTTGGAGAATGGGAATTCTGTGAAAGAGCTTTATGTTATCTCATTAAAATGCTAATTATTCCTCCTATCTCTTTAGCATAGCTGTGGGTGTACCCACCTTTCTGAGGGTGATCCCTTAATCAGGTTGTTGACCTGTCTAACTGAAATGTTAGGTCTCCACCAAGACTCTCCATTCTCTGAACTTCTGGAAGTTTGGGGTCTCCAGTCAAGACAGAACCAAGGACATTTTCAGCTTATGGTCAAGGACATGAACTGAGGTCCCCATGCTTAAACTGTCCTCTCCTGTTCTTATTATCCTCCTCTCTTTAGAGGTGCCATTCAGGAAATCAGGACACTGACCAAAGCTGACTTCATACTGTTGGGGTGCCCCTCTAGTGAGTCT
The DNA here is from genome assembly GCF_900095145.1 of Mus pahari. Lineage (NCBI taxonomy): Eukaryota > Metazoa > Chordata > Mammalia > Rodentia > Muridae > Mus > Mus pahari. The sequence continues at coordinate 39,361,279 of NC_034598.1, forward strand.
ATCTAGGGGACCTCAAAAGTGCTGTAGGGAGGAAAGGAATTCTTGACTAACACCTATACTAGAAATGTGAGGGAAAAGTAAAGACAAGAGTTATTAGCATAACAAGCCCTCGGCAGGAAACCAGGATAAGCCAAAGATGTAGGATGTATGTGTTAACAGTCCAAATCAAAGTCCATTAGAGTCTCTTGAAAAGCTCACAAAGCATCCCCCCCCCTCTGTTTTCCTTTAGAGTCTAAGCCTGAACTGGAGAGTGTTGAACCAAGGATCTGTTTTAGAGACTTTGGTAGCTGTTGGAATGGCTAGAATCACACTGTGAGTTCCCTCCAGATAGCTTCCAGAGAGGAGAAGAAAGAATAAATTTAATCATTGTTTGATTTTTTTTTTTTTTTTAAGTTAAAAGAACCGTGGATCTATCTCTTTGGGTAGCAAGTAGGCACTGCAGTGTTGAATTGAGTCAATGTTATGGGCTCTTTCTCATATGTGGGACTCTTTTAATCAACATCACTAGTGGGTTTAAGTCTAATATTTAGGGACCATAATCCCTCAGACTGTTATGAAAATATACCATTTACTTTAATCTTTGGTTATATTTTCTTTCTGGGTATATAGGGTCAAGAAATTGGAGAAAAACCATCTTTTTTTTTGTTTCTGCTAAAGTCAGTTGAATGTCTAGTCCTCAAGGGTGAGCAGGCTTAGAAGGAGCTTCTAGCTCACTTAGTTAGCCATTTAATGGTTATTCCATCTGAGTAAGAATAAGTTAAAGGCCATGTGTGGATATAGCTTCACTTACAAGCACTGAGGAAAATGTCCTATGCTGTACACACTGGTTAGAGTCTACCCACTGAGGTCTCCATGGATTCCTTACACAAGAGCACAGGTGGCTCCCAAGAATTACAGGACAATTTTAAGAGACACCACCCTAGTACCCTGGGATCTAGTTAACCTTGGAGGGCAAGGGCAAAATATTTACCTGTTAATCCCTGTTGTCATACTAGATAGACCTCCATCTGTGGTCAGCACACATCCAGAAGGAGATCAGTTACACTAATCCTGGTATTTTTTAAAAAATTAGTTTATTAGATATTTTCTTCATTTATATTTCAAATGCTATCCCAAAAGTCCCCTATACCCTCCCCCGCCCTGCTCCCCTACCCACCCACTCCCACTTCTTGGACCTGGCATTACCCTGTACTGGGACATATAAAGTTTGCAAGACCAAGGGGCCTCTCTTCCCAAAGATGGCCAACTAGGCCATCTTCTGCAACATATGCAGCTAGAGACACAAGCTCTGGGGGTATTGATTAGTTCATATTGTTGTTCCACCTATAGGGTTGCAGACACCTTCAGCTCCGTGGATTTTTCTAGCTCTTCCATGGGGGGCCCTGTGTTCCATCCTATAGATGACTGTGAGCATCCACTTCTGTATTTGCCAGCCACTGGCATAGCCTCACAGGGGACAGCTATATCAGGGTCCTTTCATCAAAATCTTGCTGGTATATGCAATAGTATCTGCGTTTGGTGGCTGATTATGGGATGGATCCCCAGGTGGGACAGTCTCTGGATGGTCCATCCTTTCATCTTAGCTCCAAACTTTGCCCCTCAACTCCTTCCATGGGTATTTTATTCCCTATTTTAGGGAGGAATGAAGTATCCACGTGTTGGTCTTCCTTTTTCTTGATTTTCTTGTGTTTTGTAAATTGTATCTTGGGTATTTTAGATTTCTGGGCTAATATCCACTTATCAGTGAGTGCATATCTAGTGAATTCTTTTGTGATTGGGTTACCTCACTAAGGATGATATACTCCAGATACATCCATTTGCCTAAGAATTTCATAAATTCATTGTTTTTAAAAGCTGAGTAGTACTCCACTGTGTAAATGTACCACATTTACTGTATCCATTCCTCTGTTGAGGGACATCTGGGTTCTTTCTGGCTTCTGGCTATTATAAATAGGGCTGCTATGAACATAGTGGAGCATGTGTCCTTATTACCAGTTAGAATATCTTCTGTGTATGTGCCCAGGAGAGGTATTGCTGGATCTGCCAGTAGTACTATGTCCAATTTTGTGAGGAACCGCTAGACTGATTTCCAAAGTGGTTGTAAAAGCTTGCAATCCCACCACCAATGGAGGAGTGTTCCTCTTTATCCACATCCTCGTCAGCATCTGCTGTCCCCTGAATTTTTGATCTTAGCCATTGTGACTGGTGTGAGGTGGAATCTCAGGGTTGTTTTGATTTGCATTTTCCTGATGATTAAGGATGTTGAACATTTTTTTCAAGTGCTTCTCAGCCCTTCAGTATTCCTCAGTTGAGAATTCTTTGTTTAGCTCTGTACCCCATTTTTAAATGGGGTTATTTGAATTTCTGGAGTTCAGCTTCTTGAGCTCTTTGCATATATTGGATATTAGTCCCCTATCAGATTTAGGATTGGTAAAAATTCTTTCCCAATCTGTTGGTGGCCTTTTTGTCTTATTGACAGTATCTTTTGCCTTACAGAAGCTTTGCAATTTTATGAGGTCCCACTTGTCGATTCTTGATCTTACAGCACAGGCCATTGCTGTTCTGTTTAGGAATTTATTTTTAAACATTGGGTAATATTTAGATGAAGCTTATACAAAACTCCTAAACATTGGAGATGAACTTTTGATTAGAAACACATTATTTTCTTTTAATCTTGTCTTCATAGATATCACTATGAGCAGAGCAATAATTTAAGGGAATTTCACTAATTTAAGTAGGTTGAACTTTGATCTTAGAAGTTTTAGTATCATGTATTATATGATCCCTAAACTTTATCTTGGATATGCCTATAAACCTGACTCCTAACTTTGTGCCTGGTAGAGATCACACCTTTGGCTCTGTCTGTGTTCTTGTTGCTTCTATTTATCTGCTGTTTGCACTCACTCAAAATCAAAAGCAAGGCTACTGCAGACCATTCTCTAGACTCTACAAAGAGTGAAAAGGTATTGTATTGCCTTGTATTTTCTCTGGGTGTTTCCTGGAAACTTACAATGCCTCATAGTATGATAATATGCACAGAGATAATATTATGTCACATTATGTTTTATATATGTGTGTGTGTATGTGTGTGTGTGTGTATGTGTGTGTGTGTGTGTGTGTGTACATACATACACTGGATTCAAATTTCTTTTACTAGGATGCTAACTTTGTTAATCTCCCTATGTCTCACTATAACATAAAAGAACATAAAATGAAAGGGAGCCAGTGAGTAGGAAAGAAAATATGTTGAAAAGATGTAAGAATGATGGTATTTTGGGTTAAGAAGGATTTCTGCATGAAAAGACTGTTCTATGGATTGAGCTTTAAGGCAGCCTGTGCTACACAGTGAGACATTATCTCAAAAGGAGTTGCCATATATGGTTATTGTTAATACATTTCCATTTAAATACAAGTCTTTGATATACACCCTAATGTGTTCTACAAGTGTTTAATGATATAATGTTTTAATAATAAAGTTATTAAAGAAATTTCTATTTATAGGAATATAGAAAACAAATAACAAATGTTAATAATAGGTATTCCCAATTAAAAGCAAGTTCTAGAACTAGAGAAAAGTTATACTCTAAAGAAATGATCTAATGACTAACATTATTTCTATTTTTTCTTCTAATTATTTCTTTTTCCATATAATAATAATAATAACATTTCTTTAAATTCCTTCTATTTTTTGTAGCTATCCTCTGAGATTTTCATGAAATATTTAATCTTGTAAACTCACAAAATTTGTCTATATTCTTCCACTGTGACCATGTTCTGAGTATCCTTATAACCCTTGAGAAATGGGTGTCCTATTCTTCCACTGTGTTGGGAGTGCCAGACACTGCTGTAGAGGTGTCATTTGTGGTACCATGGGTGGAGAGTCCCAGTGTCCTGTGTGATTCCTAAAGCAGAAGCTGTTTCATTTCTGTAGATGACATTTTCCACGAGCCAGGTAAATACTCAAATGATGTCATAAACTCAGGACTTGAGACTTAAAATAGCACCTGATTGATAATAACCTCTTTCACATACTCAGCTTCTAGAATCATTGAGAATTGAACCTCGAAAACCCATATAGGCATTTTCCAGTAAACATTAGCGAAAACCAGCTGTCATTTACTAAATGTCATTTCAGGTAGAGGATTGCTTTTTTTATCCCCTCACTAAGTCCATCAGAATGTCGTATTTATGCGTTATTTTATATTTAGGATTTTGGATCGCTATGTGCAGGAGCAAATCCCAGGTGCCAAGGTTGTGGTGGAGTCCATAGGCGCCCGTCGCCATGGAGACGCCTACTCCCTAGAAGACTATAGCAAGTGCGACCTGACTGTCTATGCCATCGACCCGCAGACCAACAGAGCCATCGACAGAAATGAGCTTTTTAAGTAAGTGGTTTTTATTGCACTTCATCTCCATGTAGGAACAGTAGCACCTATGGGTGACTCTTATTTACGGATAACTGAAATCCTGCATGGGCTGGACTGGGGTCAGGAGCTTCGGGGCAACAGAACTCTGCTGAAGTCAGGACCAAAACTGCACTTTGAGACCTCTGCAAAGGAACTCCACACTCCTGATGCAAGAGGCTGTCGAAAAGGAAATAGACTCCTGGTGAGGTGATTGCCTCAAGGACTTCAGCAGGTTTGAAGGTTAGGAAGAAAATGAGCTTTCTTCCTTACAACTCTATGGTAAGAGAAAAAAAAAAAAAAAAAATCTCATGTCCTGAATCAGAAGAGCTCAGTAAAGGAGAAATCACTGTCATGTAGCTCTACATTCTATATTATAGCAGAATCCAAAGGAAAAAAGAGAAAGGGATGTGGGGATGAGAAGGAAAAGGAGGAGGAAGAGGAGGAGGGAAAAGAGGAGGATGGGAAAGGGCAGAGGGGAGGGGACTGGGAGGAAGGGGACAAGAGAGAAGAGTACAGAAGAAGGAAAAAAGAAACAAAACCAGAAAAGAAAGGCTGAAATCTTAAATAGAATGTTATTACATAGATTCCATTGACTGTTGTTCTAATTCCCCTAATTCCTCATCTAGTTTTTTTGCTGGACTCTAGTGACATCTAGTGTCCTGGAGATCGTTGGGAAGAAGTTTTACTTAAACTTCATTTTAATTTAAAATGTACATCTATATATACTCATATGTAAACACAGTTCATATGAGACTTTAAAAGCGGGTTCATACATTTGTTTCTGACAATTGTTAATAAAACTTTCCCTAGATTTTTTTAATCTACCAGCCTCCTTTATGTTCCATACAATTTTGTTTTAATTTTGGTAATAGATCACAAGATTTTAGAAAAAAAAAAAAAAGAATGTGTCTGCATTTTAAGGATGCTAACTGGTGGTAAAGACAAAAATGTTTGGGATGTAATTTAACAGCATTCATGAAAATTTAGGATAAAATATCTAGAAGAGCAAACCACAAAAGAACATAGAAAATGAAAATAATTTTTTGAAGAGATAAAACTGGGCATTTAGAATTTTCTTGAACTATCTGAGAAAATGGTAGACTTTTGAAGCCTATAAATTTTTCATAAGTACTTTATGACTTATTTGCAAACACACATGCTCACACTCCAATACCAAAAACGTAGGTATTAGCATCAAGACTAAAGGAATGGAAACTTAGCTTTACCAAAATACACCAAGGTCTTATAATTGTTGCTTAATGCTCAGCATGGACAATAAGATTATACTCTCAATTTTTATTATTGGAAATCTAAACATCTCCTCTGGCTCGCTCTCTCGCTCTCTCGCTCTCTCTCTCTCTCGCTCTCTCTCTCTCTATCTCTCTCTCTCTCTCTCTCTCTCTCTCTCTCTCTCTCTCTCTGTGTGTGTGTGTGTGTATTCTTTAATTCAAAGATAGAAAACAGAACTAGTAGTAATTTAGCAGATTTATTACCAGATCCCTGGACATGATGCCTGTCTCTGAGTTTGAACCTCATATATAATATATGTGTATACATACATATATATGTATAATATTATAAGAATTATACTATATATTATACATGTTACATATCTTAATATATACTTTAAAATATATCTTAAAATATATATATATATATATATTGTGTGTGTGTGTGATTCAGAGAGGAGAGACAGACACAAGCATTTTAATTACCTTATATTGTCACATGGAAATTTTAGTTAGGAAAACAGGTAGATTCTATTGGCTGATGGGGCCATTGGGATTCTTACATGGAAGGGCTATCGACTGCCTGGTGGAAATCAGAACTGGGGCTAGTGATTCTCTGTCTCCTCCTCCCCAGCTCAGCGATTGCTGCATGTACCACCATGCTCAGCTTGTATTTTCCTTTGCTTAATTAATACATAAAAACATACACTCACGTTCTTCTCCTGTATCCTGTCATGATGATAAGCCTGTCTATCTACTCAAACCTTCCTGTTTGTTTACTATGAGGGTGTTCACATCCTTTCTTCTTACTTCTTAGAGTAAGCAGTGTATAATTATTATCTGTAGTTTCTGTCAGTAACTGTAACAAAAGCAACTTGAGACTAAACTTAACTTGGAGAAATACCAGATTATGGTCCCCTGTGGTAGAGTAGTCATGGAGGCTGGGTGTAGACAGAACTTATCAAGGGTATCCACGGTTGAAAGAAAGCAACCAACACAAGGGTGCTCAGCTCACATCCTCCTTTTATATGTGATCCAGGATCGCAGGTCCAAAGAATGGCACCACCCAACATGGGTAGGTCTTCCTTCTCAATGTAATCTGTAGTCATTGTAGATTAATCCTGTTCAAATTGCCCAGCAGTGGCAGCACACATTCCTTGCTACTCACCCCAAATGTTCTGGGTTCCCAAATGAAAGATTCACATGCACCCTTCTATTTTAATATCTTAAACAGCTCAATGGCTGAGCCACTCGCAACACGTGGCCAACACCCCCCCTCTGATATCCCTGAGTTATTACTTAGTAAAATCTATATTCTATCGTTCTTGTCCTAGACCCAGTTGGGAGGGGAGAGGGTACCTGGGTCTGCTCTTCCCCAGCTCTTACATGATTGCTATGGTTGCTCTTCTGTAGCTCTCAGTCCTAGCAGCTATTCCTTTCCCAGCATGGCAGCTCTAAATCCCTCTTCCTCTAGGTCCCCTTGCAGGTCAAACTTAAAGTCCCACCTCTGTCTTCCTCCCCAGCCATTAACTGCCAGCAGTTTTATTTAGCAATCAAAACCAACTAGGGGCAGGGACCCTCAGAGTCTTGGGAACCCAATTAACATAATACAAGTGTTAAACCAAAAACACAACAGTTTATAGCCATTCCCAGAGACTAACTCTAACCTAAACAACAATGCTTGCTTCCCAGGTCTCAAGTTAATAATTAATACTAATCATCACACACACTTTGCCTTTTAAATCCAGACTCTTTTTTTTTTCTTTTTTTTTTTTTCCTTTTTTTTTATTAGATATTTTCTTTATTTACATTTCAAATGCTATCCCGAAAGTTCCCTATACCCTCCCCCGGCCCTGCTCCCCTACCCACCCACTCCCACTTCTTGGTCCTGGCCTTCCCCTGTGCTGTGTCACATAAAGTTTGCAAGACCAAGGGGCCTCTCTTCCCAATGATAAATCCAGACTCTTAAAAGATGTCCTTTTTTATTATTTTATTTATTTACATTCCAGCCATTGCCTTCCAGTCTTCCCTCCCATAATTCCTCATCCCATTCCCCCTCCCCCTTATGTATTTTAATTTCAAATCAACTTTCTCTCTTCGAACGTAATTAGTTTTTCAATCTGTGACACAACAAAAGGTTCCTGGACGGCAAACTGCTCGATATCAATAAAGACTTCCAGCCGTATTACGGGGAAGGAGGACGCATTCTGGAGATTCGGACTCCTGAGGCAGTGACGAGCATCAAGAAGCGAGGAGAAAGTTTGGGGTACACAGAAGGGGCCTTGCTGGCCTTGGCCTTCATCATCATCCTCTGCTGCATCCCAGCCATCTTGGTCGTCTTAGTGAGCTACCGACAGTGAGTATGCAGTTGCTGGGCAGATATTCTCCGGGAGGTATTCGGGATGCTACCTGGTAAAGTAGCTTCCATGTTTGCACACTGTTGATGGTGTAACTACTCTGTCGTTGTGTTTTCTTTCCTACTTGTGCCAAAACTACTTAACATCTGGGAAGTGGTCAAGGAATTTAAATGTTTTAATACCTGCAATTTGAAGTAAGCAGGGCATACATCCTGCCTGATATAAGGTATGAGATATTAGTAATGTGTCCCTATTGGTAGTCATTTTTTTAAAGAAAAAATGAAGAGTTTATGAAAATGGGTGCCACAAAAAGTGAATAATGGACAATTAGAATAACTCTCATAAACGCTTGATGTAACAAATAGTAAGAAATAATGGTAGAAATGCTATTCATTATTTAAAATACCTACAGGGGAAAGTTTTAAGATGTTCCTTGTGTATTCTGAAAACTGAAACCTTTCTGTCCTAATTTGCTTTCTTTTGCTGAGATAAAACACTGACCAAAAACAGCTTGAGAAAAAACGAGATTATTTGGCTTACAAGTTATAATCTATAACCAAGGGAAGCCAGGACTGAAGTTCAAGACAAGAACCTAGAGGCAGGAACTGAAACAGACAGCAGAGGAGGTCTGCATACTTGCTTTCATCCAGGCTCATGTTCCCCTGTCTTTCTCGACACAGTCAAGCATACATTCTCAGGAATGTCACTGGCCACTGTGAGCCAGGCTCTCCCACATCAATCCTTAATGGAGAAAATCTCCACTAGATTTATCTGACGGAGGAGTCTTCCCAGCTGAGGTGCCTTCTTCTCAGAGGATGCTAGCTTGTGAGAAGTGGGTGGAAACTCTAACCAGACCACCCACAGTTCGGTCTGAAAGCATCAGTTCTCCAATGAGACTCTGTCTTCCCATGGGTGTCAAACTGACAATCAAAACCCCGCCATCAGCTTAACCTTCTTTTCAGTCTCTAAGCAATTGTCTCTCGAATTGAGTCCAGTGAGTTAATTCTGCCCTGAAACATTCAAGGTAAAAGTGGTAAAATGGATACTTTCCTCACAAAGGTCCTGTGGAGCTGCAAACATAACATTTGATAGTTGAGACAGGGTTTCTCTGTTTCTTTAGCAAATCAATTATTGCAGTTAACCTGACGTTCCTAATTTCCACATTTATTCTGTGGTGCTCTTTCTCCTTATTCATTGGACTGTTCCTCAAAGGCGTGTATCATCAGATCCCTATACCAGTAAAATCAATGATTTCTCCAAGTAAAGAAACAAGTCCTTACAAACATCAGGCCATCCTCAAGTTTCCATAGTCTTATTAGAATTGAAACTCACAGTTCCATGATTTACTACAGTTTCTCTTTCTCCCTTTGGTTAAGTTATTTATTTCTTTGTGATAAATGTTTTAGTAATTTGTAAGTCTGCACCAGTAATATCGAGGGGCTACACATTCACTCACTGTGTTGAAGTCCTTCCTTCTCCTCCTGAATCATTAACTGTCATTAAGAGCTTATTCAGTAAGCTGCCTATAATTCATAGCAGATCACTTTATAAAGCCATTGGTACAATATTTCTAATGTCACTTTCTCCTCTTCTTGCACACTGCTTTCCAAAACAGGTTTAAAGTGTAAGTATAATTACAAATATTTTGTACATGAATATATGTGATAGAAAATGAGAAATTACAGATTACAATCAAGTTGTAATAACATACTGAACTGTGTTATTATTTTCTTAGCAATTATTTGGGCTTATTTTGAGCTGTGTATGTGCATATGTGTATGTGTATGTTTAAGCTGATTTCAGACAACTTGTTACAACACTAACCTGAAAGGTAAAATATATTCTAATTATTTCTAAAGTTTGATGACTTAATTTTTAAAAAGAATTACTGTCTGTGACATTTAAAACCACAGATCACCTCTAACACTAGTATCCTGGCCATTAGTAAAAATGAGATTAATTTGAAAATACTTCTGTGAATTCTGCTGTTTCTTCAGGGGACAAATATTTACATATGGAACACAAGAACGCTTCTGTTATATTGATTTATTAGTTCAAATATTTGTGTATAATTTAAGTGGATCCCCTGATAACAGAACCTCGTTATTAAGACAATAGCCTATTGATTGTGGTTTCCAAACTGAGTCTTACAAGACAACCTTACTCTACTCAAGACGCCAGGCAGAGTGCACGAAGACCGCAAGAATTCAGTCTGCCATGCCTGCAGCCAAGCCTGCAGCTCCTGTACCAGCTGCTCCTGCGCCGCCGCCACCACCTCCGCCACCACCACCAGGAGCACATCTCTATGAAGAACTGGGAGAGAGCGCAATGTGAGTAACAAAGGAGGACAACTGTGTGGGCACAGTGGATTCTGGGAGTGAAGCTAGTTCCAAGCTCCCACAGAAACACAGCTGTCAGCCCGTTACAGCCCATCATCTTCTTACTAAGTCTAAAAGAGCTGGGAACTCAAGCTGACAAACTGTAGTGAAAAAGAAAAAGAAAACAAATCAAAACAAAAGGAAAATTTACAGAAAAAATATATATAAACCATATCCATGTTAGACTCAGCTTCAGATATTATATATTTAATCTCCCAATCTTAATGATATTTGGACAATTTCCTGAACAAAATTATAGATTTTCAAAAAAGCAGTCAAGTAGGAGATTGTAATAAATCTGAATGGTAAGACTGTAATTCTTGATTTGAGATTTAAAAAAAAATTCCAATTTATCAATCAAAATCAAATTCTGTGTTTTAAAATCAGATGTTAACATATTATGATAGAATATTATATGAAGGAAAAAATAAAATATGAACTACTCAGTGACACAGTCTGCACACTGTACTACTTGGAGGCAGCTGTGGTCAACATCTCTACACTGTGAAATTTCTAAGCAATTTTAAGCCATACCTTTTTGACAGAGCTTGTTAGTGTATTTCTGAGACTTCACAACTGTTTCTGTCAAAAGATAAAACCCACATAGCCCGATTTTATTAAATTTGTGTTTATTATAAAACTTCAAGGGCAACTACATTAGGGCATGATAAGAAATTTTGAAGTGAGCTAATCTCAGGAAACTGTGTTGTTAGTGACTAAAAGCATGTAGCTGTTATGTTTCCAGGATTTACTCATGGGAGTAGAGCACATCTCAAAAATCATGAAAATTGCTTCTATTAGAAAAAAAGAATTTAGACAGATGCATGAATAGTGTATTCAGTATTTATATTATTATATATGAAGCTGTAAAATTATATGGGTGCTCTTTTAGTGTTATACAAATTATGTAATCTTTAACATAACATACAGTAATATATATGTGTGTGTGTGTGTATATCCTATGTAAGTTGTGGTTAAAGCAGAGTTTAAAGCACAGCATTCTGTTTACATATAGAATTCTTCCTTAAATCTGTGTTTTCACTTCTCAGTCTTCAAAGGATGCTCTCATTGAATTACTGGTGAAGTAGGAATTGAGCCAATATGATTTGCTCTTCCAATTATATTGAGCAGTACATCCTAACAATGACATTCAGATTAAAAAACGAAAGCATGTGTGTGAAGTTAGCAGTATTCACATATGAGAACAATGACTGAAATACATAGATGCTTTTACAAAGCAAATTTATGGACCAGCATCTGAAAATCTGCAGTCAGTAGTGGTGGGTAAGGGTAAATTGCAACTAGTGGTCCTTAAGGGCTATTAGCCCTTGGAAACCTGTAGTAGATTTTTCAATCATGTATCACAACATTTTAAATCTGAACCTTACCTCATGTTTACAAATGCTTCATTTTTCTATTGAAAATGTTTTATAAGGGTTCTCTAGTAAGCTGCAAAATCAACTACCTCCAAATGAATTATTCCCAATGATGTTTTTAAATAGAAAAAAACAAATCCTCACAAAGCAATTAATAACTTCATGTAGATTTAACACTCTATAATACTTACCTAGTATCTAATATATTTACTTTCTTGCCGAAATCTAGAATCATCTCTCTAATATAGTGCACATAGACCAGTTTTTAAAGTTAAGACTTGTTCATTATTCCTGGCCTTATTTAAAATTTCTCTTTCATGGTTAAGATAAGCCCATGCTTCACAAAGATGAAATTTTATATATCTCTAGCAAATAGATGGTTAGATAAAATTCTACATGATAAGACTGGAAAGCAAACATCACAAGATTTTTATCTGAAACATTATTAGGTATTATTCTCATGAATGAAGGGAAAGAAAAATTGAAGCACATGCATCTTCTCTTTTGGATGTGTGTATTGTTTAAAGCAAGTGTCTGTTAGTGTTGTGTGGTCGCCTGGAATTAATGATAGTTACAACTTTTCTTCCCTGTCACATGTTCGCCCTTTCTCCCCTGTGGATGCACAGGCATAAGTAAGTAAATACTATCATTCTAATAAAAGGCTGTTAGAGCAGAGATGCAGGGCCATGGGTTGAGCAGGATTATTGTCTGCACAGTGGTCCTCATCTTTCATGATGTAGGTGTTTATGTTTAAAAGGAAATAGCATCCTCCCTTAGTCTCCTTTCCCCACCCCCACCCCACCCTCCAGTTTCCTTCCAATGTGACAGTACTCTCCGTATCCAGTAGGGACCATTTCAAAATTATCTGTTTCTTTCCTTCAGACGTAGAGTTGTTTTCAACATAAGTCACGTATATGACTGACTCCCTTAGATCACTTCTTCCAAAACTAGCAGCCATATAATATGAAGTGAAATGATATTTGATGTATTTTCAAAATATCTTTCCAAGCTTAGGACAAAAGACCATATTGTCCCTACTTCCTAAATTATTCAGGTCGTCTGATAATCCAGGTCCTTTGTGAGCATGCTTGTTTTTTGTGGTCAAATTTTGAAACTATGTATCATTTTGTTGCCTGAACTATTACCCCATTTTGGATAACTGTGTTCATCATTGTTGAAAATATTTATATTTTATTTTTCCTCCAGTTGGAGTTAAACATTTAAAAACTGACAAAATTAATTTGCTGCTATGCTTTAGCTTGAAGGGGAAGAAAATCTAATTAGTGACCATGTGAAAGTACTTGCCAGCTAACCTTTGGTCCCAGTGCTTGTAGTTCAGGCCCTGGACTTGAGTTCTGCAACTTTTTAACATTAATTAGATTGCATGGCCAATGTGGTACTCGGGCTCAGTATCCACTCATTGATGAATCATGCAGAGAAACCAAAAGGGTATTGTTTTTAACATACATTTTTTTTTTCAGCCAGTGAATTTTTCACTAATGATTGACCCACATTATATTTGCTGAAATTGTAAAAATGTCCCTCTGTTGTCAGTTTGTGTTTTCTGTATTTTAAAATAACCAAGCGTAGAGTTTAAATCATCTTAGTTCAGGATGGTAGTGTGAAGTTGATTTCTCAGCTATGATTTTTCTGTTCTGTCTTTGGAAACTCTTGTTCTTCTAATCCAGGGAGGGGGCTTTCCCCTTCTGCATGGTCTTACAAATTTTGTTTTATATCAGAGACGATGTTTTAGCGCCCAGAGTTACTGAGATGGGATACAATGGGAAATCTGTGATTGAGATACTGCCAAGACCTATGCATGTAACAGTGGGCTCTGGGCATCCTCCAGAGAGATGGGAATATACAACCAAGGAGCAAACTGTGACATTTGGACCCAAATACTTTACGGATTCAAACTAATTAGGGAGGGGTGGGACAGTCTAGAGATTGATATTTTAATGAAAATTCCTCATCCTTCTCACAACTCTGGATGTCTCTGTCTTGTCTTCCCTAGAATAGGATCTTGAAAGTGATGATGTACATCAGCGCTTTAATGTTGTTAGGCCTTTGTTATGTAAAATATGATAACCATGAAAACACCTTTCTTATGAATCTGTATCACAACTTGTCTCCTTCTTCTCTTTCAAGTCTTTTCCTTCTCTACCATTTTGAACAAAGCAGGGGAAATAACTCGGTCCCAGAAGACAGGAGCAGTCATCGCGATGGGATGGCCTTTTCCTCCAGTACCACTGAGTCTCATGAGCCTGTTCATGTAGAGGGACCACTTAAGGAGAGCCAGCCTAACCCGGCAAGGACATTCTCATTTCTTCCTGATGAGGATAACTTAAGTACCCATAATCCCCTTTACATGGAAAGTATAGGTCAAAAGTCAACAAACTCAGACCTTCAGCCACGAACAGATTTTGAAGAGCTGTTGGCACCCAGAACACAAGTTAAGAGTCAGTCTCTGAGAGGCCCGAGAGAAAAGATCCAGAGGGTGTGGAATCAGTCTGTGAGCTTTCCTAGGCGGCTCATTCGGAAAGCCCCAAACAGACCAGAGACCATAGACCTGGTGGAGTGGCAGATCACCAGGCAGAGAGCTGAATGCGAAAGTGCCAGATGCCACCCAAGCCAGAGAGGTAGCAGCAATGTTCTGCTGGCAACTGAAGATGCCCACGAGTCAGAGAAAGAAGGGGGACACAGAGACACCCTAATCGTCCAGCAAACAGAGCAGCTGAAATCTCTGTCTTCTGGCTCTTCTTTTTCCTCCTCTTGGTCTCACTTTTCTTTCTCAACTCTGCCAACGATTTCAAGAGCGGTAGAACTCGGGTCGGAACCTAACGTGGTCACTTCTCCCGCTGACTGCACCTTGGAACTTTCTCCTCCTCTGAGACCCCGTGTTTTAAACTCCTTAGGTTCTAAGAGAGAGACTCCCACTTGTGCATCAAATACGGAACCAAAAAGGAACTCTTTTGAGATCGCTCCCCATCCACCTAGCATCTCTGCTCCCCTCCCACACCTTCCTCTTCCTAGACCTCCCATTGCTTTTACCACTTTTCCTCTTCCCCTTTCTCCCCCTAACCCTCCTCCCCCCCAACTTCTTACATTTTCTCTTCCCATTTCTACACCTCCTACTTCTTCTCTACCTCCTCCTCCTCCACTGTCACTTCCTCCTCCTCCTCGGCCACCAGCTCCCCGCCTCTTCCCACAGCCGCCTTCCATGTCCATCCCATCTACAGACAGCATCTCTGCACCAGCTGCTAAATGCACTGCCAGTGCCACTCACGCCAGAGAAACCACATCTACAACACAGCCACCAGCATCCAACCCGCCGTGGGGGTCAGAACCCCACAGACATCCAAAAGGGATCCTCAGACATGTGAAAAACCTGGCAGAGCTCGAGAAATCAGTGTCTAACATGTACAGTCACATAGAAAAAAACTGCCCACCAGCAGATCCCTCCAAACTACACACGTTTTGCCCTGCAGAGAAAACAGACATGAAAATCACACATGACCAGAGCCAGGAAACGTTGGTTAGAGTTGTTGAGGGAATTGATGTGCAGCCTCACAGTCAATCAACATCCTTGTAAGGATGCTTCTCCCATTTTAACTGCGCGATTCTTTTCTGGGTCGTAACCCTCAAAGTGGAGCACGAGAATTTTGAACGTCACAGAAGAGTCCACTGTTTTTTATCCCAAACTCAATGCAATGCCTTTTTCTTCCACACTTTTAATTTCAATTAACATCACCGTCACTAACTCATAGAGTAGATTGACCTTAATTTTCTTAACTTCAGGGTAGATTATTTGTCCTACATTTATTTTAAAAGTAAGTAACTTTATCTGTTTTTAACGGGGAGATTTGGGCATGAAAAGTACTGATCCAACTAAATCCAAAGGCGTGTTGACCTTGTCGATGGGTGATGTTATTCTTTTCTCTTTAGTTTTTGACCACGGTTTTATGTGAATGTTCTAGCTGTGGGGGGAGGAACAGAAAAACAGGGTGCTAGTAAGCCATAATGCTCTTTCCTTGGCTTGTTATTTTCTTCAAGTCTATGTATTTGGTAAAAGGAAATGTTTCACAGGTAAAATGATCCTTAGAATTGTAGGGAATGGCAGACAGCAGGGATTTAAAAGGCAATCTCAGGTGCTTTAATATGTAGTTATCAGTTTTCTTATAATACCCTCCATTCTGGATTGTTTTGCTCTTTTTAGTAGGCTTTCAGATGAGAAATCTCTCCCATTTTTTTCAGTTGCTGTTGTTATGTTTCTTTATCTTGATGCTTTCTGTCTCCTTCTTTATGATGAAAATAAATCTCATGCCGCTGACTTTTGTAAGACATCTTATTTTTTTTTTAATCAAAGGTGCCTAAAATGCTATTTAATTTAGCCTTTCCCCATTATAAAAATCACCCCCTTGTTTATAATTTTATAGTTCTTCTTTCCAAGAGAACATTCTTTGATATCCAATTTATTTAATAAATAAAATAAAAAACTACTTTTAAATGAACAGATACTATTCTTGGTGCCTTATCACCTGTATGCTCAGAGGTTTGTTCTTTGTTTTAGGCAGAAGAGAAAGATTTATCCCGTGGGAAGAAAGTCCCATAGTTGCAGTAGTTATGAAAATATCCCTGAGCTCAATGGATTCGATCCTGGGGAATTATAGCTAAGCTAAGCATCACTGTCTTCACGAAGCATCCACATTCATTTGAAGTAATACTGACATACACAGGCACATGATGTATTATATGTAAATATCAAACAAACAATATTTTGTTTTTCCCATAAAACACACTGAATAAAACTGAACTACTAGAAATCCCTACTTTTGAATCAAATCCTACTATTTGTTGAACTCTAGACTTGTACTATCGGAGAAGATATAAACCTGCATATTCAGTGAGAACAGCGGAGACAACTAACCTCGGGTTCTATTACATCAAGGAAACCACAGAGGTTTTCCTAAACTATCCCAGCCACAGTGAAACATGGCTTTACTTCTGCGTGTCCACAAAGGCTGAGAACCCCACAGTAGCATCATCTCTAAGAAGGTTTGGGGCTCTTAAAATTTGACACAGCCCTTCAATAATTTAATGTTCATGCCTGATTAGCAGGAACAGATCAAAAGCAATCCGCAAATCTACTTACCCTCTGCAGCAGCCCATCTGCTTCAGATATCTTTCCTCCAAATCAAAAGTCATTTATTTCCTGGGATTCTTGAATGTGTTTTGTGTTGTTTTGTTTTTCCTCTTTTCACTTAAAAGCTTCCGTTGGAGTTTTTGTTCGCAGCTGGTCATATGCCTGAGAACTTGTGCTGGATGGTGGATTCTGACAGGGTCTTGCTGATAGTTAAACTCTTCTACATGAGTCCTATAAAAGGTTGTTTAGACATATAAGCCCTCACACTCCTTGTCTCTCTAATGCCACAAGCTCACATGTCTGTGTGAAATGGCATTCTTTCCTCTGCATTTGTTAAGGTCTGCTCAGTGTATAAAGAAATGGTTAGATGGATTATTTAAAATTCGAAGAGAACACTTATTACGCCTTTGTCATTGTTAAGACTAAATGTATACAGATATAGTATCTAAAAATGAATAATTGCTACATGGGAGGTAGTAGAATTACATGAAAAGATACATTGATATTTTTGTTTGATTTTGTAATTATCAACATTCATGATTTGAAAGGACAGATAATTATGAATATTGATGATATTATATAAATATACCTCTTCTAGGTAAGTTTCTGTCTTTGAGCTCAAATAGCAGTATAGTTACCCAATGTAAACACAAGAGTGTGTGTGTGTGTGTGTGTGTGTGTGTGTGTGTACTTTTGAAAGAAGATCTTACTCTTCTTACCTTGAACTCATAGCCCACAATGGCTTCAAACTCACTATGTGGTCCACACTGACTAATTTTCCTGTCTTGGCCTCCTAAGTGCTGGGATTGTAGACATGAGCCGCTAAGTCCAAATATTAAAATTTTTCATATTTACTAAAAGGGAGAAATTGAGATATCCTAGAAAACAAACTTTGTCTAGATAGTTTACCTGTTTTGTATGGCTTGTCAATAGGATTGGGTCCTAAACATAAGCTGTGTCTAATTATCTCTAAAAGACAATGGAATAGATTTGAATATAGAGTTTTACAAGCATCAGAAAGATTGTAATTCCCCACCTGCACTGGCTGAGGTATATCAGCACCCTGTACACTTCACAACAGGAACTTTCAAGAAATGAACTGTTGAGATGTACCGCACCCTGCATTTGCCCTGTTATCACCAAGCTGTTTGGCAACCACCTAAGGCACATCTGATTGTGTAGACTCTTCCTGTAGAACAGTGGTTCTCAACCTTCCTAATGTTGTGACCCCATAATATAGTTCCTCATATTGGGGTGACCCCCCCAGCCCTAAAAATTATTTTGTTGCTACTTCATGCCTGTAAGTTTGTGCTGTTGTGATTTGTAATGTTTGGATTATTATGAATCTGATATACAACTCTGTGGGAGCTGTGACCCACAGGTTGAGAACCACTGCTGCCAGACTATGGATGCATGTCCTGCAAAGACATGTTTGTTGTACTTAAAAAGCCATGCCTTTAACTCAGTGACATATCGATATCACAGCTGAATCCAAGATAAATAACATCACCCTAATGATTAAACACACAGGAAATAAAGGAAAATCTCATGATCAATGGCAACCCAAATTGTTACACTTTCTTGTCCCCCCCCCCCAAGTGCAGACAAACATTGCACAACTTGTGGTCCGTGAACTTTACTTACCTTTGTATAGTTTTGAGTACTTGGAAGTTGAGAAGATTCTTAAAAGTAATTGAAGTGGGTTCTTTAAAGAGCAAAGAAGGTCCCTTATTGTATCCTTCATTATTGTTAGTATCAAGTTGACACATGCAGGCAATAGGGTTGCATTCACTTGGAAGATTATAATCTGAGTATGCACCTACATATATATATATATATTATATATTATATATAATAATATATATATATCATATATATAATATATATATGATATATATATATTATATATATATACACACACTGTTTAAGAAGTATCTCTTCCTCATTTAACATAATTATTCATATCAAGACATAGATGAGACACCAAAGAATGCCTTTATGCTAATTGATCATAACAGAATCGAGGTGAATCATTGCACTTTGTTTTTAAGTTGTTTTCACATTTATCTATCCAGTGTATGTGCATGCATGGGGCTTGGGAGCATATGTACCATAGCATGGATATAGAGAGAGGTCAGGGGAGGACCTTTAGGAGTCAGTCCTCTCTACATGTGAATTCTGGAGGTTAGACTCAGTCCACCAGGCTATGTGGCATATATGGCTATAGTTTGTTGGTCATATGAGAGTGAGATCTGTGAAGATAACTTTTTAGTAATGCAAGTACAACATATGACCCTCTCATCTTAATAACATAACACTAGGAAGTATGCCCCAGTGAGAGTAATTTTAGTAAAATTGATTGTATTCCCTCTGATTCTCTTAAGTGGTCCTTATCTGTAATTCTCTTGGGTCTGAAAATCCATGCATTTAACACAAGTTTCCATTTCTGCCTTTCAGGGGAGGCTTTGCACCAGAGGTAAGGGCTTTATCATGTGGTCCAGCATTGAGCCTTCGAGGAAAGCCTTTGTATAGGATATAGGACTAATTGAAGCTAGAATTTATCTTCTTCTATTTCAATCAAAACTATTAATGATGTTTTCTAATGTATTTCCTTTCTATATGTTGCTTCTTTGCTTTGGAGTTTTAAACATATCATCTGGGGTGTAAACAATGACCAGTGGCTAACATTTCCAATGATGTCTTTGTTCTGAATTGTATTGAACTGTAGTATGTGGTAGCACACTAAATTTGGGTTTCTGGTTCTATAGATATAATTAAGAGGCTGTAAAGCTGATTAACATTTCTTAATAGTTGGGGTTTCTCTCTAGCCCAAATATCTTATATATCTCTAATATCATACTAGTAGACATCTCTGAGTTTTTTATTCCATGTCTGTGACTCAGTCTACAGAGACCATACTGAGGATTCTGGCCAATAGTGTTGAGTGAGATCTGTAAGTGTCATTGAAGTTACTGAGAACCTAGTTTCACTTAGTAGACAGTCTCTCAATCAAAAGAGTCACATAAATATATTCTCTGTAGCTTGTACTTTGCAATGTATATATTCTAGACCATGCAGATGGAGATTAATGACCTATATGAAGAACTAGTTCTCAGGGATGGTTATAACTGATAACTGATCTATTCGAATTGGAGAGTCTCTAACCTAATCTTCCTTTCCTTTTCAAAGAGTAACCTGTCTATGTGCTCATTTTGAGCATTTGGTTCACAGACAGGATCACTTTCAGAGCTGCACTCTACCTCCCAGGGCACACAGAAAGATGTATCATTTGAAAATTTACTTCCAAATTTCACTAAGCTAAAATTTGAACAAGTATTAGTTCCCATTTGGTTGAAGCATGAATTATCATGAAATGTACTAACAAAACCTTTGATACCGCTCATCGGATGAGTTAACTGGGAGAGGAGGCAGATGGGAGGCCCTACAGAATTGAAGGAGGGACAATTTCCTGACTCACAGAAGACTTTTGCAAACATACTCAAATGGGAACCATCCATATTTAAAAAAATAAAATGGGAGAGCAAAGAGAATGTCTTCAATATGATCCCAAAGATGCTGCATCTTGTCACTCTGACTTCCCATTCTTCCTGAGGGATGCAATTATACTTAGTGTGATGAGGAGTGAAATGATGAGCAAAATAGCCCTGTGCTATTTGTTTGTAGAAGCCCAAGCAATCCTTCATACTCTGACTCTTAAACAAAAATATCCTCATAGAAATTGGTTATTAAAGTTATTATCAATTAGCTAATTAAAGTAACCAAAGTTAAAGCCAGTGGCTTCTGATATACCTTAGGTGCCCAAGTAATAATCTGAACTATTAATTAGTAGTTTGGCAGGTGTCATGTGAGTAATGAATCATACCTTAAGTGACAGGTTCAAGCTGTCGCCTGTATTCCTCTTTTCTCAATCATGTTCTTTATTTCCCATCTGAACTACTATCTAAATCTTTTCCTGTTTTAATTTCCTTTGGCAGCATCAACTGCTGAGACCTTCTCTTCTTAAACCGGAGGTATCGATTTTCACTTTCTTTTCAACCTCACTAAACCTTTAAACAATACTTTTATACTTCAGTGGGCAGAGTGGGGCATCATCTGAAGTGGTCCCCTTTTTACTAACAAGAGAAAATGCACTTTCGAGTTTAAATAAATAAATAAGAAATCGCCACTCATTTGCTTGCTGGTGACTACAGCTACAAATTTTTAGCTTCTGTCTAGAACAGCAGTTCTCAGCCTGGGGAGGTGGGAGTCTTTTAGGGGTCAAATGACTCACCTAAGACCATCCGAAGATGCAGATACTTACGTTGTGATTCAAACCAGTAGCAAGATTACAGTTACAAAACACCAACAAGATAAGTTTATGGTTGGGGTCGTCATGACATTAGGAACTGTAGTAAAGGCTCACAGCCCTGGGAGGGTTGAGAACCACTGCTCTAAAATTTAGGCCAGTACGTCATTGTTGCCATGCCTTTTCCATTACTGCTTAAAGCCACTCCGTGGCTGAGCTGGAGCTGGGGTTCATCTGAATGTGGTCGCATCAGCTGGACTTTGTGAGAAATTTAGGCCTTTGCTAAGCAATAATAAACATTTGATTCTTTTCTCTAAGAACAGTACCCTGCATTTACTAAAGGAAAGCATTTCTTGTTTTGAATCTACACACACACACACACACACACACACACACACACACACCATCTGAAGACAGGGAGCAGAAATATATAAATTTGCAATTAAGCTTTTAATTAGAAACTCGTATGGAGAAAACTTCCATATGATTGACTCAGAAAACAGACGGTTACCATCCATAGGCATCCGTAGCCTTAAGCAGGATGTTCCCCCAACCAGCAAGCATTATCACCTACAGATGCTGATCATCACATCCTGTTCACGAGCTTCTGGTCAACAAGAATGGAGAAGCCAAGAAAGACGGGACTGAAATTGCTCTGATTTATAGGAGTTTGAACGTTTGCTACAGTCATAAACGTCTAAGTTAGCTTTGCCTTCTCTGTGTGGTCAGCAGCAGAAATTAACCTTAAAGTAACAATAAGTATTGGGCCCCACTCACACAATCGTTTTCTGGTTCAACATCTAGGGATGCAGATAAGGCCTGTATTGTGCAGTGACGAGGCCAAATTCAGTCACCTGCTTAGCTCAGTCCCGGGGTCTTCATTAACACAAGGACTTTCCTCTGTCCCTTTTCTTTTTCCACACTTGGCACGCTGCTCTTCTTTCCCATTTGTGCTGGTTCTTGTCTCTGCTGACCCAACTGAGAACAGCAGAGTATCCCACTGCACTCCAGGGTTCCTGTTCTGTTCCCTTCTAACTGTGACCATATTGGAAGCCATTTATGCTGGGAATGTACAGCAGCTTGCAAGACCTGAGCCTTAGTCTTAGGAATCAGAAAGTGCTGGAATACAAGCTAATCGTTACTAAGATTACGTTTAAAACAGCTTGGAGGTTTCTTCTCGGTGCCTGGTGTGTATCAGATTAGGCATTCATTGATTATCAGAACAAACGCAGCGTTTCTGAGATGTTTGCTTTATGTAAACCAATATACTGATGCCATTAGTCCCTTAAAAGTCTACGCTCACCAGCGTGAAGCATACGCATTTTTTTCAAAGTCACTTACATCTGGGCTTTGACTTTGTTCTAATTTCTTACCGTTCTTCCTTAAGTTTATCTTATACTTCCCTTCCTATAATGGGGTATTTTGTCAAACTAAAACCTACAGCTGCAAATTAAATATAAGCCACGCAGACGAAAATCTCAAGAGTGCACCCTCATGCGTGACTAGCAAAGTTGATACTCAGCACTGATTTCCCTCATCCTAAATGCTTTCTAACATGCACCTACGAATTACATCATCTCTGAGCTCCTGTAAGTGGGATATCACAGTATATTCCATCCTCCCTTGACCTCAGCCTATTTGCCCACCCTGTGCTGCTACAGGGGATTGATTTTTTTGAACTTTCCTATTGGTTTTGACTTTGCACTGTTACGAACAATCTATTGTGGCATACATTTTCCAAACTGTTTTCCAAATGTATACTCCCCTGCCCTAGAATTTTATGGCCACCAATTGCCCACTGTCCGTGGTAACATGGGGCATTGCTAATTATTTTTAAAATGTTTATCCTAGTAGATATACAAGTGCGTTTTAACATCACAAATGAATTGGTTTACAAAGTATTTGGAAGTTGCAAAGTCGGTTGGCATGAGATTAGTGTCAAAGGGTAATTGCAGACTTAGTAACTAGAGGAACCTGGCTAGAAGTATCCATAAAGAGACTTCATGAAGAGAGAGCAAGACAGGGGGCAGATTGCAGGTTGTCCTGAGAGCTGATGCAGAGCAGTGTAGTAGAGGAATAGTAGTCAGACTTCGTGGGAGGTGGGAGGCAGGAACCACCACCAAGATTCCTGGAATGAACAAAAAGTACCATGCCTTTGTTTTTTCAAGAAAAATTCAAATCCCAGATTTTTGGTAGAATTCTTTGGTTAGGGTTAACCATGATTAATCCTTTTAACTGATTTGGCAAGTTGTAACGGAACTAAGAGTCATTGTCCATATTTATCACACAGATGACTTGCATGATCAATTTGTGTGCCTTAGAAATGATTGTTGTCTGCCATCACAGAACGGTAGTAGCTCCTGACTCATGCCACACACACACACACACACACACACACACACGTGTTAAAGCCAATTCCTATCACGAATGGATTATCTATACCAACCTACTTCCCTATGGATGGTTATGCTTTCCCCTCCCCCTCTTACTCCACTGTAAATTCAAACTTCTTAACCTTTGCCATCTCTCATTATTAATATAATGGAATTTAAAAGTGTGTGAAAATGATTTAATCACCACTGAAGCTGTTTTCAAATATACACCTCAAAGCCCAGCTCTAAGAGCAGAGTTTAAGAAGAGCCATTATTATCAAGAGTCAGAAGAAACCTTAATAAGGTATAAAAAAACAAGGATATGTTTAAAACATCTTTAACCCCAGAATGAGCCTTCAGCTGAGGTTCTTGTTGGTGTGCGAGTCACTATCAGAGGATTTCAAGGTTTGGGTGAGGGAGTTCTTGGTAACAGAGAACTATCAGTAGAGAAAGAATAAACAAAGCCTCTGTAACAAAAACCTCATGCGCTGGCCCGTCACTAAGCTATGATGACATTTAATGTTGATTGTGTTAATCTTCAAAGTTCGTTAAAAGCAAGCAAAGCTACTCACCTGAAAATGTCTACAATTTTATAGCCAGGAAAACTGTGCTCTCCCATTTGCACCACACAATCTAATGACAAATGGGTTCCATGAGAATAACTGAAAATATAACACCAGAAAAGTGTTAACCAACACTTGACTTTTTTTTTTTTAATGGAGAAGCTCAAACGCCCCTTTTATATTATGATTTTTATTAGATATTTTCTTTATTTACATTTCAGATGGTATCCCCTTTCCTGGTTTCACCTCCAAAAACCCCCTATCCCATCTCCCTTCCCCCGCTTCTATGAGGTGTTCCCCCTCCCATCCACCTACTCCAGCTTCCCCATCCTGGCATTCCCCTACACTGGGGCATCACAGGGCCAAGGACATCTCCTCCCATTGATGTCCAACAAGGTCATTCTCTGCTACATATGCAGCTAGAGCCATGGGTCCCTCCATGTGTACTCTTTGGTTGGTGGCTTAGTCCCTGGGAGCTCGGGGGGGAGGGGTGGTCTGATTGGTTGATATTGTTGTTCCTCCTATGAGATTGCAAACCCCTTCTGCTCCTCAGTCCTTTAACTCCTGCACTGGGGACCCTTTCTCAGTCCAATGGGTAGCTGTGAACATCTACCTCTGTATTTGTCAGGCTCTGGAAGAGCCTCTCAGGAGACAGTTATATCAGGCTCCTATCAGCAAATACTTCTTGGCATCCACCATAGTATCTGGGTTTGGGAACTGTATATGGGATGGATCCCTAGGTGGAACAGTCTCTGGATGACCTGTCATTCAGTCTCTGCTCCGCACTTTGTCTCTGTATTTTTTCCCATGGGTATTTTAAACTTACTTTGTCAGTATTTGGAGAGATACAAACTGTAGGTATGGAAATCTCACTTAAAACAGAAATATGTGAAGAATGTATTCAAAAGTGTCAATTTTTCTCTTTGAACAATAGGAGTTATCCATGGAATCTGGGATTGATCCTGGCCAGGAATATGGACAAGATTATTACAGTTATGAGCATGGGTACATCTTCAGTTTTTCATTCAGAATTGTATCGTATTCTTTTTTAAAAAAATAATAATCAGAAGTTATTGCTATTAGAATTTTTAAAGTGTCACTGGCCCCTTTAGATTTGAAAATAGTGTGCCTGATTTTTATATTAGTCAAGTCCTCACCATTTTGCTCTCATTTACCCAGCTTGTATTTCTAGAAATGTGCTAAGAAGGTTTATAATAATTAGAATGGAATACAGAAGTCAAACATGTTTGCTCAATTCCTGAATTCACCATTTATTCTGGATGCTGTGTTTTGTGGGGTTTTTTTCTAACCAGTCTATCTGAAGTTTTGTGCCAGAACAGTGAAAAAAAAACATTAAATATACTTTCAAATTTAGTAACAAGTATGAAAATGGAGCACTAATTCTGCACACCTTCAAAAACACACGGGATGAAAATGCCACACAGATCGTGTTCCTTCCAACCAGCTTTCATGTAAAAACCTAGATTTCTCATCCTGTGTGTGAGTTACAGACTTGTGTGTAGAATCTTTCTTGTGTCCTCCATTCTCCATGTAGTTATGAAGTATTACATCTTTCTTCTTCTGACCTCTACTCTCTCCCCAAATTTAAATGTGAAATAACAACTCTCTTCCTTGTTATTCCAGGGAGCCATTATGGCAATAATAATAATAATAATAATAATAATAATAATAATTAATAATAATTAATAATAATCAGTAATAATAATAATTATCTGGCTGTCAGGTAGTGGTTCTTAATATGTACATTTGTTTTGTTGTTGTTGTTTTAATTTTTAGAAGGAATTTAATAGATCCTAAGTATCTGTTGATGGAGAAAAAGAAGAAAGCAGAGATCATTTTGGTAGAGTCTATGAAAAATATCTCAAGTTACAAGTTTATGTTGCAGGTATGAGATGCCGCAGTATGGAAGTCGCCGTCGACTGCTGCCACCTGCTGGACAGGAGGAATATGGCGAAGTCATTGGTGAAGCTGAAGAGGAATATGAAGAAGAGGAGGTAAGTGCCTTTGTCATGACACATCATACAATAACAGCTCGTTAGATGTGGTTTGACTAATGCGCTGTCAATTATTCTATCTGTGAAAATTTCTAGTAAATTATTATTTGTTTTTCAAAGAAAGGTAACAATGCTGACCATTTCTTTCTTTTACCTATGGAGGCAATTCTTTAATTTTTTTTCAGTTTATTTCCTTCTATATGAAAGGTTAAATACTTGGAAGAAGTTGCTATACAAAAGGCTTTCTAAAATCATGAATACATCTCTCTAAAGATAATATTAAGAATTGTATATATTATAAATTTTACAATACATGTTGCTTTTGTCCTTATCTAATCTGTATAACTAAAAATTATGAAAAAATGCAGTCTTCATATTCCATTTTCAGAGAATAAAATATCACCAATATTTTTAAATGTTATATGATTCATTTCTGAATTAACATGAATCATGTCTTTCAAATTTTTATACCTTACCTGCAATATTTATTTGGGAAACAGTCCTTCCCTCCATAAAATAACAGTTTCTGTAGCCCTAATTGGTTCAAAATTCAACAAGACACATTTTTCATAAACTTTCAAATTAACTACTGTATTTCCATGACTTTTAAAAATTCTGAGAAAAAAAAAATCTGAGATACAGCAGAAAGCTAGCAAGTCAGAACTCTAAAGGTAATGATAATGGTTATTTCTTTCTTGAGCTAAGATTAAATAAAACAAAACTATTAACAGAAAAGAGAAAGCATTAGACTTGGGTATTAATACTATAAAGCCAAAATAAAAATAACATTGCCTGTTGGATAGCTTCTGTCTATCATCAGAAAAGAATATTGTCAGGTTGTTTTTTGTTTTTTTTTTTTCTGTTTTGTTTTGTTTTGTTTTTCTGAAACTATATGCATAGCTTGCATGAGGCTTTTACCCAAAAGATGAGTTTCTGCTTAACTTATGAGGGACAAGATCACATCATAACTACCTCCGAGCTAACGTTTGAATTGCACTCTCAAAACTTTCAGGTAGAGCCAGAGAAAGTTAAAAAACCCAGAGTTGAAATTAGAGAGCCTAGTGAGGAGGAGGTGGTAGTCACCATTGAGAAGCCACCTGCGGCTGAGCCCACATACCCAACGTGGAAGAGAGCCAGGATATTCCCAATGATTTTTAAGAAAGTCAGAGGTCTCGCTGAGAAAAGAGGCATTGACCTTGAGGGCGAGGAGTGGAGGAGGCGCCTTGAGGAAGAAGACAAAGACTACCTTCAACTGACTCTAGACCAGGAGGAAGCTACCGAAAGCACCGTGGAGTCAGAGGAGGAGTCCAGCGACTACACAGAATACACAGAAACGGAGTCCGAGTTCAGTGAGTCCGAGACCACTGAAGAATCAGAGTCGGAGACCCCATCTGAGGAAGCGGAGGAGAGCTCTACCCCGGAGTCAGAGGAGTCTGAGTCCACTGAGTCAGAGGGAGAGAAAGCAAGAAAAAACATCGTGCTAGCTAGAAGAAGGCCTGTGGTCGAGGAAATCCAGGAGGTGAAAGGTAAGAGAGAGGAGCCCCCGGTGGAAGAGGAAGAAGAGCCCCCAGTAGAGGAGGAAGAACGGCCGCCAGAGGAAGGAGAAGAAAGCGAAGCAGCTCCTATGGATGAGTCCACAGACCTGGAGGCTCGGGATGTCCCAGAGGAGGGCAGTGCAGAATCAGTCTCCATGGAGAGGGGCATGGAAAGTGAGGAGGAGTCAGAGTCAGAACTGAGCAGCAGCAGCAGTACCAGTGAGAGTCTCTCCGGAGGCCCCTGGGGCTTCCAGGTGCCAGACTATGACAGACAGAAGGATGAAGAGCCCAAGAAATCTCCAGGCGCAAACTCCGAAGGTTACAACACAGCCCTTTAGAAGAGAGTTCACAGTAGGTGGGGTTTGCGGTGGAACGCGTGCTCCTGTGTGCGGTGCCTTCTGTGTGGTCTCTGAAATGGCTCTCGACAGGGTGGGGACTTAGCATGATTTGACTCTCTGACTCGTGGTTAGAAGTAAGATAAGAAAATGATTACGTATGCTACCTACGTAGATGTGCATGCCGAGATTCGGTAGACCAAACCTGTCTAACTCTCTCTTCTACTAGCCAACAGGGAAACATCAATACTGACTATAAAGTAGCATTAGCAGTGACACTTGTCTATAGCAATGGAACATACACATATATACGATAAATAGTCTTTGCAGAGTAGGCACTAGACAAACAGCAACAAATGATGTAACTGTTTCTGATTATTTCTGCTCCCAGCAAAGGAGACCTGTCAAAGATACCCTGTATCAACTCCCACCTTCAGATTCTAGGAGTTAAATGAAACCGTGTCTTGAAAGTTAAAAGTGATTACCCTTTAGGTTGTGTTTAAAATCTAACTAACAGTCACAGATTTTCTTCTAGGTAAATAAACACCATTATTTAAAACACTTCTACGGAGACCAGAAAACATTGCCTATTGAGAACAAAGAGGACATTCATATTCCCCCCAGTGTTACATTGTTGGGGGCGAGGGGAGTAGTGTTGCCTAAGTTTTGCTCCTCGTCACTTCTGATGCTAGTTGGTAAAAAGACAGCTGAAACAGCAAAAATGTCCATCACGTTCCAGGATATGCTCTGGTTCGTGTAACAATAAGCACTCACGTTGGGCAAATACTTTCCTTTAAGTAAATGGAGATTCAGCGAGATAACCCACAGCACCACGATGCTTCAACGGCTGGCACATGTCAAAATGGACAAACATTTTGACTAACATGAGGAAGTGGGTTACAGACTAGAGTTATGTGGATGTGGAAATATTTTTTAAATACTGGAAAGAAAAAAAATGTTAAAATGGATACGATGTACAAATTCCGTTCCTGGCTTTCTGCTGAACTTGCTGAATGGCTGAGCAGCCAATAAAAAAACAATGAGTTGGGACTTTGCAAAATACAGAAAACATACTTTTCTTTTCATACCTCCTGGTATTTTGATGTTAAAAGAAAGTGATTCCTAATAATTAGGTCTTCTTCCAAACTCAGCAGAACTTTATTCAAAAAATGTTTAGACTCTGGATCCAATATGGAGTTGGAGAAAGGACCACTATGTTTCCTTTTCCCTCTTGAGAATGTACTTTACCACCTCCCTGGGTCTTGCTGGATTGCACAAAGCCTTTGATTTCTTTTGAGAATGATGAGCATATTGTTATTCTTTATTTTCTCAGTGGGCAAGAAAAAGAATGATCAAGCTGGTGGTCGATCGGGAGTATGAGAGCAGCTCCCCTGGGGAAGACAGCGCTCCTGAGTCGCAGAGAAGCAGAACTCACAAGCCCAGTGGCCAGGGCAATGTCAACGGCAACATCTACATTGCACAGAATGGTTCCGTGGTGAGAACACGCCGTGCCTGCGTCGCTGATAACTTGAAGGTGCCCTCCCCTGTGTTGCTTGGGAGGCATCTGAAGAAATTAGACAAGTTGGCAGGGACACGTGAAGAGAATGTGCCCCTGAACACACTGTTCAAGGGGCCATTTTCCACAGAGAAAGCGAAAAGAACCCCAACTCTGGTCACATTTGCTCCGTGCCCCGTGGTGGCTGAGCACTCGGCAATGAAGCCATCAGGGACCAGGCTGAAACACACAGCTGAGCGAGAGTCCATGGTAGACAGTAGGCTCTCCAGAGAGTCGATGGAATTCCACGGTGACAACGTACCATCAGATGAGGAGGAGCTCTGGATGGGTCCGTGGAACAGCCTCCACATACCAATGACAAAACTCTGACCAATAAAAAGAACAACTTCGTTTTTACTTGTTTTTAAATGAACTCTGCTTTTTATTGTTACAAAAATCAACATATGGGGTTTATTACATGTGCACAACCTAACACTTCGAACAATCTGCTTTTACAATTGAGAGAGAGAGAGAGAGAGAGAGAGAGATCATTTGTATCAATTAATTGTTAGCCCCAGAAAAGCCTTTGCGGACAGAATTCACTAAATAACATCACTTCAAAGTCTAGTTGTTTGGTTGGATCTTGAATTAGTTTTTTCCATGGTAATAAGCAAGGAATAACTTAGTAGAAATCATTTGTATGTTTTGCATAACATAGATTGTACTCCATTTCTAGATTTACAGCACATTTTCCCACACATGTAATTTTATTTTCTATGGGGTAACGGATTTTTATAGGTATGAGATTTATACAGCTACTGTCTGTACTGCACTGACTTTATAAAAGAAAAATAGGCTTACAAAGCAGCGGCACAGGTGGGAATCACTTGTAAGTTATTTTTAATCCTAAAGTTACTTTACATAGTATCCACAATGTAGTTTTAAAGATTTTTGAAGGAATTCTTTTGGCCTTAGGAAGAACATTCAAGGTCAATGCTTTTGTAAAAAAACAAAAAACAAAAACAAAATTTACCGTTTTACCTGGAACACACCCCACGTGTATCTGCACACATTCTATCCATTCCTCATGGAGCAAATAATTTACCAACTTTTGCAAGTCAGTAACTGTTTGAAGCCACAAATAAACCTCACTCTCAACAAAAGCTTACTGAGGAGTAGGGAGGAGCAAGTGGACAATAAAGCTGCTTCTCAAACCCATAATCAGTGGATGACGTAGCAAGGCAGAGAAGTCTCACCTAATGTGACTAGACAGGAATACGTTATAAGCCCAGCATACAAGGATGTGTCAGGGTCACAGGCTTATACAGTGTGTTAACCGCCTATCTATACAGGCTGCAACTCCACAGCTTCATTGCACTGGAGCACTTAATTTCTCCCAGCTCTCATTTATTGATAGATGATTTTAGTGCACATATTTATGTGCTATGGTCCAGAGCCAGAAAGCAATTGTCTGCACATTTTTTTTAAATCAAAGAACATGGTTTTCATTTTTTCCACCTCTGAACAAAAGACACAGTGTTTTGTCATTAATAAAAACTAAACAAAATGGCCTTTAAAAATCGCCTTGTGTGTTGCCTATTCTGCAGTATTAGAAAGGATGACCAATGTAGGCTGAGGGAGTTCAGAATTTTATTGAATATGTCTTAGTGTGATATAGATACATTTCACTTCAAATTTGGCATTGTACTGAGCGAGCTCATATGTCAATTAAATTCCTTTGGGCATGTTTATCATGTGGTTGAAGAACTGAATAGCCTGTTATTGTTCACTGCCTTTATGTGGTTCAAATTATAAAATGTTTCTTACAATGTTATTTTCTCATTTGCAAGATGAAGGAATTATATTTAGTGACTGACCAATTTCTGTGACTAGTATGTCTTCATTTCAGATATGTGAACATACTTGGAGGAATATCCTGAAATCTCATTTTACTGGGAATCAAATCCTTTTTATACCCTTAGAAAACCCATCAGCATTAATAGTAATGGTAGAACTGTAGAGTCATGTCCACACCCACAGGCTTATTAACAAGGATGTATGTCTTCACAATATCTAAGATGGCTTATATGCTTATTGAAGTTTATGAAGCAATGATGTATGGCCAGTCCTTCAGGCACCAAAGCAATTTTTTGTTACATAAAATATTTTATATAGATCTCAAATTAAGCATTCATACTTTACTACTAGCTCAGTCATTGATCACTAAATATAATTTAATATTTTATGACATTTCATGGTAATGATTACTAGACTCCCTTGGTATTCTTTATACATACAGATCTGTATTTTTTTTTCCTTCCTTTAACTTCTAGATGTAAATTTTAACTTATCTATCGCTGTTCCTATCACAGCTCTGTTTTTTTTTTTGTTTGTTTGTTTTGTTTTGTTTTGTTTTCCCTTCAGCCAAGGTTTCTATGTTCTGGTAAAGAAGTTTGTAGTGTTTTGTTTTGGTTATTGCTATTGAAAAAAAAAAAACTTGAGATGGGGGTAAGGTAGGAGAACTTCATAAAAAGCTGTGTGGATCTCAGAAAATTTCTGTGGCCACTGGTAATATATAAGCAGAGTTCTGAAGGCTAGCACCGTAGCATGATAGAAAACACAGTATTTTCAAGATCATGCACGGTAAGACAATATGCAGCTATTAAAACCCAGGGGGCCATTCCTATTTGAGCACTTATAAGATGATCATTTTGATATAAATGATCGTGAAGCTAATCTATTCCTGGGGTGAGATAAAGATGAGCAGCCTTGATGGGGAACAACCAAATCAAATATTTGGTTTGTGTATTTGGAGGAAAGAGACCTAAAACGCTGGCTGAATAAATCTGTATTAGCTGAATCACTACACTCACAGGACTTTGAATAACCCATGAAATCCGGACTTGTGATTAAAACTGCAGAGCACAGGGGAAATATGTAGGTACTGTTAGTCTTTAAAAAAATTAACATAGATAGTATTTACATGGAAGTGTATATAAGGAAATTTGTGCCTGCTTTTCCTAGAAGGGCATAAGAAGTTTCTTTTGCTTTTGTTCTTAATGAACACCAGCCTTCAGTAAGGGATAATAAAACAAACAAACAAACCCTGTAATTCCTAATGAGCCAACATACATAGCAAATACCATCACAATCCTGTTGTGACCCAAGATTTCAGAAGCCTTGTGGACACTAAATTCAAGGAAGAAGCAGAGCAGTCAGTGTGGCAAGGTACTGGTCACTCTATGACCATTAGCCCACGGTGTCCTCCAAGTCTCTAGATTTATTCTTCTCATTGACTGAAAACCCTAAGAGCTGTCACAGAATTCCAACTGAATAGCATCCCAAAGGACCTTCTTAAAGTACAGGGAAAGGCTGTCCTGAGGTCCCCCACTGTCAGCAATGATGTTAAAACATCTTTGCCCTCGGTGGGTCTTCCAAACAGTCACTGCAGCTACCATCAAAATGTTGCTGATAACATTTATATATCAGAAAGCAAGAAGTCATTGGATATTAATTCGTGAAAGGAGCCATCGTCTTTCTTCCTTTCACAGATCTTCTTTAATCTCTCATTCTGTTTTGTTCATTCATTGCCTTACACTATATACAGTAAGTAGAACTTCCACACTCCTTCAGTTCACAGGTGGATGGGCAGAAAGCACTAAGACTTTAGAGAAAAGCACTATTCTCAGGGCAGATGCCTCCTGTGCCTGTAAATGCCACAGTGGTGCATCTGAAGGGTAAGTTCAAATAGTATCCAGGACTCTATTTCCTATAGAAAGTTTCTCCCTATTCCAGGGTGATAACATGAATTCCTTGTTGTATTTCTCTCTTGTTTTAACATTAGCTGATTCTGTTTACTTTTTTTTTCCATTGAAGTCTATACGTTTATGGCAAGTTAATCACGTGTATGAAGAATGTGAATGTTGTCTATAGTTTGAGAAATTATCAGGACATTCATGCTTTCCCAAGTTCTTTACCCAAATGCTTGTTCTTCCTTAAATGTTCCTTAAGGTAGGAAGAAAATCAAGTATAAAGTCTGGGTTACAATACATTGTTATACAATTACACAATGTTTTACAAATAAATTTCTTTTTGAAAAAGATGTCTCATTATTCTGCCAGATGCAGATAAAGTCAGCAATTTCTTTCCCATTTGTATGTGCAACTTAATTTTTCTATTGAAAAGTAAAAGTCTTCTCTGCCAACTCTTATCTTTAAAATCTGTAGTGGAAAAAAAGATGAATATTTTAATGTTAATTCCTGTTACTTTTCAAGCATGTGCTCTATACAGAGTCAGGTGGTACTTCCTAACATACCACCTACTTTCTCATGAACACTTTCATAACCACTTAAACAATCAGCTTTTCGTGTACATTCAGTGTTTGTTGAAATGCTTAACAACAGAAGTATGTCAAGAAGCATAGCCAACATGAAGTCTTGTTCTATACATTTTACACTATTGGGTTTGTTTCAAAAACTCATGGTTTGCAAGCCCGTAGGAAGAACAACAATATCAACCAACCAGGACCCCCCCCCCAAGCTCTCAGGGACTAAATCACCAACCAAAGAGTACACATGGGGGGGGGGGAACCCATGGCTCCAGCTAGGTATGTAGCAGAGGATTACCTTACCAGGCCTCACTGGGAGGGGAGCTCCTTGATCCTGTGGAGGCTAGATGACCCAGGGTAGGGGAATGCTAGGCTGCTAAGGCAGGGGTGGGTGGGCAGGTGGGGGAGCACCCTCATAGAGGCAGGGGAGGAGGGAGGAGATAGGGGAATTGTGGAGGGAAAACTGGGAAGGGATGTTTGAAATGTAAATAAATAAAAGAACCAATTTTTAAAAACTCGTGGTTTTATTTATCAACTACTTGCCAACTATTTGCTGGTCTACTTACATTTCTATTATTCATCTATCATCTACCTATCATCTACTTATATAATCATCTACTTCCAATATATCATTGATCATCTATCACCTACCTATGATTGTCTGTTTATCCACTTATCTATCTTCTATCTCTATCATATATCCATCTACCTACAACCTATTATCTACCACCTGTACCACTTATCTACCTATAATCTACCATCTAGAATATATATATATGTGTGTGTGTATATATATATATATATATATATATACATATATATATTCTGTATTGTATTGTATATATGACCATTATGTGCCAGCTACCTATAATCTACCATCTAGAATATATATATATATATATATATATATATATTCTATATTACATATATATGTATATATATATATATATATGACAATTAAGTGCCAGCTATCTATATGTCTGTGATCTATTTATTATCACCTGTCTTCATTTTTATCCATCCAAATTTTGACCTTATTTCCCTGTACATTTGGAGCCTGTCTAGCTGTCCAATGTTGATGAAACAAAACTTTCCTGTTTTTAATAAATCAGGTTCACTGAGGAGAAATTTTCTAACCCTGCCCCCATCCTAGCCACTGGAGTAGCTGTGTCCCTCTGCCCTTCTGTTCTTCTCTACAGTGGAACCTCACTGACAACTACCTGCCCAACACTCAGTGAACCTCCTTGCATAAGCAAAAGTTGGTGATGGGCAGGGTGTTAAAGAAAAATAGATTGCTTCATCATAACAGAAACACTATAGCCTCTGACTCCTCCATATACAATCCATCCCATGGGGAAAAGGAAATAACACCCTTCAAAATTAAAAGGTGAAGCTGTTTTCAATAGTCTTCACAGATCGGTCCAAATGTTAGGACTCACATGATTCTAAATTCTATTCATTTATTCCTCTTACTGAACAAACAAGAAGTTGTAACGGTTCTTCCTTAGTCCTCCTGTTAATATATGCTTATAAAAGAGGAGTAGGAGTAGTGCACTGGTTGGGGAGGAGTTCTTTCCTTTCCTTTTCTTTGACTGGGAGTGTTGAAGGATGAAAACTGGGGTAGTAATACTGAAGAACAGACACTGCATAAACAAGAGAGTCCCAGGGTGATACAATGTCCATGAGGCCAGGGCAATATTTAGAGGTGTGTCCAAAGTATGCCTCACTTCCACTACTCCAAACATATTTGTATAATGATTGAATTAGCCTAGGCTCTCTGGGTTTGAGGTGAAATTGAGGTTTAAATAAAAATATAACCCACATCTAGGTTTTTCTTTCCCCTATCCTCAATAAGCACTGCCTAGTCTCATTTGGGAAATACCAAAATGACTTGCATGTCCTAATCTGCTTTTCTTCTTATTCCTTGTCAAGTTGATGTGCCTTGCTCTCTCCCAAAGTAACACAGAATTCTCGAGCATTACAAAAATACCAGTCATAGTACAGTGAAGAAAAGAGGAGGATTTTAGATAGCATCAACATAAATGAAAGATGTAATGCCAAACTATTTATATTAAATTGTTTTAGTTAGATGTGTATTAATATTAGCAAAAAGTATAAGTATTAAATATTGCCTTCTCAACTTTCCTATGGCACTTATTATTTATATAATACCAAACTGTACATTACATCTTTTTTCAAGAGATATATACCTCCCATTCAAATAATGTTGAGGTTCGAACAAAGCCTATAGGTACATATTTCAGAATATAAATGCATACATTTTTAAAGTAAGGCATATGGGGGATGAAAAATAGACAGGAATAGACAGTTTTATTTTCATCAATGTGCTAGCAAAGCAATGCAGCTCACCAGAAAAACAAAACAAACTGAAATGTATGTGTTGTATTTGGTAGATTTCTGTCATATAAATCTCTTATCACGGTCAGTTCCAAGCTGTGAACACCTTAAAATATGTCCCCAGGACTCTAACTTAAGAACTGGCCTCCACCGACCGACATGAACTCAAGGATTGTGTCTCACTCATAAAATTATCAACAGTGCCTACTCTCAATCTCAAAAACTGGCAATAGACTCTTTCTTTGTAAATTACAAAAGAAAGGCTTTACTGAAGGATAGATGATGTCAGGAAAACTGGCCAGAGGCAAGCTGTACATACAAAGAGGGAAGAGGAGAAACCAAGAGGGACCGTGAGGGATGCTAGTCAGGTCTGAAATATTTTTGCATAAAGGCAATAAAGGTAAAAGAATAGAATTATGTATTAAAGATATAAATTTCACATGGTACAACAGAACAGACTGAGACCAGAAAATAGAAAAAGATTAATCCAGGATCAAGAAAGAGCTCAGTCACTAAATAACCCACCTCTACACATTCCCTGCATCTGTTTTTTGTTTTGTTTTGTTTTCTCATCATGTAGACTTTCAGCAATCTCAAAAAAAAAAAAAAAAAAAAAAAAAAAAAAAAAAATCCAAACAAGAGAACCTGTCTTGTAATCAGTTTTTCTGTAAAAGATAGAATTCATTAAATTAAATTAAATCAAAGGTAATGAGAAGCATCAAGGCAAACATTTTAACATAGAAAGCATGGATCCAAATGCCATTCCAGCTGGGTCTTTCTAATGTTGAATCTGTCAGCTCGATCTGTGTTATTTCTTCATTTTCCTCTCCCTGTTTCAAATAAAAACACTTACACTTGTTTTGCATATTTAATCTATCGTATTTCTCAATGTGTTGTATTTACCAGGGTCTGTTCCTTTTTGTATCTTAGCAAAACTCAGTCAAAATCTGAAAATATCAAAGTGAGAGGACTGAGTAAGCCAGAACGAGGCTGACTCCACCGCAGACTGCAAACCAGCCCTTTGGGAGACTAAGCCTAAGTGTCTGTTTCCCGAACTGGAAAAGTCCAAAACAAGTCAGTTCCATGAAAAAAAACCACCCCTCACGGCAGCCAATCAGGAGCTGCCAGGAGCTACCCTGCCACCTTGGCTGAGCCAAGCCTGAGCCAATAGTTAATCAGCACAGGTTCCGGAAAAGTCCCCCAAATTCCACATAGCCTTAACCAATCAAAAGAGCATCCATACTGTACCTGGAGACAGAGCCAACCAATAAAGGGAAAGAAAGGTAAACGTCACCCACTCCTACCCTGACAGGTCTTAAAATGACCCTGCAAAGCTCACATCTCTGTCTTCCATCCTGAATGGTAGACCTCTGCATGCTGGATCTTTACAGAATAAACACTGTTTGCTGTTCCATACTATTTGAGTCTGGGGTATTATAATTTAGCGAGTCACAGGATGATTACAAAAATAACAAAAATCTTGTATTCATGTGCAGCTCATGTTTTCGTAGTCTCCCCACCTAACAAAATCACAAAAAGTTCAGCCCAGCAGGGGAACGTAGATTTGAGTTAACGGCAGGGATCCTGAGCCTGGCTGTGCCAGCAACTTGTGAATTTTACAGCTGTGAGAATAATAAATACTTATCTTGTCTGGAGTCGTGAGGGTTAAGAAAAGTTATATGTGTAGAGCTTTAAGAACAAGCACATGTGTGGAACAGAAGAGAGTGTGAAGAAGGTGCCTTCAAGGAAGGAAAAGATGTGCCAAGAGTAAGTCCCACCAGAGAACAAAGAAAGGATTTAGCTTCCTTCCTCCCTCCATAGAAGTGTAAGGAAATGGGTCTGCTGTATATAGTTAGCTCCCTCCATAGAAGTGTAAGGAAATGGATCTGCTGTATATACTGTTTTGTTAGTTCTTCTCTTGATTGATTCCTACTCCTGCCCCATGGGTCCAAATAGTGAGAGAAATTAGAATAGACAAGTTTCTCATCTGGCCCTAGTTTGGGAAATCAGGGTCTGATTCAGGGTGCCTTATGCTAGCATAGGCTGGCTCATGAAGCAAAATGACTTGTCAAAGTGCACTGCAAACAAATACAGCAACTTGACTTCCATGTGAGATCTCACACTAAAGGGGGAAGGCTCCAGTATGACCAGTGCCCAATGATGTGAAAAGAATGAGCAGCTAAAAATGCCACTTTTTGTTGTTGTTGTTGTTGTTGTTGTTGTTGTTGTTGTTGTTGTGTTACAACTCTTTAATCGACTCCCAATTGCTCCATCTTTGAAGAGTCTTCCTGACTTTGACCCAAGGTCAGGTGAGAATACTGATCGAGGAAGCATTTTCAAACCACATAAGGCAGCTGACAACCTTGGAAAGGGTTGCTGGCTACCTTCTGTTTCTTTTCTCTCTCTCTCTCTCTCTCTCTCTCTCTCTCTCTCTCTCTCTCTCTCTCTCNTCTCTCTCTCTCTCTCTCTCTCTCTCTCTCTCTCTCTCTCTCCCCCCCCTCTCCCTAATTCAATCTTCTGAGCACTGTAGGAGACCCATAAGTTGTTCTGTGATTATTCCCTCACCATCAGCTCTGCCCAAGGCACCTTTCCACACTAGGTCCACCCTTCTGGGGTCTACTCCCCCCAATCTTCTGCAGGAAGGATTAATTAAGGGATTCCTGACAGCTGCTATCTGTAACACAGCTGAAGTCCATTTCTCACTGGGTCAGGTCAACCTAACGCACTGTCTTTGATGTGATGATTTGGAAGTCTAAGTTGTTCTAGCTTCCAGGGGCTCTGTAGTTTCCACATATGAGAAAACAAGAAAGCAGCTTACGAAATGAAGGTAGGAACACATCGTGTCTGCCCCTCAGCATCGGTTCTGATGTGGTTCTACCTGGGTTCAAGAGGCTCTGGGAAATGTAGCACCGGTATAAAGATGCCACTTATTATGTTTCGAGTGGGTCAGTCTGGCCAAGCCCTAGTTGCTTTTAGATATAAGAGAAGCCTATGGGACAGGGAGTGACAAAAGGAAGATATAAAACGCAAAGGTCGGAGGATCTCAGGCAAAGTGACACAAGTTGCAGGCTTACTGAAGGATCATGTTCCATGGACACAGGGAAAGGGTCTGCAAGAGAAAAGACCCAAAGAACAGTGATGTCCACAGTCCTGTCTGAGTCCTGTCTTCACATCACCAAGGGAGAAGCACAAAGTGGTTGTGCAGTCAGTGCA
The DNA here is from genome assembly GCF_900095145.1 of Mus pahari. Taxonomy (NCBI): domain Eukaryota; kingdom Metazoa; phylum Chordata; class Mammalia; order Rodentia; family Muridae; genus Mus; species Mus pahari. The sequence continues at coordinate 39,400,687 of NC_034598.1, forward strand.
CAGGTATAGATAGATGTGTAAACTGTGTCTGAGATTAGAGATGAGAAGGCATGTGCCTGAGCCTCTCTACCTTGTACCAGAAAACTCTGTGGCACTCTTAAGTGAAAAGGTTAGAGCCCTCTTCTGGAAATCTGGAGAGTAAAAATATATAAATCAGCAACCAAAAAAATAAAGACAAGTTTTCTTTTCATATTTATGGCATAAGGGTGTGTGTGTGTGTGTGTGTGTGTGTGCTCCCACAGATTCTTTTCATTTCATTTGTTTCTGAGACACAGACTTAAAGACATTCAAATATTATTAGATTACTGTCTTCAAATATTATAAAAGTACTTATGCTTTATGTTTTTAATTTTATCTCATTGTATGACAATCTAATTTTATATTACTTCCTGCTTTTACTCAACAAAATTTGATGGTCCTCCTACAGAAAAATATACACATCTCAGAGACTAGATTCAAAAATACATACCGTATGAACCAAAATGTCTGATATTTTTGTTTGCTTGCTCTAGGTTTTGATTACAGTACAATCAAGTAGAACACATAGTATGAAATTTTCATTTATTCATTTACTCCATACTTAGTGATATGCACAAGAGCTGGCCCCTGCATCTGGTGTTTGAAATGAAGCATCTGCATGATTAGTAAAATCACCAACGGGCTTAGTGTTTTCTCTGAGACAAAAGCAGGGTCAAATGTTTGAACTAAACAAGCCAGACGAATATAATTCACCAGCGTAGGCCATGTATAAATTAAATGTCAGGTGTATATATAATAAAGCTTCTTTAAACTGAGCATTTATATAAGTAGCATTTATAGCATTTGCTACAAGTGGGAACAAATACAACACAAATATGTTGCTATGCGTTTTCTGAGGTCTGATTAACATTGGTTTCTAACTTAGTACTTTATTGCTGTGAAAAGACACCAAGACCATGGCAACTCTTAAAGAAGGAAGCATTTAACTGCAGCTGGCTTACAGTTTCAGAGGTTTAGGACGTTATTATCAAGGCGGCGCACAGGCAGACCTGAGGCTGGAGAAGCAGCTGAGAGTTCTAAGTCTGGATCTACATACAATAGGAAGAGAGAGACGCTGGGCGTGGTCCCCAGTGACACACTTCCCCAAACAAGGCTACACCTCCTATTCCATCCCAAGTAGTACCACTTCCTGATGACTAAGCATTCAAATACATGAATCTATGGAGTCATTATTCAAACCACCACATATCCTATAACTATAATTAATATTGGCTCCTATATCAGGACTTGCTTGGAATTTGACTCTAAATATTGATGTATTACATAGTCACTCTGCTGAATGAAATCCCCTCTTGCACTGAGAGGACTAAGCCAGGCAGACTCCATGACAGGTTCCAACCTACCTGTTTGGGAGACTAGGCCTAAGTTTCTGTTTCCCAGAAAAGGACAAGTCAGTTACTGGAAAAACTACCCTTCATTTGCAGCCAATTAGGAGCTGCCTGCAGCAAAAACAGGATGAGTCAGCAACAGTTTCTAGACTCCTCCTGGAAAGTCCCTGGAGCCTTAGCCAATCCCAGAGATACCCAAAACCCTGGTGATAGAGCCAACCAGTCAGGATAAGGGTCACCTACTCCACCCTGGAATCCCCCTAATCGGCTTTAAATTGGGCCTGAGAGCTCACACTTCTCTCTTCCATCCTGGTGAATGGTAGACCCCTGCATCTTAGATTTCTGCAGAATATACGCCTTTTGCCATTGCATACTATTTGGGTCCGTGGTAACATTCTTTGGCGAATCACTGACCCTTACAACATTTGCCCCAAAACTTCAGCACATCATAAGTAAAATGAACTATAGCTCACTGTTTTCAAACCTCAGCAAACATAATATCTTTATCTAGGTCCCCTCAGTGGCTCTGTGCTGCTCAAAGCCTCCATGGTATTTCCACTCTCTCCCCTACCCTCTACACTTCCCCTCCCTTCCTATACCAAGAACAGTACCTTTTCCTGCCTTCACGATTATTCTCAAAAAGTAACTTTCTATGTTTATAGACTCTCCTCTGACCTGAATATGAAAACACCTGGCCAGGGCTAGGCCAGATTCTGAATAAATTCCTCCAGCCTTTCCCCGTTTCCCAGGGAGGGGGAGAGGGGACTTCAGATGTGATCCTAACAGAATTTAAATTTATCAACGACTAGTTTTGGAATTCTCCGTTTCCTTGTTGCATAGTAATCTTCCAAGCCAATACTTTATTGTACTGTACAGCTTCTAGAATACAGCTTAGACTTTTTTTTTTTTCTTTTGACACAGCTCCTGTCTGGATACCTGGGAAAGAGAATTTAAAAGACTAGGGACTAAACTTGTAGAGGCATCAAGAGCAGACAATGTGCTGCAAATTTTGGAAAATCTTTTGTTTGGTTTCACAAGGGGCTGAGATGCACATTTTATACACCAAAGCAGACCTGGCTTCCAGGTTCTCCCAGCATCCCACCCCTGAAATTTGAAGCCCAGGGGCTGGGCTGCCCTTCACCCAAAGGCTCTTCCCTATATATTCCAGACATTTTGCCCCCTCCCTAGCCCCCACCCTCATCTTTTCTCTGTGAGCACTTTCTCCCTTCCCCCTCCCTCCCTCTCCATGGCCTAGGTCCTTGGGGCCAGTGAAATCATCCTAGAACTGCTTCTCAACAAACCTGCATTTAATATAATCTAATCCGGCTTGAATGGGCTCATTATCATCTTTCATGATCATAACCATTTCTGATAATTAGAAGAGGTTTCACATTATGTATTGCCGGGTTGGTTTCCATTGAGAATCAAGGTTTCTGATGCTACACTGAAGCACAAAGTCCACAGCAGCCAAAGTTACCTGAGGCCAGGATCATGAATACCTCAGTGGTGTTAAATTGATAATGCAGTGATCAAAGGACCCTTCGCTTTCATCTTTGCATTTGACGGAATTCAAAAAGAACTCGCTGACTCTGGGTGCGCAAGACAACAACAGAAGCACATGGATATTCCCAAAAGTTGTATTTGTATATTTTAGGGAATGCACTTTGATAGTTGGGATGTTTCTTAACCAAATCAGGGTGATAGGCATTTCCATCTCTTCAAAATGTGAGTTATTTCTGGTGTGGAAGGTGTCACACTCTCTTAAGAACTTATTTTTGAGAGGGGAAGTGGGGGAGGGGCTGGGAGGAGTGGAGGGAGGGGAAACTGAGGTCAAGGTATAATGTGGGAGAGAATAAAAGTTAAAATAAATCTCAAAGCACAAAAAAAGAAGTTCTGAAAGAAATCAAAGGTTGACTGATAACTGTCCCATTGTGTTGTAGAAAGGCAACAGCCACATCCTCATGGCATGTGTGGCTCTCTTCTTAACCACTACCCCAGGTCACCAGGTACATACAGTACACAGTGTGGTTCTGTGGCCACCACTATTTTGTTTCTTTGTCTATGAAGAAAACCTATTCCTTTCCTTAAGTGAGTGAGGTCACATGGCCCTTGTTTCTGTGTCTGGTTTATTCCACTTAATATGATGGAACTGAATTCCTTCCTTGACTGACTCTCATTCCTTTTTGTTTGTTTTGTTTTGTTTTGTTTTGTTTTCCGAGACAGGGTTTCTCTGTATAGCCCTGGCTGTCCTGGAACTCACTCTGTAGACCAGGCTGACCTCGAACTTAGAAATCTGCCTGCCTCTGCCTCCCAAGTGCTGGGATTAAAGGCGTGCGCCACCATGTCTGGCTCTCATTCCTTTTTATACTATTCTGAGTGTAGTGGCATGTTTCCTTTGCCTTGCTTGCTTGCCCACTAGAAGGAATCTGAGTTGACTCTATGTCTTAGCACTTGTAAATATGGCTGAAATACAGGGGGCCAGGGAAGTTATCTTGATTGCTACAATGACCCATGCGTCATAGATACAATTACTTCACCCATTTTGGCTATGTATCCAGGCATGCATTTGCTTAATTATGGGGGTAGTTCTATTTAATGTCATAGTTTATGCTGTTTGGTAATGACTGTAACCATAAACACAGTTCTGTAAAATATTTCCTATGTATCTGATATTGCATCATGTGTTATATCTTCTATTATGGTCCTTGGGGTTTTCTCTAAAACAGAATTAATAGTGAACTATTTCTATCAAGGCAGTGTCTCGTAGAGAGCAGGAGTCATTTCTATACAGGAAATGCCTGGTTAGATACTTAGTTTTACAGAAGTCTCATTTCTTAGTTTCCACTTCTATAGCCAGTATCTTTGGATAATTGCATTGCTTTTGGTATGAAATTAGTTTATTTTTTATGTTTTAAAACATTTCTTTCCCAAATAAATCATTGCTCTTTGTACTCCTTGTGTCTCTCCTTTCTTATGAAGAACTGTTGCAGAAAATATTTAAAATCAACCAAGAGTCTCTACTCTGCCTTTTCTACCCTCTGACCATTTAGTTCCCAGATAAAAGACATAATACAATCTTTATATTTACAGTAAACCTTAATCAGCACAAAATCTAGACAGGTATCTACCTTCTATGATATTAAAATCTATTTTCGGGCTGGTGAGATGGCTCAGCAGGTAAGAACACCCAACTGTTCTTCCGAAGGTCCTGAGTTCAAATCCCAGCAACCACATGGTGGCTCACAACCATCCGTAACAAGATCTGATGCCCTCTTCTGGAGTGTCTGAAGACCCCTACAGTGTACTTACATACAATAAATAAATAAATCTTTAAAAAAAAA
>NC_034598.1:39405435-39434551 GCF_900095145.1 Mus pahari
TGGCTCACAACCATCCGTAACAAGATCTGATGCCCTCTTCTGGAGTGTCTGAAGACAGCTACAGTGTACTTACATATAATAAATAAATAAATCTTTTTTTAAAAATCTATTTTCTATTGATAACCTCAAGTTATTACTTACTACATTTCACCTGGGCTGCTTTACTTACTACATTTCACCAAGTGGCTAGCCTCGGAGCCATGCTTTCTTGACTCCTAACCCATGGCATCTTCTCTCTCTACCTTTGTCTCTTCCTCATAGTCTCCTCCAACCCCAAGACTATGAACACCACGTGCTCCACCTATCTCAATTCTGTCCAGCTATTGGCTGTCGGCATCTTTACCAACCAGAAATAACTTGGGGGCAAGTTCACATAGCATCACTTGGATCTATGTGGGGACTCTCTTGTCACTGGTGTAACCAGGCCTTGGAGGCCCACACCTAGTGTTACAATACATAGAAATAGACCAAACCTCAACAAAGAACCATGCCAAAAAACTTACAAAGATCAAAAATATTTAAAGAGAATATCATAAACAACATATGGCAATAAAATATACAATTTACATATGTACGTTCTTAAAAGCAGACAACTGTTGAAAGGAAAGTCTTGAGCACAATAAAGTTGAATTGGTCTTTAACAAACTTTCTACAAGGAAATGCTTGTTTTGCAAGAATCTCTTTGTGAATGCTGCCAAAAAAAATTCTTGAGGAAATTAAATATTTTTCATTTTTAAATCATTTTTGATATTATATCATTTTCCCCTTTCTATTCCTCCCTCCAAACCCTCCCATATACCCCTTCCTTGCTCTTTCAAATTCATGGCCTCTTTTTCTCATTAATTGTTGTATCATACATATCCATATGTATATACATATATATGTGTGTGTGTAATTAATATATATATATATATATATATATATATATATATATATATATTTTCCTAAATACAACCTGTTCAGGTTGTATGTTACTCCTATGAATGTTTCAAGGGAGTTTGCTGTGAGATTCTGTCTCCTAGTGTATCAGAATCTACAGTCATAAATTCTAAGACAACTGCCCACATGCGAGCAGAACAAGGGCCACCGTGGACATGTCAACGCAGTTGGGAAAAGCCCACCAAGCCTCAGCCGTACACAGAGAACTGCAAGCAAGTGAGGGATGCTGGGAGCAGGACACATAGTCCTCCCTAGGTCTGAGCACACCAACTTGTTATCCAATACCAAATGGTCAGCACTGAAAACATACACAGTATCATCAGACAGAGGCAATTAGAGTGGTTTTAAAGATGCTATTTTAGGAGTGGAGGAAACTTAAATGAGGCCTTTGTGGGGTTTTGTATGTAAAATTCATAGTGCTATCTAACAGAAATATCCTCTCAATGTCTTTTATATATATATGTGTGTGTGCGTGTGTGTGTGTGTGCATATACCTATAATTATACACATGTATAACATATATATAGTTATATACGTTATTATACTTACATTGTCCTCTTTTACATGTGCAATGTATGTTGAATGTGGTAAGGAGATGGAAATGTCGAAGCCATTTGTTTTTGTAGTTTTATTGAGCATAATAAGAAAACAGAGCCTGTCGTTAATCATTCTGTACATGATTTAGCATTTAGATAATACAAACATTAATGAATAACCTAGGAAACACCATTTTAAAATAAAAAAAAAAAAAAAAACAATGCAGCGCTCTGCCCTTCTGGAAGATGGGATAACGTGCCTTTTAGTGAAACACTCAACATGACTAATTGGGAAAGCACTCAACCAACAAACGCCAACAAATCTTTAGAAAGGAATTTCAAAATAAATAATTGAAGTTAGTTCACGGGTGGCACGGAGAGTCAAGTCACCCTGTGTAGAGCAAAGTAAATGTTCACACACTAGTAAAGTGAAGGAGGGGGGATCAAGAGTTAAGACCATCCATGGATACATAAAAAATCTCCAGCTTGGGCTACATGTTACTGCCCTCCAAAACATGTGTAACACGCAAAGCAGGTGTCATGGCTAATGGTAATGTACTTAACTGGTTTTGAGCAACATGGATTTTTATGTGTAATAGTAAATACCATTTTTTGGTTGAAATCTTTTTTTTTTTTTCTCCAACAATAAAAGAGAACTGTGCACTTACCCTTGTATCTCCTTCATTGATTTACATAGTGTGGTGGGTTAAATATGCTTGGTCCATTTGAAGTGGCACTATTAGGAGATATGGCATTACTAGAGGAGGTTTGCCTTGTTAGAGAAAGTGTGTCACTATGGAGGTGGGGGGCTTAGAGGTCTCATATATATACTCAAGTCTGGACAGTGTGAGCCAGAGCCTCCTCCTGAATGCCTGCAGAAGACAGCCTTCTCATGGCTGCCTTCTGATCAAGATGGAAAACCCTGGCTCTTCAAGTACCATGTCTGCTTGCACTGTCATGCTTCCCACCATGATAATGGACTGAACCTCTGAAACTGTAAGTCATCCCCAATTAAATGTCTTTTATAAGAGTCGCTTTGGTTATGGTGTCCCAGTGAAACCCTAAGGCACATGGTAACTCCATCGACTTCCTCTCAGCCTCCTAGAATTCTCTCTCCTCATACTCCCCAGTTGTTTACATGGGCAAACCCTGTGGAAACTATGGTGTCCTGGTTCCAGTGTATGCTTCAATGTTTTTCAGTGGGTTAGATATTCTGTCAAGACCTCACTAGCATTTAACCTGCTTCCCCCTACAGCTGTCTTCTTCCTGTGCTTGGGGCGCTTTTGTTTCTCATTCGCTTTCAAGGTCTATTTTGTCTCCGAAAAATGTTAAAGTTTCATTGTATGTTATGAATGTGGCTTTCAATTTCACATACATCCTCTTTCATACTGTAACTTGAACCATGTAATTTTAAACTTACTTATTTCTCCTTACTTTTGTCTTTGCTTCAGAAGTTTTGCTCCAGCTCAAAGTAAAAGTCAAATTGCCTTACATCTTATTCTAATATTAGAAGTTCCGTTCTTATTTGTTCCTTAGCTGTGTCTAACTTTCTACAAGAGGGAGCATAATAACAAGTCAAGTGGACTCTGGAGGAACATCCATTGCAGTCAGGGGACCTGAGTTCTCTCCCTATTACTTTGGAGGATATTAATCTCCCAGCACTCAAGTTCAACCTGAGCATTCTTAAAGGGATTAGCTGTGATGAAACACAGTCTTCCAAGATGTGTTGAAGATGCTTTAAAGAGCATATCTGATGTAGGAGTATCTATGTCTGTAAAATCTTTGGATCACCAACATTAGCCTGTAGGTCATTCTTCAACCTGCTCAATATTTTGAGATTCTTCTAAGCAATTAGGACCCTGGATCATGGTGAAGACCTACTGTGTATCACAGATGTTCCTCAGCATGTGGCCTTTATTCTTTATAGCAGTGACAGAAGGTCAGTCTATCCTCAAAAATAAGATGCTATCTGCTGTTAATTTGGGCTCAGGCTCAACGTTTCTTGTGAGAAAGTTTTTATTGAATCATGATGTGAGCAGCAGACTTGCAGAGTGCATACTACACAGGAAACCTCCTATCTTGTATGTGCTTAAGGGGAGGTTCTGATCTCAATTTTTTTCTTACCTGCAACCTCAAAATGATGTCATTCAAATGAGATGAATGTGTTTGGCCTTATTCTTTCATTTAAGAAGTAAGATTGGCTAAAATAAGAACTGCATATTGCTTCAGGCAGAGGGGTGGATTGTGAATCCTCCCCTTTAGAGAAAAGTTTATTTCGATTCTTCTGGTGACTGGAGGCTACCAGACATCTGGCAATCCAGTGGCTGCATCTAAAGGCAAGCAGCCACATGGGTGGTTGCAGGGACCCAAGGGACGGTATCACAACTTCTCAAAGGGAAGAATTTGTTTACATTTCTAAACAGTTTAGTGTATACACATGGGAGGGCTTCTATATCCAAATCCCCGAAATGAGATAAAGAGAGTTTGGGGTCTGGACGCCTTTCTGCTGACTCGGTAGAGGTGTGTGCTAACAAGAAGTGGTTGTCCAACACAGCCACCTATCGAAGTGCATTGACTGTCATTTGTTTTTATACATGCCCACTGTTCCTACATAGATAGCCCCTTAGGCTCCCAACCTAATAAAAAATTCTAACACAAATATTTCAAGCAACCATAACAATTTCAAGCACCCTCATTTTAAAATGTACTCTAAAAATGCACTTTTCGTGTATTTTAAGGAGATTTTTTTTAACATGGAATGACTATAACCAAGGGTCTTTTCTGTAAAATGTTAAAGTGTATTCTATCCAATCTTGTGCTCTTATTGCCTACTCCATCCTCAGGAACCATCATCATCCTATTTTTGCCCTCGCTCACACTATATTTTTTATGACAGTACATTTAACCTTCACCAAGAACACTTGGAGAGTTCACTTGAATTGCACATGCTTATTTATCAATGGTACCCAGCGCATGGAAAGATTTATAGGTGTGGTGACAAATATATCTTGGGCTCTTGATGTGGTGTGGCCTCCTTGGCAGAGAACAATTGGACTGAACATATATTTTATTAATAATAAGCCATTGACTTTTAGATGAGCAGTCTCCCCCCACTCCACCCCCAGAGAATGGCTCTGACTGAGCTATACACCTCACTGTTGTGGCGAGAACTGAGCTACAGCTCTCCTGTTCCCATAAACATTGCTGCTCTGGCTACCTGGAGAGAATTCCGGAGTGTTTGAGAGTAAGGAAGCTGACCTTGGATAGCCACACTCAGGAAGGCTGCCTCAGCTGGCTAGCCAAATTGGCTGGAAAAAATACCTGTAAATAGAGGAGAGACAATAGCTTCTTTCTTTAATTATTTTCCTGCTAATATCCATCATAATTCAACATCTACTTTATGGTCCCCTTCTTCTGATGACTTCTCTGTTCTTCCCTCTCCTCTTGAAGGCATTTTGCTCTTGTACTGTGTAGTCATAGAATGTTCTACCTATGGGGCATCCTTTTCCCTTCTGACCCCACAGTTTCTACTGTTTTAAGACTGATGGATGTTGGGCTGTTGGGTAAACTGAGCCATCACTAATGACAACAGCTGTCACTGGGCAAGTGGGTTACCTGGCGATCTTGTCAGGTTATGCACAGGATGCACATGGGTTCACAGAGCCTGAGACAGCAAACATGAAAACTGCACAGATCTATAACAGGTCCTCTGCTTATTTGTTATGGCTGTTAGCTTGGTGTTTTTGTGGGACTCCTAAAAGTGGGAGCAGGTGTCTCTCTGACTCTTTTGCCTGCTTTTGAGGTTCTTTTCCTCCTACTGGGTAACCTTGTTCAGTCTCAATAGGATGGCTGTCACCTTGTCTTATTGTATCTTGTTTTGTCCTGTTCGACTGTCATCTCTTGGAGGCCTGCTCTTTTCTGAAGAGGAAATGGAGGTAGGGTGGATCTTGGGGAGAAGGCAAGAGTGGAGGAAGGGGGAGCTTGTGCTTGGGGTGTCTTACATGAGAAAAGGATCGACTCTCAAGAAGAAGAAGAAGAAGAGGAGGAGGAGGAGGAGAACTCTATGAAAACAGTATCTGTGTTGTTTCTTTTCACCAAGATGAACTAAAAAGCCCACGGGTTGCATTCCTCAGCCAGTGTTTCATATCAAATAACTAGCGAGATAAGGAAGACGAGAAAGCATATGTTCTGACCAGAATGAATTTAATCATGAGATAAAGAGGAAAATGTGGCCGTGGCTGAAAAACTCATAGAAGTACAATGGTAATTCTAGAAGAGTTCCTTCAAGTCCTGTGTCAGCAGCTGAGCAGCTCTGTGGCATGTAGCTTTTGCTACCCTGCTCTAAGCTCTGGGAACAGGCACTACCAGCCCCTGCCCAGGGAATATTGGATCCAAGGATGAAATACACACACACACACACACACACACACACACACGCACACACACGCACACGCACACATGTTGCTCAATTTCTACCTACCTTATTGGCTCAATTGCTGGGTACTACCAATCTCCCACAGCTAGCATGCCCTTCCCACTACTTAGCCCATCACCTCTCAACCTGCCCTAGCTTTATTTGCTCAGTTATCTTTAGTCCCAGCACAACAGCCCAACCTTCTCTCTGGAGAATCATATGGTCACTTCACCTGAGATCATATGGTTGGTTAGCTTTTCTCCCTCTGAAACATGGGTGAAAACTCCTTCCCTTTCTCTTCTGCATTTGCTAGCTTGCCCGCAGGGACCTGGAAGTTCTGCCTATTCCACCCAGCTCATTGGCCACTAGCATCTTTATTGATGGATCAAGAACCAATTGGAGAACAGAACCTTAGCATCAGAACCACCCTTACACAGCTCCCAGCCTTGGGATTGGCCTGAGGAAAGGACTGATTATCATATAGCCTGACCTGTGCTGATTACTTATGGCATGGGGAATAAACTATAGATCTTGAAGCAGGGGGCAATCAAATCCTGGCTTTCATGGATGCCAGGCAAATATGAGCTACACTTCCAACCCTCAATATGCTTTATGAGACAGGGTCTCACTTATGTAGCCCAGGCTGACCTCAAATTCATAATCCTTCTGAATCAGGCTTCTAGGTAACTGGGAATATAGGCATGACTGTAACAATATGTATATAAGTATAGTGTATATGAAATAAAACTATACCTATATGTCTAGAAGTTTCTAATGTTTATTCGTTTATAAGTAAAGCATAACATTTTAGATTGCCACTTATCATTTATGAAACAATAATAATGATGACAAATTAAAATTCTAGAGAAATGTCCTAGTTAGGGTTTCATTGCTATAAAAAGACTCTATGACCACGGCAATTCTTATAAAGAGAAACATTTAGTTGGGGTAAATTACAGTTTCAGAGGTTTAATTCATCATTATCATGGTAGGAAGCATGGCAACATGCAGGAAGACATAGTGCTGGAGAAGCCAAGAGTTCTACATCTTAACATACAGGCAGCAGAAGGAGACTGTGCCACACTGGGCATAGCTTGAGCATAGCCCACATCCACAGTGACATATTTCCTCCAATAGGACCACACCTACTCCAACAAAGCCACACCTCCTAATAGCATTACTCCCATTGGGCTAAGCATTCAAACACACAAGTCTATGGGGGCCATCCCTATTCAAATCACTACAAGAAATAAGATCTAGTTTCTTATAATGTTTTTAGTATTTTTATGATGTTTTTCTTATCACTTATAGGAATTAAAATCTTAAGGAAGCCCTATTCTTTCTAATAATGCTGTAGAGTTCATGGGCACCTTGTATGTGTGCTAATGCAGAACATCTCCTTGACTGATGGGTCTCCAGGTCATATATGGCCAGTGGAGGCAGCTTTAACTACACCTAGACTGGGAAAGGCATAGCTTGCTCTATGGAGCCGCTCTTACGCAGGCTAAAAACATTGTGAATGAGAAGTAGCCTGACTCCCTGGCTTCCCCTCATTCCTTTTGCATCTGGACTCAGGCACAGCATTAGGAAGCTTATTAGACACATCTCTTCCCAGTGTCAAAACTGATTTCCACAATCTCATATAAATCATCATAGACACAGCTTTCCTTGCTGCTTTTTGGCAACCAGAACCCAGTGTTACGTCTCACACCCGCGTGGCAACTGGCAGAAATAAAGCTGAAGAGGAAAACCAGATCTGCCCAAGCTCCCTGATGAGCTAAGAGCCTGCGTGCCCCTTGCCTGAAACAAAGCAGAGTTGGTTTTCTGACTTCAGCTGGAAGGTGAAGCTAAGGTCAACCCCACTCGATGATTAACAGAGCATACCACTGGACTATAATTTGCAAGACTCTGCACTATGAATTAGGAAATGAAAATATAATATTACAGAGTGCTCGCTCTCTTTTAGGAATGCATGCAGCCACCCAGTCTTCGAGGGGAAAAAGAGGTTTACAATGCTACCTTAGCTTGGCCTATGCTGTCACAGCTCTTCTAAGCATTATTTAACAATAAAAGCAAGCCAGTGAACAGTTACATCTAGGTATACGCCTCAGTGCCCTGTAACCTGCTCTGAAATTTTTCGGAACACTGTTGCAGAGAAGTTGGGAAAAGTTTCTGGAATGTGAACAATTTCTTCCTTCTGGTACTGGCCTGAGTCATGTGCCCCACTCCTCACCCCTGTTCTTTCCGGATTTCTTCTTATTTTATTATTCTACCAAGTTGCTCTCAAATGCACATCAGAGTGCATCTGTTTATGTTTAAAACTTGGAGGAAGGGATCCTCCCTCCCTTCCCTGATTCCTAGTCCTCAGTGTTGAGAACAATGTTTCCTTCCTCTGTGTGGATGTAAATGCAAGAGAACAGTGTTTCCTTCCTCTGTGGATGTAAATGCAAGTCACCTTACTTTGTAATTATTCGGAGGATGCCTTTGTCTTCTGCCAGGAGAAGATTCCAGGCGTGAATTGTGGTGCATCCATCTTACTGATCCTAAAGCTATAGTCTGGGTTAGATGGCTGGAGGAATGATTCAGGGTTCTGACAGGGATTCTCGCGACATATCTGCCATATTTCAGTTGCTATTGGCATTTAAAAATCAGCCATATAATTTTCTAGGTACAAAAACCTCTTCTCTGAGTAGTTAACATTTATTCTATGTGTGGATTTAAAAGCACATTTCACTGAAAAGAAAGTGTTTTTGTAAACCACGAATATGAAACTTGTGACAGTAATTTGTAATTTACAATGAAAACTTTTCTATAAGTCAGAGGTTTTCAGTTGTAGAATGGGATTAAAACTTGAAACTTTGCAACATTAAACTCCTGTTAAATATCACAAGAAAAACTACTGAACATGTAGCAAATAACATGGAGTACAGAAATACTACTAGATTTTTTTTCAATACTTTCTTTGTGACTCACTTGTAACCAATAAAGTTTCATGTGGAAACAAATTAAGTTTCCTTTCAGAGAGAGAGGGAGGGAAGGAAAGAGAAAGGGAGGCAGGGAGAGCATAAGTAATAGTTTAAAGAGTTCTAGAATTTTCCACATAGGAAGAATTCGAAGATAAAATGCTTCCCTTGTGGGGGTGGGGGTGGTGGTGGAACAGCATGATCTAAAGTTAAGGTAGTAGTGAACATTATAGTTAGTTAATATTAAAGGCATTTGAAATCTCTGAAGAAAGAAGTGTCTCTTCATTTCTCCAAAAATTTTACATGCACAACTTGTGCCTTCTCCCAGAGAAGTGTGAACATTTATTCATCCTATAGAGAACAGCCACATCACACACACACAAAAAAAACTCTGTCCTACCCAAGACTAGCTCTGTGCATCAGAGAGATTACTGGGGCTGTGTATAAGTGACTCAAGGCAGCTGCTTCATAGAAAAACTCACCCCAGCATTAGTGAGGGATCATGAAAGTTGCATCTCAGGGGTTCACTCCTACAGATGCAGATTTCACTTCATGGCTGACTAGCTCTATGTCTTTGACTCTGAGGCAAGGCAAAATGTGGGGACACAGAGCAGAAGAGGTAGCTAGGAGGGAGGAAGGCATAGGGGGAGGGAGGCAGGGGGAGACAGGAAAGGGAGAGAGAGTCAGGAAGAAGGAAAGAGAATAAAACTGTCAAGGACATGCTTCCAGTGATCTCTAGTAACCCACTTCCTCCACTCAAGTCCCACCCTCCAGCAGTTCATTCAGTTATGAACTCCTCAATTTACTATTGTTATCATCTGGTTGCTTCTCAACAGCACCAATAGCTGATGAACAAGCCTCCTGTGAACAAATTTGGGGCAAATTCTAAATCAGAACCAAACATGGAGGCCTGTGAAATTCACTTCAATTTAACTGAGAAGGGTTGAAATCACTTCTCAGACACATTCGTTGCCTTGGTTGGATTCATGCCAAAGCTGGGGTTGAGATAGGCAGCCGGCCTGCAGATCCAGATCTCAGGAAGCTGAGTCAAGAAGATCACAAGTTCAAAGCCAAACTGGGTGACATAGTGAGACTCTGGACACACAGACACACAAACACAAATGCATGCACACACATACATACACACATGCACACATGTACACACACTCACACACAAATTCATGCATGCACATGCACACACATACGCATACAAGCTGTCAACCAAAGTCATGAAACATGCCTTTTGTCTCAGCTCACTCCTAGCACTGTAGCCTCTTAGGCATGTTACTTGCTCTCACTTGGCAATTTATTGAACATCCCTGTTACTTCTCTCCTTGGAATCTGAATTCACATCGTATCGTTGTATCTTATCTACTCACATTGTATCTTATCTACTACACTGCAAAATTTCAATCACAAACTCAACCAGCTTCAAGGCAAGGGGACCCAGAACTCTGCTCTCCACAGGAAGAGAACAAAGAATGTTGCAGATGGGATTGTAACTACAGCCCACCATTTGGCCACACATCATTCTGGTCCCCCTGAATAAGAACCATCCTCCAATGGGTCACTTGCCATTTCAGAGCATGGATAAAACTTGAAAACAAGAAGTTCCAGTGCCTTTAAAGTTTGATGTGAACAGTAACATTATTTAGCTCAGTTTAGCCCCATCTTATGGGCACATAAAAATGAGGTGGAGCATTCTTCTAGAATTCTCCTTCAACAGACCCCTCGGGTCACTGATGTTCATGCTGTTTTGTACCTTACTCCATACATCTATGGTAAGCTTTCCAAGAATGGAAGATGAGGGAGCTCTTTCCTCTCTCAAGCAATATACCAACCAACTTAGTTCTTATATCTATTTTTGTTCAGGTTGCCATGGTCCTTCAAATAGTCCTTTCCATAGTCTGTCATTTGGGTCTGAAATAATGCCACAGACTTTAGATGCTTCTGTGGCAAGAGAATGAAGGCATATTTCCCTTCATTCAGTTTCATATAAGACTTCCCTTTGATCTTCTTATCTCTTTTAGCACATGCCTTGGCTCTACAATATTTAATTCCCTAGTGCTCCTTTTCTTTCCACATACTGCACATCTTGTAAATTTTTTCGCCTGCTTTGCTCTTTCTTATTGTGGACCTACATATGAAGGATTACTGATAACCATTGCATAGAGTCATTATTAGGCAGTCTGGAAATGTCCTCTATCCATGAAATTATTCCATGACTTCTCAACTTAGCCCCTGGTAAACTCTTAGGGCAAGGGTAAAAAAATGGCCACGTTTTCGGCCAAAATATGACAAGAATGGACTCAAGTTGCTAATACTGTATCCCTCTGAGGCCTCTTGAGCTGGGCCTCCATTGTCTTAGTACTATTGTCATCAAACCTCCTCCTAGGATGGCCCATTAAGCCCTGATCACCGTATCCAAATGCTTTCCTCGTCCACAGTCCCAAAGTCCTCCAGATTCCTAAACACAACAGCATGGTTAGACATATCCCAGCAGTAGTCCACTTCCTGGTACAAACTTCTGTCTTAGTTTATTTTTCTATTGTTGTGATAAACCACCATGACCAAGGCAACTTATAAAAAGAAAAAATACTTTTAATTTGACTTAGGGTTTCAGGAGGTTAGAGGCGACAATGGTCCAGCAAAGTAATAACTAAGAACTCCCATCTTGATCCAAAGCCATGAGGCAGAGAGAATCTTATGAGCCTTTTGAAACTTCAAAGACCTCCCCCAGTAACACATCTCCTCTAATGACATCATATACCCTAACCTTTCCCAAATAGTTCCACCAACAGGGGACCAACTGTTGAAATATATGAGTCTATGGTGTATGGGTATTTTATCTGAACTCATGTATGTGCACCACATGTGTATCTAATCCCCCAGGAGGTCAGAAGTAGGCATTGGGTCCCCTGGAGCCACCACATAGGAGCTAGGATTGAATGTGGGTCCTCTGCAAGATCAGCAACTGCTATTAATCCCTGAACCACCTCTGTGGGACACCATGTTAATTTCCATTATTCTCTTGTGGTATAGGTTTTTCCTCTACTCTTGATTAACTTTTCTAGGGTTTTGTATTCCTTGCAACC
Source organism: Mus pahari (assembly GCF_900095145.1). Taxonomy (NCBI): domain Eukaryota; kingdom Metazoa; phylum Chordata; class Mammalia; order Rodentia; family Muridae; genus Mus; species Mus pahari. The sequence goes on from NC_034598.1 coordinate 39,417,383, forward strand.
TCTGGGAGGTAGTTAACTTCCTCTTCAGATCAAAGTTTTACTTTTAGTACCTTCTGTGGAACTGACTTGATGAACAGAAATTACTTAAATTTGTTTTAATCAGTCAGTGTTTTTCTTTCTTTGTTGACTATGATTGATAGTGTTGCTGTGTATAGTAGTATGAGCTAGCATCTGTGTTCTCTCAGAGTTTGTACAACTGTTCAAGCCCTTCTGGCTTTCAAAGTCTCCTTTGAAATTTTAGTATTATTCTAATGAGCTTTTATATGGGACTTGGTCATTTTTCCTTGCAGTGTTTAATATCCTCTTTGTTTTAGACATTTAGTATTTTGATTATTATGTGTTGTATGGAGTTTCTTTTCCATTACTGTGTATTTGGTGTTCTAAATGCCTCTTGTACCATAATAGGCATCTTTTTCTTTAGTTTTGGAAAGTAAACTCCTACTATGAATTTAAAAAAAAAAAGAGTATTTTCTTTGGAATCAACTTAGGTTTCTTCTTTTTTCTCTACCTGATATTTGTGGGTTTGTTCTTTAGTGTTCCTGATTTCCTGGGTGTTTCATGCCTGAATGTTTTTAAGATTTAACATTTTCGTTGAATTAGCTATATACTTCTTCTACTTTGTCTTCAATACTAGATGTTCTCTCTTGACAGAAGCCCTCTAGGAAAAGCTATGACAAGCCAGTGAGTTTCCTGGAGATGGCACACTGTTTTGCATGGGTATGACAGGTACACTCTGGAGAGGCATGGCCCTAGAGAGATTTCACCCCAGGACGCTTCTCGAAGCTGATGTGCCTTTCCTGATACTATAACATAGCCTAATGATTTCTGGGCATCAGCCCACTCTATTGGGAAAATCTCCTGCAAATCAACCTGAAGATGGCCTTTCATGTTTTAGATCAATTAAAGGCTTTATAGAATTCCTGGTTTGATTTGAATAACTTTAGGAAGAATTTTTAAGGCGATGGTTTTGATTATTTTGCCAGAAAGATATAAAGTTAGAATCAAGGATAGAATGTGCCTCCTTCTCATAGACTAGTAAGTAAAGGCTGCATAATCAGGAAGACAATGAGCTCTCATAAATTACACTAAAAAAATAGTCTTGGGACAAATCTGTGATCAAGGAAAAACATTCATTCTAGGTCAAGCCCAAGGATGAGGCCACAGGTGTGCACTACGATAAAGCAAGGCCATATGAAACTGTTGCTTTGGAACTTATAATGAGCTTACAGAAATACTGCTTTGAACTTACCTTCAACATTCTTCTGTAACTCCCCTTTTGTGTAAAACTTTATCTGTGAGGTAATTTTATAAAGAACTTTTGTCTAAGAAGGTTAAAAAAAAAAAGTTGAGAGAAGTAAAGTGTGGCCATTGGGGCTCTGCTGCATCCATCAAATGCATATAGGTACATATGTCTATCTATCTATATGTATGTACATACATATGTAGGTATATGTGTATGTATATAAGTATGCATGTACACTTGTGAAATTGTTGAAACAGGTGATAGGGCCCAACTAAAGTGTGTGTGTGTGTGTGTGTGTGTGTGCGCGCGCACGTGCGCACCTGACTTTCTTCCTCTCTTTCTCTTCTTTTCTCTCTGGCTCATGAAGAATTAACAAACTTTGAGCCCCCAGCCTGGCCAGCTAGAGTCCCTGAGCCTAAGAGAAAAGAGCCTAAGTAACTAAGCTTTTTTTTTTTTTTTTTCTTATTTCCCTGCTGCTATCAGCAGGATTTAAATTTCCAGAAGACAGTAGCTTTGGGCCTTAGAATAATAAGAAAGAGTATAATTGCCAAATGTCAGTCAGCAGCTTTTGGACCCTTCACTGAATCCATACCCCCTTTCCTGCCTTCCTCGGGAAACTGAATGCAGAGTTCACCCCTGGCATGCTCTTCCATGTCTTTTAATTTATTAGTAAGATTTACTCCAAAGTTTCTGTTTGATATCTTTAAACGTTTCATTTCCAGATTTGATTTTCTTTACTGATTCTATTCCTTTCTTGTCTTCCTACTTTCGTATCTTGAATTGCTTCATTTAGCTGGATATTTGTGATTTCCTAATCTTTATTAAGGCATTTGTGCATATCTTCTTTAAGGTTCTTGAAAATATTCGTAATAGCTATTTTGTATCCCATAGCTTGTGCTTTAGCTAACGTGTTTTTCTCGAGCCTATTGCCGTGGGATTGCTGACTACCGGAGGAGTCATAATGTCTTGGTTGTTTGTCTTTGTGGTTCTTATAGGGAGGGATCTTGACAACTGGGGTCATGATGTTTGAAGTGTTTCTTGGTGTAGATGTATGATTTCTTCTTTGTTGTGTGGCTGTTCTGTGTTTTAGTTGCTATTGTCCATACTGGGTCCAAGCCATATGTAGAGGCTTGGGTCTCTCTTAGAGAGATGTTCTAGAAGTCACAAAGTAATGAGAAAAGGCTAAAATGGCAGTTGCCAATAGCTAGGAAGATTCTGAGTCTACACCAAGAGCCCAAGACCCATGGGAATAAAGGGAGGCTGGGAAGTGGGGTTCAGGTGGGCAGGCTGCAGCAGAATTAAGAACATGTCTGGAGAGTACACTAAATGTTTTAATGGTATTGAATTAAAACAGATTACGAGTTGATTTTTCTGAATTACAATTTTCATGATCTTTCTAAATATAAAATTTATTCAAAGGAGAGGTATATGTATACTCATAATTTTGTCATTTATTTCACTATTATTCAGCCACAAGTGGAGTCTAATATTTATTCAGGTTTGCTCTTTCAATTCGTATGTATACAGAAGTAAAGCAGGTCATCTAAAACACAGTTGATATTCTCTGAATCATAAATTAACCTTTCTTTCTATCTAATGAGTAAAATCCCTTGAGAATTAAATGATGGCAGTGCTGAGAGATGCTCTAGCAACAGTTAATGAGAAGAAGAGGCTGCATCCACATTTGGACCCTACCTGTCTCTTCTGCCCAGCCTTGACCACTTATAGGATCTTCCTGACCCCAAAGCAAATATGTGCAAATTCTCTCCTTAAATGGAGGAACCAACCAATGGTTGCAATTACATGCATAAGCCATCTTAGGAAAATAAAGGAGAATTTATTAAAAAACACAGCAGATACTTGATTCAGTTAGGCTTTATAAATCAGCATCCTTTTTTTTTTTTTTACTACATTGTAACAAATTACAATAATCACAAATAATGAGCAGAAGACATTCTAATGAACACAGAGTCTGTTGATACAATATACTTAATCACTTGGAGAATTAAAGTCCTGTTGAAAATAAATATGTTTAAATCTCATTAACATCACAATTCGAATGTAATTCCAATCGGTAGAGAAATGCAAGTGCATAGAGCTCCAGTTGGAATTACCCACTTCATTAGTTGAAATTCTATTCTGTAGAACAGATGTCTTTATGTTTGCATCCCTGAAGTAGAAATCATGCAGGAGACAAATCCCTTGCATGAGAGGGAGCGAGCAGGCTCCGTGCTGGTAAATGATTGTGCTTAATATGCTTTGAAGCCTCATAATGAAGAACAGGCTAAGGTTACAGATCATGTTTAATGCTCATGGTTAGATAAATGCCACAGACCATCATCAGTCACTGGGCATGGAAATGCCTTGTGTATGGAAATGCACGTTTTCACATTAGAAATTTGTTGTTTGTTTGTTTGTTTGAGACAGAGTATCACTATGGGTCCCATACTGCCCCTACATTCAAAATGCTTGTTCTTTAACCTCACTAGTTCTAGCTTTCTGGGTGTGTGCCACCATACAGTAAATTATTGAATCTACATGCATAAGACGTATCACTAGAGTGGAGCCTGAGTCGAATGTAGTAGGCTGTTCATGCGCACTTCCAAACTGAAGGATATGCAGGGAAAAGAGAAGCCAAGGATGGTAAAAGAAGGACTATGAGAGGGACATCTAAAATGAAGGGCGGCTATCTGAGGGGATTTTAGAAGCCTAATACAGTAGAAGTTTGTAAAGTACACACATATATGGAAGAAATCTCAGTTGGAATCATCTAAAAACACAGAGACAAAGCCCCAACCAGACATCTTTCACCACCGTTGCTGGGAATGGCTAACACCTGATGAAGTATCCCTAAGCTGGCAGTGATCTCCAATCGATAACCTCTCAGGATGGAAAATTTAGTTTCTCCAATGGACTCTCACTGGGCATACAAACCACACTTAAGGGCAGGCCTCATGCCCAGCAGTAGATGGACAACACAGAACAAACTCAATGGTACTTAGGGGTAGGGAGTGTCTCATGCACCTGTTTTGTCTGGGTTTTCTTTCTTTGTTTGTTTTTTTAACCTTTCAGATCTTCTGCTTATATGTTATGGTTTCTGATTCTGCTTTACGAGTTTCATCTGTGTGTATATGTGTGTATGTGTGCCTCGGAATCTGTGTGTTTCTTTTTCGTTTGTGGTTAATTTTTTTTATTCACTTTACATCCTAGTCGAAGGCCCCCCTCTCTCTTCTCCTCCTAGTCCCTCCCTCACAAAGCATTTTTCCATTACCCCCAAACCATGGGTATCAGTCAGCCCTGGCACATCAGGACTCAGGAATACTAAGCATGCTGCGTCCTCTCCCACTGAGGCCAGACAAGGCAGCCCAGCTTAGGGAAGGGGATCCATTGCAGAGCCTTGTGCTTTTTCTTTCGATCTCTTTTTTCTGCCTGTTTGTTTTGTCCTACTCTGGTTTTTAGTGAAAAATTTTAAGCACCGTGTAATTACTATAGTAAACCTGTTAAAAAAGCAGAACAAAGGCCTTGAACTCACAGCATTTAAAAATGGAGTTTCGTGATGGAATTTTCTGTGGGTCTACATATGGTGAATATCTAGAGATTCATGAGAAGTAACCCCAGGAACAAATACAGTCTTATCAAGCAGGAAACAATAAGAACTTATTGATAATTGACTTTGTATGAGACTTGGCCATATGCAAGAGAATAATATACAAGGCAGTCACTCACCTAAACATCATGCCCTCTGCTCATAGCAAATAGGCAGCATCAAGGGATACAAAAAATTATATTGCTTTCACTTCTCATACCTCAAGATACAGAAAGGAAATTTTCTTGTTCTCCTTATATGCTCTCTTGTTTTAATTCACACCACTATTATTTTTAACATGAGTTTTTATCTGACTGCTACTCTTTGTGTCTGAAATTCTCACCAATACCATGAAGTCTTGGTCACTGTCCTAGGATGTGGTTGTGAATAATTCCATCTTTAATAATTTGAGCTGAGTTGGCAGAAGTCAGGTCACTGGGTCATCTCATGAAAGGACATGTTGGAAACCTGTCCCTATCTATGGCCCATCTATTGTCTTCTTTTTTTCTTCTTGTGTTAGTATTGCTATTGCTGTGATGAAACATCATGGACAAAGCAATGTGGAGTTGGGTTTGTTTAAAATATACTTCCATGTCACAGTTCATCATCCAAAGAAGTCAGAGCATGAAATAAAGCAGGGAAGGAACATAGAGGCAGGAGTTGACACAGAGGTCATGGAAGGGTGCTAGTTACTGCCTTGTTCCTCATGGCTTGCTCAACCTGCTTTTTTATAGAACCCCAGGACCACAATGGCTCAGGCTCTAAGACCCACAATTTATAAATGAAACCTCATGAAGCTGAAAAGCTTCTGTAAAGCAAAGGACACCGTCAATGGAACAAAATGGCGGCCAACAGATTGGGAAAGGATCTTCACCAACCCTACATCTGACAGAGGGCTAACATCCAAATATACGAAGAACTCAGAAGTTAGACTCCAACAAACCAAATAATCCACTGAAAAAAATGGGGTATAGAGTTAAACAGATAATTCTCAACAGAGGAGTATAAATGGCTGAAAAACACTTAGAGAAATGTTCAATATCCTTAGTTATCAGGAAAATTCAAATCAAAATAACCCTGAGATTCTATCTTACACTGGTCAGAATTGCTAAGATCAAAAACTCCAGTGACAGCATATGCTGTCAAGGATGTGGAGTAAGGAGAACACTCCTTCATTGTTGGTGGGAGCGCAAACTTGTACAACCACTTTGGAAATCAATTCGGCAGTTTCTCAGAAAACTGGGTCCGGTTCTACCTCAAAATCCAGCTATACCACTCCCGGGTATATACTCAAAAGATAACCCACCATCCCACAAGGATACTTGTTCAACTGTGTTCACAGCTGCTTTATTTGTAATAGCCAGAAACTGGAAACAACACAGAGGTTCCTCAACTGATGAATGGATAAAGAAAATGTGGTTCCTTTACACAATGGAATACTATTCAGCTACTAAAACCAAAGACATCATGAAACTTGCAGGCAAATGGATGGAATTTGAGAATATCATCATGAATGAGGTAACCCAGGCCCAGAAAGACACAGATGGTCTGTATTTACTTACATGTGGATATTAGCCATAAAGTACAGGATAGCCATATTATAATCTCTAGACTCAAAGGAAATGGCTAATAAGGAGGTCCCAAAGGAGGATCCCCAAATCTCATCCAGGAGGGGCAACTAAACAGTCATCAGAGGTGGATGGTGAGAGAGGGAACTGGGTAGGAGAGGGATGGAGGAGGGGAAGGAGAACAGCAATCTGATGTGGGAAGACAGAAGAGGGACAAGAAGAGGGCTGGGGGTGAGCATAGAAATCCAAGACAGGCATTGCTGGTGACTAGCTGGATTCAGGGAATCTATAGGCGTGGCCCTAGCCTAAGTTCCTATCATTGGGGGAAGGAGAGTCTAAAGTAGCCACCTCCTATAGGCAGGCAGGACTTCTAGAGGAGGAAGGGGACATCACCCCACTCACAAAACCTTCAATCCAAAATTTGTCTTTCCTACAAGATGTACAGGGATAAAGATGGAGCAAAGACTGGGGGACCAGACAACCAATGACTGCCCCAACTTGAGATCCATCCCATATGAGAGAGCTAACCCCAGATACTATAAATAACAGGAACCTAACATAGCTGTCTCCTGAGAGGCTTCATTCAGTAGCAGATGGAGGCAGAAGCGTTGACCCATAACCAAAGCATGAGCTTGAGGAGTCTTCTGGAAAAGTGGGGGATAGAATTGGTCAAAGAGTCAAGAATAACACAAGAATTCCTACAAAGAAAACTAACCTGAAAACATGGGAACTCATAGGGAACTGCATACAAAAGCTGGACCTAGACACCCTACACATTTGTAGCAAATGTGCAGCTTGATCTTCATGTGGGTCCCCTAACAAGTGGAGCTGGGTTGTCTCCATCTCTATTCCCTGCCATTGGATCCCCTTCCCCTACCTGAACTGCCTGGTTGGGCCTCAGTGGGAGAGGATATGCCTGTTCCTGCTGGGATTAGATGTTCCAAGGTGGGGTGGTACCCAACAGGGGCTCCCCTTCTCTGAAGAGAAGGGGGAAGGGCAATGGGGGAAGGGACTTGTAAGGGTAGGATTGGAGAGGAGAGGAGGGAGAGGGCTGTGATTGAAATGTAAAGTGAATTTTAAAAAGCAAGTTATTGAGAACAAAAACAAAGAAAGAACTCAGGACCACAATGGGCTGAGCCCACTCCCATTAATTATTAATTAAGAAAATGCCCTATATGCCTTTAGCTTGTGTCAAGTTGACATGAAACTATCTAGCACGGCTACCATAGATAAAGTGAACAGGATTCCTCTGCCATGTATCTCACTGTGAGTGTACTGAGGTACCTCTAGCCCAGGGATTAGGACCAAAGTAACTTAAACCTCTAAAACCAGAATAAATCTTTACCCCTGATAAATTGATTTTCTGATATATTTTGTCTCCTTGACAGAAATCTGATTATCACGCTGGCTAATTTTCTATTCCTTTTTCCAATTCACAGCTTCTGGTATGGGACATGAATACATGTATTTGTTGTGAAGCAAGTGTGTCTCTTCTTACTCTCCTCTCTGAGCACATAAGGAATGCCGCTGTCATTATATGCTTGACAGCATATTTGAGCAAATATGTGCATTAATCAATGACAGCCCAGAGAAGCTCAGGGAGAACAAGATCCTTGGATGCCAGACACCTTAGGAAACTATCACCACCTACTCATCTATGGATCCATTCATCAAAAAAAAAAAAAAAAAAAAAAAAAAGAATCCTACAACGAACAAGTGCTCATGTTAGAGTTGTTCGAGATGCAGTTCTTAAGGAAGAGAAGTTTCCTTTTCTGGGGAGAGTGGTACTAGATGTGTCATGAAAATATGGCTGCCCAGTTTCCAGCCCCTAATACTACAGGACTCTGTAAATTCTAATTTTAATACTGCAAGTCTAAGATGCACAAATGAGTGAAGGAAGTAAAGACAGAATGCTAGAGATGTGGAGCATACTGCACACACCTGCTTGTACAGAATGCCCCATTTACAAATAAAACTCAACGTCTGGGCTGGAGAGATGACTCTTTTCCAGAAGACCTGGACTCCGTTCCTACCACTGACATCAGCCAGCTCACAGCCACCTTTAACTCGAGTTGCATGACACCCAATGTTCTCTTCCGGTCTCCAAGGATATCAGGCACACATCTGGTACACATGCATCCATGAAGGCAAACAATCATGTGCATAGAATGAAAACAAATAATTAAAAATTTAACTTGAAATCCATGTATGCAATACCCTTACCGATGGTTTTGTCAACTTCACACTAATCTTGCCTTGACATATCAGAGTTTTTCCTCGGTACCAATTAGTAGAGGAGAAAATTAGAGAACAACAACAAAAAATGTTTTCAAACAAATCAAAGGATTGCATGGTCTCCTTGAATTCAATCTTTCATTTTTAGTGGAAAATTTCAATAACCTCAGGTTTTACAGGGTTTTATTTTTATCCCCGTGACTTTCAAGCCATGATTTTATATTTGTGTGGATGCATTTCAAGTCAGACCTAGAAGGTAGCAATCACTGGGTGACCTTGCATGATTGTCTTCAATGGGAGACATACAACACTTCATTGGTTTTGGCAGAGGCATAAGCTTGCGCTGCAAAGGTAGTGCAGTGGGCTGCCCGCTGCCTGTTCCTTGGCTGTATCCCAAATATTTACAAACCAGACTTATTTCAGGACACAGGAACATTTGAAAGTCCTTCCAATTAGCTCTTACCAATGTCTGTTCCTGTGTCCTCACAGGCAAAACACTGAATGCGTTATCATCTTACAAAACTTCATCCAGCTCAGCCAGATATGCATACATGTGGCTGCCAAAGCAAGGTCGTGCGGCACAATCTTACTATCACTTGCAACGTCCTAAAGGTTCAAGCACAGCCAATAAGCCAGCTTATTGGAAATGAAAAAGACTAAGGAGCTTGTCTGCAGGTATCAAAATACCAGGGACAACAGCAAGAATGCAAATAGATCTTGGATAGTGGAAAAGGAAGCTGGAATGCAATGGTTCTTAGGTAGCAGAAACGGAAGAGGGAATGCAATGGGTCTTGGAGAGCGGAAACGGAAGATAGAAGCTGTCAGCCTTGCTATTCATGGCACCTCTGTGCTGTCCATGGTGACACCTTGAAAACTTTGTGTGGTCAGAGATTCAAGTAGCATGAAGATAATCGTGACGCTGTGAGAACTGCTGAGTCCTGGGTAAGAACAAAATGTGAGCTGACAAACCTGCAGTAAAATAAATGTTTTTTAAACCATTTAGTTGCTGCAATAAGTCTTCTTTTCAATTTTTTGTCCCTCATAGAATGTTCCATACAAAGATCAGAGAATTCTATGCACGTGAGCTAGAGTGTCAAGTATTGACAAAAGACTCAGATGGACGGCTGGAACTTTTCAGCACCAGTGTCTTTATTAAACAACACAGAAAATCAAAGGTAACTATTTTTATACCTCTACAGTGACTTCAGACTGTGATTTCTCTGGCAAATTAAGACAGCCTTCGAAGAATCTACATGTTTAGAAAATGTCAGGGTAATGATAACTGAAGTAAGCTGGCCCAGTTATTTGTAATTAAATTATACAATGTTATAATTTTAAGATGATAATCTCCAAGATGCTGTCAAATCTCTTTATGAATTATGGAAGGTAAAATAATACAAACCTGCTGAAAGTAATGATTGATTATCTTTCTCCTTGTTTGACACAGATTGCATGGATCTAATTAGGGAAGTTGAGCTGCCATAATTGCAGCTTCTATCTTGTTGTAAAGCTGCTTATATTATTAAATCTGGACTTGGTGACCCAGGATGAAGGAGGGAGCATTTTACACAGGAGCAGTTTATGTGGGTGGAAACGCAATCTACAGATGAGGTGATTTTTTTTTTTACAAAGAAAAGCAGATTCAAGAAAAAGAGAATTTTCACTCTTGTACAATTCATCAGCTTCCTGTTTAATTCTTATGCAATTTATACGAGCAATCCTAGCTTTAGATCACTTAAAACTTCTTTCTTTGACATACATATTTATAGTTTCAAAGGTAACCTTTCTTTATGAAGAAAATCTAAGTAAACCATGGGATAGGAACAAGGATTTGGACTGATAGTTGAGGGGGCTTGGTTCTTACTTACGGCTCTCTCTTTCTCTGCATATTATTCACTGCATGGGTAACCTGACGGCTATTTTTTGATGAAGTGGGTTTGCTGTAAGATACTTGTTCATGCCAGCAGAAGCTGTGCATTGATAAACAAGACATAAAAATTCTCTGACCCTCAACTTCTTCCCTGTATTCATGTAGAGTGTATGTGTATATGTGTGTGTATGTATATATGTGTATGTATGTCTATGTGTGTGGATGTGTGTGTATGTGTATATGTGTGTGTGTGTGTGTGCATGTGTGTGTGTGCATGTGTATGTGTGCATGTGTATGTGTGCACATCTGGCTCACAGTGGAAGCACACATGTGTGGAAGCCCTGGCTGATGCTGCGTGGTTTTCTCTATCACTCTACATAGTCTTTTTTTTAGACAGGGGGAGGCTCCAAGCATGCCCCTGTCTCCACCTCCCTAGCACTGGCATTAGAGTGCAGCAAGACTTCCTCTTTGTTCTTTAATGTGAGTATTGAGGGTCCATACTTAAGCCTGCCATCCCTTCGTGACAGGCACTTTACTGTCTGAGCCATCTCTCCTGCCCTGCTTTGTTTATTTTATATTGAGTTAATACAACCACCATCATCAAACTTTATAGAGGGCCATCATCACATAGAACCTTCATCAAGTCCTCCCAGTTCTCTGAAGATAGTCACCACCAGGGCCTCAGATGATGAGGTTAACTTGTCTGCTCTTAAATTCTTTAAGTCAGAGAATATTGAACTTATTGTGCCTCCAGGGAGGGAATGAGAAGTCTAGTGGATTTTTCTCAGTTATCTGAGATAAACATCTTTATCATACAATTTTTTCATTTCCCCTTTCCCCCACCAATTATGGCCTTGATGTATTAAATAATGACATTATTTTATTAGACTCTTAAGGTGTCTTACTCTTTTAGCTTTATTTGGCTTTTTGTATATACATTCTTTATTTAATCATGGCATAAAGGATGATATCTTGGGCTCAGAGGATCATCTTCTTTCTGTGACATGAAACAACTCAAGAGGAGATCTATAACACATCCCCTTTGGTGACTGACAGACATTCTTCTTAAACACCCACCATTATTTTCCTTACATTAACTTCACTTAGGAAAGTGCATTTAGCAATGCATGTGTACTTTTTTTGGTTTAGGGTAGCATTATAAGATTTAGAGCTGGCATGAAAACTACTGGCAGTATAGTTGAAGGACTCCGCAGGCATCTTGTAAAGGATGCATTTTGTCCCTGGTTTTATGGCCCTTTCTTGCTCTACCTTCTCTCTCTCTCCTTCCTGGCTGCCACAACCAGAACAACTTTTTCTTAGCTCATCTTCATATCCTCAATGCTCTGCCTCACCACAGGGCACCAAGCTATGGCACTGAGCAGCAATATAATGAAATCTCAGGAGCTATGACAAAAGAAGTCCTTCTTTCTCTCAGTGGATCTGCTCAGGTATTCTGCTATCAGCATTGTGTGAATAATGTCTTCAGTGTTGTATAAGGATTTCATTATATACCTAAACATTATATATTATAATAAACATGTTATATAATTAATTCCAAGTGTTTTGTTGTTGTTGTTGATGAATGCTTTTAGAAATTTGGATTAGATAAAGACCAAAGTGTTCTCCAACTAAAATGGAGTTGAGTGTGTGAGCACTCAATGATTTATAGTACTTGTCAATTTTTCTGGGTCACCAGGCCATAGGCATAGCAGCCTGTGAACGACACTTTGCTGGCAATCAAAGGATGCCAGAGAATTTCAGTAACTTTCTATGTTGGTACAGAATAGTTCAGATGGTGAAAGGGAAGAATGAGACTCCCTCACACGGGACTTCTAAGATGAAGCCTGTGGCCAGCTTGTGGGTTCCCAGGGCTGATGAGATTGTTGGGATACAGCCAAGCAGAGTGTGCTGAGAAAACAGTACTGGGGGGAAGAGAGACAGTGAAGAGCCTCACTCTATATGGGATGAAGTTGTTCTACAGCTGGGCTGAAACAAATATAGACTAATCACTGGCGATGCCTCAGAATGAGTACTCGGCCTTTCCCGTGACGAAGGCATGGAAGGCTAAGATAACGGTTTTCATGAAGATAAGTACAAAAATCTGGACCTCGCTATCCATGGTGTTTGAGGATGTACGTGCTGAGCATGTATATACGGTATTATATAATGTAACAAATTAGTCACTAATGAGGGCATAAGTCCTGAAATCTTCTGCCCGATCACCCCTGAAAATAAAAAGCATGAATGGTACGTAGACTATTCCTTCCAACTCCGGAAACAGTGGTTCTTGTAGGAATGAGGTCTCAGGGAATCTCTCAGTGAGATTTTTGACCTCAAGACCTAACAGAATAACTGTGACTAAGTAATTTATAAACAGAAATTATTTTTTTTAAGTTTTAAAGGCTAAGAAGTTTTTTTATGTTCCTGGGAGGCTTACACTTTTATGGGGGAAAAGATGGAGGGATGAACCTGGAGGAATGGGGAGGGGAGAAACTGGGAGGAGCAGAGGGAGGGGAAGCTGCTGTCAGGATGTATTCTATGAGGGATGAATAAATAAAAAGATACACATACACACATCAAAAAGATTGTTGTTCAGTGAGGCCTGTTTCCCGCTCCATGCTCCCTGCTCCATGCACCCTGTTCCCTGTTCCCAAATGGCACTATGTCTCCACATGGCTTAGGCCAGGCCACGTGGTTTCTCACATGCTAGAGGGCAAAATGGCAAGATTTTCTACTCACCCTTGAGACCTTTGTAAATGTGCCAATGCTGTCATAGGGTAGAGCCTCCTGACTTAATCACCTCCCACAGAGCACGTGCCCTAGTGCAGAAATCCCCTGACTTACAATAGCCTGATGTATGTGTTTTCTTCTTCCTAATGTGATTTGTGGACACAGGTCCATCACAAGTTAAGGAACAGGTAGGCTGCAGGTATTCTGTGCACTTTTGCTTTAAGGTGGATTTCCCAGGGTAATAGCTAAATGTGTGGCGTAAGATGTGTTCATGGGTGTTCTTGTCAGAGTGTAAGCTCCTCGAGATATAGAAGCATTCACATTGGTAGCCATTAAGTTTCAACCTGAGTATTAGAGTAAACATCTTTCAAACCATGTACTATTCGATTATGCACACACACACACACACACACACACCTTTGCAGTCCTTACATAAATATGTGTGGCAGAGCCTGACTACTTCAACAGCCCAAGCATCAGTAAGCTGGCAACTATTGGGACAACACAGTCTTCAGAACTAGATTTCTCACTTTCCCTTGCCAGTGACCTACAAATAAATGCCTTTTGGGGATAACTTGAGTAGAAATCCAAGGCCAGACTGCTGAGCAAACCCGTACTATGTATCTCTTAGGAGAGTTGCAATGATCAGTTTAAATTTGGACATTTCATCGTTGCATAACCAAAAAAAAAAAGAAAGAAAGAAAAACAAAACAAAAACAAAAACAAACAAACAACAACAACAACAAAAAACAAACAAACAGAGAACCAGCAGTGTGGGAATGGATCTGAAGTCAGAGCATTGAACTCGGCACAGGACTTCACAGCTGAAGGGAAAAGCATATCCAAGTGAAGAGGCAGATTTCAGAGTCACCAGACAAAGCAGGCAAGATCAGTGTTGGTCAAGTTCACCACAGCACAGATATTATCTCCTTTAGATAAGGGTCTGACTTGACTGCTGATTTATTATTCGGCGCAGTTATAGTCCTGGTGTTAGTATTAGCATTGGTATTAGTATTATTGCATTCAAAATTAAAAGCAAACCTATTAGTTGTAACAGATATTACATGAAAGAGCTCTTGTGTTTGTAGTATCTGCCATCAGTGTAGCACAGCTTTGAATAAAAATGGCCAGGAGAAGATGGAGGTCCTGCCCACATCTGGGGTCTCTTTGCTCTGGTAAAAAGAACAGCTGAGACGTGAGCTCCTTCTTTGCTTCTGGCTATCGAGACAAATTCCACAGCAATTAACACACCCGTGCTTTAGCCCTCAGCAGGTTTTTTTTTCTAAAAATATTTGTTGTATTTTTCACTAAATTAGTAAGGTTTAAGCAGTTCATGGGAAGATAAGTGACCAGAAACTGATTTATAATCATAATATTTTTATTGTAATGGGCAATTGTTTCAAAAGTCATTTTTAAAAAAAAAAAATCCTGTCTTGTGAGTATCCATCCCTGGCTTCTTAAGTATTTCCTGTTTTTATGCCTCTCATATTGAGGTGGGGGTCGGGAGGGTAGAAAAACAGAAGCAGCAATAAAATCCTTTTCATAACAGATTGATTTGCCCATAATTGTTGTTTTGGAAATGCTTCATTTGCCTTAAATTCTTCTGTCTCCACAACAGCTGATAACTCTGTAAAGGGATATATGGGATTTTGTTTTTCTTTGGCAGTTCAGTGCTTGCCAGTGGATTTCAGTGGTTAAGGGACTGCTCTGGTAGCCACCTATAGGCACTTTAGGACAGCCCAAGACCTCTGACAGGTTTTCCACTCCTACGCCTGAATTCTCTCTAGGGTTTGGCCTGTAGTAAGACTACTGTACTCCTCAGTATCGACGCACATTCCTACCTATCAGTGACTGCTGGGAGCAAATGCAGATCTTGTCTACTGAACTTGTCCTTTTGCAAACGTTGTCTGAATATCAGCCAACCACTTGCTCTTTGGCTTTATGTCAACCTTCATCCAAATCTAAGTTTCCATAAGCCCGACACATCTTTCAGATGTACGGATTTTCCTAGCTGTAGTTTTAGATGATATTCTTCACAATGTCCAAGTCTGATTCAGTTTACATCATGATGAACTATTCCGGATATTGAAAATGAAATGATTTCGATAGGAGCAAATTGTGTGTAGCTAAATATATCATGAGGATAGAGGGCATGATTGATTCTTACGTGAGTTAGGTTTTCTATTGCTGTGGCAGAACACCATGACCAAGGCAACTTATAAGAGGAACATTTAATCGGGCTTATGATTCCATATGGTTAGAGTCCAAGTGTTGGAGTGCAAAAGTAACTTATTCACCAGATCATAATTGTCGTCTTGGAGTCTTACTGCTGAATAAGCTCATGCTTTCTAGTTTTATTCTGCACTCTGGCTGGCTGATTCAACTCAGATGCTCTGGCTCAAAACTCCTCTCCAAGCTGATTGATTCAAACTGGCTTCTCTCAGTTTCTCACTGCATTACTCTGCTTGGAAAAGCTGCCTCAGATTTCCATAAACTGAGCTGCCCTGACTGCAGCGACTTCACTGATTTTGTGAACTGAACAGAACTGAAGGGAATTGCATAAACTCAACTAAACACGACTGAGCTGCCCCGAACTGCACTGAACTGAACTCAAGTGAACTCTACTGCATTGCCTGAACTCAATTAAACTGCACTCAGTGACTCACTCAGCATGCTGCTCTTCTAAATAGCTTCTCTTCCCTGTCTGTTCTCATGAGAGTTTGGCATAGCCTATCTCTAAATCATTCTGTAAAGTCTTTCTCTGATTTGTCACTTTGTCTGCCCCTTCAATTAGACATCACTTTCAAAAATGGCTCCTTCTTCTACAAACAAACTTTACTTTCATTGTTATAGATTACAGATATGCACTAAGATATGACTGTTTTCTAGCCAGGTGATATGTAATCCAGAGCATGCCTGCATTCCAGCTGGATCACATAGACCTATAAGGTCTTTGGGTATGACACCTTGCCAAAGTAGCCATGTTGTTGAATTAAAATTCCTCTACATTGGAGCAACAGCATGGTGGCAGGAACAACTTGGGATTTCACATCATGATGTGTAAGGAGGGAGCAGAGTGAAAACTGAAAGTGGTTTTGGAAACTTCAGGGTCCACACCAGAGACACGCCACCTCCAACAAGACCAAATCTCTTAGTGCTTCACAAACAGTTCCATCAGCTAGAGACCAACTATTCAAATATATGGACCTATGAGGGCTATTCTCATTCCTAGATCTGGCATTCAATGTAATATAGCTTCTAGAATCAAAATAATATCAAGCATTCATCAGTTCTTTTTCCAAAATGTATTCCTCTATAAAATGTGGTGTAAATATGAGACTGTATAGTTGGTAAGCTTTAAGGTTTCTACCTAGAGGCATCTATCCTTTTATTAGTTTGTCTTTTGTCTGCATACTACTATAATCATTTTTAGCTTTGGTTTCAAGTATTTCATGACATTGCTAGGAATTTTTAACATGCCAGTAATAAAATGGTACTTTAATCTTTAAAACGATATTTTAACCATATTAGAAAATATGAAAAGTATTTTTTTTCAAAATCTGTAAATCCTCCCTACTCTCTCTTTCTTCTTCTTCCCCTCTGTGGTGGTTTGAAAGGAAATGGCCTACATTGTATCATATGTTTAAATACTTGGTCTTCAGATGTTGCAAGTGTTTGGGAATGATTAGGAGGTATGACCTTGATGGAGAAGGTGAATCTCTGGGGGTGGGATTGAAGTTTCAAAAGACTCCTGCCATTCCCAGTGCTGTCTTTGCCTCCTGCTTCCTAGTAAAGATGTCAGCCCTCAGCTGCTAATACAGCTGCTTACTTCCCTATGCAAAGACCAGACTCTGTCTCTGTGCTGCAGTTTCACCAATCACAAGAACCTGGAACGCGTGTGTGTGTGTGTGTGTGTGTGTGTGTGTGTGTGTGTGTG
>NC_034598.1:39434891-39475559 GCF_900095145.1 Mus pahari
GTGTGTGTGTGTGTGTGGTGTGTGGTGTGTGGTGTGTGTGTGTGTGTGTGTGTGTGTATGTGTGGAATAGTCATACTATTTGCATATTAGCAAAAAATATAGAAGAGACTAAGACTCTATCTATTTTGAGCAAGCCCCCAAAACTTCCCATGGCAGTTGTGGTCTAAGCAGTACATTTCAGTTGTACTGAGGGTCTAATAGGCAGCCTACCTCAGGTCGTATGCCTCATGAGCCATAGGACCTTGGAAGAGTGGGAAATGAAGTCCTGACCCTCCGAGGCAGCTCATCCCTGTTACTTTTCCTTTGAGTGTCAAGGACAAGACTGTTTTCAGACATTGCATTTCCAGAATATTCTGCAGTCGCTCTCTGCACCAAATGAAGTAAACAAGGGACGACAAGACCAGTCCAAGGTTACCCAAAAAGTCGTTCTATAGGGATTGAATAAAATATTTAACTTACGTTATCTTAAATTGCTCCCTTTATAAATTTTCCTCAGCTCGGGGTCCTACAGGTAAAGAAGAGTTGGAAAGAGTGCAAGAGCCAGAGCGTGTCAGTGACACCAGTGAAATGGCGTCTTCCAGACACAACAGACCTTGCGCATGTATGAACACAGAGACTATGCTAGCATGCACAAGGTCTGCATGGGTTCAAACCAGACGAAATCCCAGCCTAAGAAGGGGAACTGAACTCAACGTTCCACCTGTAACTATTTACTAAGCTATGTTCAGTTGATTCCTTGTGGTAAAGATAAAAATCAGTTCTCTCCAGTGCAGTGTCACTGTAACAATCAAATCTTCCCTAACTACTTTAAGCTCAGCCATTTTAAAATCCAAATGTTAATATTTTAGTTCCCCATCATCATCGTCATTAATAACCTTGCCACAGCCTGAAGGCTGTTTGCCTTACAATTACTTCTAAAGTTAGCTTCCTTCAAAGACTTAAAACACAGTCAAAGTATAAGTGAGCTATTAGCAGAATGCTACACACTTAGCCTCTAATTTAATCTGCAGTGAAGTCCTGACATCTAGAAATCTCATGAGTATATTCTCTACTGTGTTTACTTCTGCATTTCTAGCTTGTTCTATGGAGTCTCCCATAGACTCCCATGAGTTCTTCTTACAGCCTCCTGAACTTCCCTAAACTCCTACACATTCTTACACATCCTTCTATGTCTGCATGAGACACCAGGACCAAAGCAACTTGTACCAGAGTTTATTGGAGCTTACAGTCCCAGAGAGTTACACTCCATGACCATCATCTCAGGGATCATGGAAGCAGACAGGAAGGCTTGAAGGAGGAGCAGTAGCTGAGACTTTAAAATGAGTTCACAAGTAGGAGGCAAAGAGGGACGGAGGGATGGAGACAGTGAGAGAACGCTAACTGCAGATGATATGAGCTTTTGAAACCTCAAAGTCTACCTCCAGTGACACACCTCATTCAACAAGTTCAGAGAGAGTCCTTGCCCAACAAGTTCCACCAACTAGGGACCAAGCAGTCTACTTATGAACCTAAGCGGGCCATTATCATTCAAACCACTAGACTCTCATAAAACAGTTATTTTGGCTCATAATTTCAAAGAGTTTATTCAATGCTCACTATGCTCCATGCACAGGAGCAGAATATTATAGATATCCAGATAGTGTAGTAGAGGAAAAGTCATAAAAATCATGGCACACAGGAAATGGGTCTAAAGATAAAATTACTATGCATCAGATAAAATCTTCAATGGTACACCCCACTGTGTTTCCTCCAACTGGTCTGACCTTTTAGTTTCTACTTTTCAAAATAGTAGCATTAACCATGGCCCAGGTGTTAACACATAAGACTATACTGGACTTTTCACAATCAAAGTTTAAGCGGGCTTAAGCTTAACAATAGGAGTTATTCCATTATGTCTTCAAATGCTATCATAGCATACTGGCATAATTGGAAGACAGTAAAATCTTAACACTAATTTTTTAAAAAACTATCACAAAATTGCAATAAACAAGTCTACTATTGTACTGTTTTCTTTCCAATTAATATTTTGTTTTATTTATACTAAGAAAATTATTATCCAGAATTAGTCATTTAAATTGGGTGTTTTGGGAACTATACTCAAAAGATCATTCCTGATTTTAGACCCTTGGATGATTAAAGGTCCACATAGTTAGAATATGCACTTCTTGATGCATTGTAGCTATACAGACAGATTCATGAGAGACCTTTGCCATAATTCACTGATGTCTGGAAACACAGAGGCACTGATCAGCCTCACACCATGGCTGCCTGGTTCTCTAGGAGGCATGGGTTTTACTAGGGGATATTATCCCTCATTTTCAAAGAACTATTTATAACATTTGACCTAATTGAACTAAATAATAATTGCTTGTATTTAGAATCCATTATAATTATATAATGGCTCTATTTGTGGCTTGTATATGTTAGTTATCCTGAACACTAAGAATTTGTTTAGCCATCTTTTAGTTATTCTTCATGAATAATGGTGTTATTTTACCAAATGACATACTATATTATGTCAGTAATAAAACAAAAAATATATAAAGCATTATTTTCAAACTGAAAAAGTAAGAAGATAAAAATAACTTGTCTGTCATAAATAATTGGGTGTTACTTATTGGCTTGCTTTTCCCTGGCTTGCTCAGCTTGCTTTCTTATAGAACCCAAGACTACCAGCCCAGGGATGGCACCACCCACAATGGGCCCTCCCACCCTTTATTACTAATTGAGAAAATGCCTTACAGCTGGATCTCATGGAAGCATTTCCTCAAGGGAGGTTCCTTTCTCTGTGATAGCTCCAGTTTGTGTCAGGTTGACACACAAACACATCACTATTAAGCCTCAACCCTTTCTTATTCATCTCCAAGGTCTAAATAACTTTAAATGTCCCACAGTCTTTACATATTAAAATTTCAANCCCTTTAAAACATCCAATCTCTTTTAAAATTCAAAGGTTTTTTTTTTTTCTTAACTGTGGGCTCCACTAAAATTCTTTCTTCCTTCAAGAGGTAAAAATATCAGGGTGCAGTCACAATCAAAAGCAAAAATCAAACTCTAACCATCCAATGACTGAGATCCACTTACCTTCCTTCTTCTGTGTTCCTCCCAGGGCTTGGGTCAATTCTCCAGCTCTGCCCTTTGTAGCACACACCTTGTCTTCTAGGCTCCAACTGCCTGTATTCCACTGTTGCTGCTGCTCTTGGTACTGGCATCTCTAAAACACCACTGTCTTCTACTTCAATGAGGCTTCACCAATAGCCTCTCATAGGCTCTCTTCATGGTGCTAAACCTCATCTCCTTTGCATGACCCCTTCAGTCCTGGCCTATCAATTGCAACTGAGGCTGCACCTTCACCAATAGCCTTCCATGGCCTCTCACAGAGCCTCAGCTGCTCTTCATGACCCCTTCATGCCTTCAAAACCAGTACCACCTGGGTGATTCTTAAACATTACCAAGTCCAGCTGCATGCAGCAAGGGGTACAACCTTGGCTATCTCTGGAACACAGCTCTTTGTGCTCTCAGAAAACACTTCCCAGATTTCACCTCAGTGATGCTGGTCTCTTCTTAATCACCACTAATTTCTTAGTTCCAGTTAACCAGCATCAATAGTCCCAGTAATGCAAAAGTTTCACTTTAGTAGTTCTGGTATCTTGTTAATCACAGTTGATTCTTCAGCCCCAGCTGACCCAAACCACAGCCTCTTCACAATCAAAACAGCAACAGCCCTGATAAGAGTCTTTAATCTTCCCTCTGAAATTCCCCAAGCCAGGCCTCAGTCGTTTGCACTGTTCTCAATATTATCTTCCAAGCTCCTACAGAACATCCCGCAGAGCTCTTAACACCCAGTGGCTCTTCTAACCCAAAGTCCTTCCACAGTCCTCCCCTAAACATGGTCAGGTTGTCACAGGAAAAAACACACTATGCTGGTACCAATTTGTCTTAATTAGGGTTTCTATTCCGGCACAAAAACCATCATGACGAAGAAGCAAGTTGAGGAAAAGGATTTATTCAACTTACACTTCCAACACTGATGTTCACCAAAGGAAGTCAGGACTGGAACTCAAGCAGGTCAGGAAGCAGGAGCTGATGCAGAGGCCATGGAGAGATGTTACTTACTGACTTGCTTCCCCAGGCTTGCTCAGCTTGCTCTCTTACAGAACCCAAGACTACCAGCCCAGAGATGGCACCACCCACAAGGGGTCCTCCCACCCTCGATCACTAACTGAGAAAATGCCTTCCAGCTGGATCTCGTGGAGGCATTTCCTCAAGGGAAGCTCCTTTCTCTGTGATAACTCCAGTAGGTGTCAAGTTGACACACAAAACCAGCCAGTACAGCATAGCTGCTTGACAAAGCCTGTAGTCTTAATCATCATGGTGCATCACACATATATGAAGGGTAGTATGCAAGATGGTTTTTTAAAGGGGTGTGTGTGTATTGTTTCATTTTGTTTTGACACAGCCTTTGGGCTGAAATCCTATCTCCCAGTTCTTACCTGTGTAAAAGTCGAGCATTTGTCATGGTTTGGTTTGGTGTCAATATTTTGGTTTATGTGCATTCCTGATGGTTTTCTAGACTGGAGAAGCAACAATACACACAGAAATGATGTTTACACTTGGATACCTTTTCCAACATCACTGTGTGTTGTATTTTTTAACAAAATCTCAATCTCGGGCCCAATCTCAGTCTGTCTCAGTCTCAGCTGGATTTTACTAATGACGACTTGGGAGCCAGACTCTGGGGTGAAGGCCTGCTAGCTCAGAGAGGCAGAGGAGGCACCCAGCTGATCTTGCTCCTCAGCCTGCATCCCAGAAGCCATACCCCTCTCTCATTCTGTCTCAAAAAAACTCCTTCAAACACAATGTCCCTCCCTTCTACTTCCTGTGCATCTCTATCAATCTTCCTGACTCCCTCTTGCTCTCTCTGTTTTTTTTTCTTAATAAATCAATGTTCACTTCCTGTCAACTGGTTGCTTGTTCTACCTCTTGATTTCAAGGAGAAATGTGTTGGATTGAAGGGTGTGTGCTAAAGTTGAGCCACACCACAACCAGAAACAGGTTTTTCCACTAATAACACAATCCTCAGGTTTTTCTATGATCAAATATCCCCGCATCAACTGTAATTGGCTTCTGACCTGTTATTGCTCTGAGATCCATTTGTCTCAAATAACTTATAAGGAGAATATAGAAAAAGATGTTTTTGTATGAAAATATCATCTAAAGCATTATTCTGTACAATGAACATACCATAAAAAAACAGACACACAAAAAAGCAGACAATATCATTGTGCAAAAAAAAAAAAAAGAAAAGAAAAGAAAACTAAAAAATTAAATATCCCCGTCTTAGTTTGGGTTTTACTGCTGTGAACAGACACCATGACCAAGGCAACCTTTATAACACATTTCATTGGAGCCAGCTTACAGGTTCAGAGGTTCAGACCATCAAGGCAGGAACATGGCAGTGTCCCAGGTAGGCATGGTGCAGCAGAGGCTGAGAGTTCTACATCTTCATCCAAAGGCAAACAGGAAACGACTAGCTTCTAGGCATCTAGGAAAAGGGTCCCATTCCCACAGTGATACACTTAGTCCAAGGCTACACTTCCAAATAGTGCCACCCTAGGGCCAAACATATTCAAACCACTACAGTCCCATAGAAATTCCTCAGTCTTCTCCAAGAACCGAAACCGTTATGATCCAGCTTGAATGCAGATACACCTTTAATCCCAAACAATGATATGTAATTGAGGGGCAAACAAAATGATGAATCAGAGAAAGATTTGACAAAAAAAAAAAATTGAGTCACAGATAGGATATACCCAGCTCTCATAAGGATAGGAAAGAGAGGCTCCTTAAAGAGCAGTGAGGGAGAGAGAGTTCAGTGCAAATCAGTTCAGTTGAGTTCAGCACAGTTCAGTCTTTGGAGTTCAGAGACAGTTCTTCTAAGCAGAGCAATTCAATTAGAAGCCAAGAAAAAAACAGTTTGAATCAGTCAGCTTGGAGAGGCGCATGAGCCAGAACAGCTGAATTGAACCAGCCAGTCAGAATTCAGAAAGAGCTAGAAAGGGTTAGTTTATTCAGCAGTAAGCCTCAGAGGTTCAAACATTTTAGGTCTAGGTTGGCAGATGAAGGATAGAAGTTTAAGCCAGGCTTCAAGGTCCAAGCTTGCAGAACATTAGATTGTACAAAAGCTGGAAACTTCTAAGCCTAGGTCTAGGAATAGTTAGATAGAAACACTCTGGGCTCAGCCCAAGCCATGTATTCATAAAACTTGGATATGGCTCTCATCTTATCACTTCATCTGAAGAAATAAAAGCAACATTTACAAGGGTCTGAGATACACATAGGCATAGGCACATATCTTTACTGGATGAATCGTTCTGTGCTCTCTTCCACAGACATCTGAAATCTTCTATTGTCCTGACTGAAGGCTTTTAGAGTCACAGGAATGTCCTGGACCTGTCCAGTTCTAATGAAGCATAAATGATTAGGGATCCTGGGAGACTTTATTGCTAATACAGCTTGGAAATTCTTGATTATAATGGAGCTTTTCATTTGTCAAGACTTTCTGAACTGCAAAGTTAAAAGGTTAGAGTTATTGCTTTTCAACTATACCATAATGAAAAATATTGGAAGGTATAAACATTGTCACCTGTGTTTTTTTAATAACATTCAACATCTTTTGTGTGAAATGTTTAGAATGTTACTGAATTCTTAGGTCCATAATATTAGAATATATTAATTTAGCACATATACATTTTAAAAATTCTAAATTAGTTTTTAATGATCAGTAGGTACATCCTCCAAACATAGATTACTTTAATAGCTGTTTCATGCATCCCCTTAAGAAGAATTTGTTTTTCTAGAATGCAAAATTTCCAAGTCACTAAAATTAAATAAAATATTGTCCATTTAAGTCACTATTGCCACTCTAGATGAGAGTACATAACCATATTTCTCAAAAAAGGGACAGTTTGTTAGTTTCTTAAGTTCTCTCTTTCCACCATCATTTTTACTAGTCTTCGCAATGACTTTCTCCAGGGTAGTCATATTTCTCCAAGTACTCAGAGCTTAGTGCTCATTGATGGTTCAACCCTCCTAGTCATTTCTCAAATTTTCACAGACACGCCTGTGTGTGCATTCTATCAAACCCTTTGCTTCAAAATAAAAGTGCTTCATGTTCCCCACTGTGGTCACAGAACCTGATCATCTTTTCTTGTGACATGAGCAGTATTCTTCAAACTAGAAAAACATACTTGACTTATTTCATGTCATCTACTAGGGGAAAAAGAACAAGATAATCTTGTGGCCTCTTTTATCAATCTTTTTTTTTCTCTCTCTCCACTACCTCACACATTTAATTTATAACAATGTCAGCAGTAGATGATGAGATTTCCTGCCTGTGCCTTCCTGTGTGATTACTGGGCTGTGTGACCTTAGGCTGACTCTTCCCTTTTGCTTATTTGTGAGGACACATAGAAGAAAATATGTTAGGTATATGTCAGCAGTAACCAGTTTTAAAAATACTTGTTTCATAATAACCCATTTGCTAATCAATAACTTAGTATGTGTTTATCATTGCCAGGTACTATTCTTGATGGTGTGGTTAACAACAAGACTAAGCCTTCTTTGACTATGTATTCAATTAACACCATATTATTCTAGGGGGAACTGTGATGTTTAGATGCATAAAGTTAGATGGAGTGAATTACATGTAAGGAAAAAAGGAGCAGCAATAGAAATTTGAGGATGGGTGTCTTAGTTAGAGTTTCCATTGCTGTGAAGAGACACCACGACCAAGGCAACTCTTATGAAGGACAACATTTCATTTGGACTGGCTTACAGGTCCATTTAGCATCATGACATGTCTATTAGCATCATGACGGGAAGCATGGCAGCATCCAAGCAGAAGTGGTGGTAAAGAAGGAACTGAGAGTTCTACATCTTGGTCTGAGGGAAGCCAGAAGGAAACTGTCCCTTCTGCAGGCAGTTGTGGGGGGTGGTTCTCATTCCATACCTACACGATGACATATTTCCTCCACCAAGGCCACATCTATTCCAACAACCTCCTAATAGTGCCACTTCCCATGGGCCAAGCATATTCAAACCATCACAATGGATATTCCAATCAGCACATCTGTTACACTCCTGGGCATCTCTGCCCTAGGTCTGCATAGGTACCCTCAACTTCTGTCCATGAAGGAGAAAAGCCTTAACTGTCCTCCTGAACAGTGGGCATGGTGAAGAAACATTCAGGAGAATGGTGATACAGGGATGATGTCACATAGGTCAGAAATGGTTCACCTCTCTGATACTGTATAGTAATTCTCAGAACCCTCTTAATTTGGGCGTGGTCTCCTTCAAGTTAAAGAGAACAGGAGAGCACCTTAGGCCATGCTCACAAAGACAGACTCATGAGCACAATTCCCATGTGTGACAAATAAGAATAAAATGGGCACCTAATGGAAGTCTGGAATTGTCTGATATTAAGTCAAAGCAGTGCTAACTTAGAAAATACAAATTTGCCCATCACAAGCATAGCTTGAAAGCATCTACGGACCCGGCCAACTTCCTCAATAGAACAAATCATTCATGGTAAGACTCTAAAGGGAATATTTCTCCATAGAAACATTTGTAGCCACCACACTAATATTGGCAGAGAGCCTAAGATACTTATAGAAATTGACATGGTGCCACAGTGAAGATGAGCAGTGAGGGCTAGCCAGTCTGCTTTTATTTCTCCCAGCCAAAACTATGCTAAACATCAGATCTGAATGACTGTTTACTTAGACTTCATGAAACTAAATCCAAGAGTATGCAATTACCAGCCACAATTTAAGGATCTGGAAAATGAGATTGAGAGATTAAGGGCTTTGCTCAAAGTCAGACTCCTAACACGTGACAGAACTCTGCAGTTTCTTCTCTTAGGATTTAAACAGAAAAGTATAACCCTCTATTTTTACCAAGGAAAATATAAAATTGGAAATGTGTGTGGCAGTGAGATGACTCAGTGCATAAAGAATTCAAAGTCTAAGGACATGAGTTTGATACCCAGGAGCCACACAGTGACTGATTGCTGCAGCAGGCAAGCAGGGGTCTTCAGTTCTTTCTCTCACCGGATTAATCTCATAAAATCGTTGTCACAAGACTGAGAAGCCAGCATGTTCTCCAGCTCAGGAAGGGGGGGTGTGGTGTGGTGTGTATAGTGTGTGTGTGATGTTTGTGTGTGTGAATGTGTGTGGTGTGCATGTGGTATGGTGTGAGTGTGTGGTATATGTGTGTGGAGTGTATATGTGTGTGGTATGTGAGTGGATGTGGTGTGTGTGGTATGTGTGTGTGTGGTGTGAGTGTGTGATGTGTGAGTGTGTGGTGTATGTGGTATGTGTATGTGTTTGTGTGGTGTGAGTGTGTGTGTGTGGTATGTGTATGTGTGTGATGTGTGTATGTGTGTGTGAGTGTATGTGGTGTATGTATGTGTGTGTGAGTGTTGTGGTGTGTATGTGGTGTGGTGTGAGTGTGTGGTGTATGTGTATGGAGTGTGTGTGTGTGTGTGTGTGTGTGTGTGTATGTATGTGTGGTATATGAGTGTATGTGGTATGTGGTGTGTGTGTGTGTGTGGGTGTGTGGGTGTGGGTGTGTGTGTATGGTGTGAGTGTTTGATGTGAGTGTGCGTGTGTGGTATGTGTATGTGTGTCTGGTGTGAGTGTGTGGTGTGTGAGTGTGGTGTGAATGTGTGGTGTGTGAGTGTGGTGTGTGTGGTATGTGTGGTATGTGAGTGTATGTGGTGTTTGTGTGTGATGTGGTGTGAGTGTGTTGTGTATGTATGTGTGAAGTGTATGAGTTTGTGTGTGGTATGTGAGTGTATGTGGTATGTGTGTGAGATGTGTGTGTGGGGGAAGCTGTGCATTACATTTTTTACTCCTTTCCACCTCCTGGCCTCATTATTTCCTAGGACATTCATCAGAGTCACTCAAGTGTTTCATATTTACTGAAGTATTTTATAGAAGCTCTTTTACTCTGTCAAATGAGGAAATAAAATCACCACCAAGTTCACAACAAACCAACAAAAATGTCATTTATTCTAGTTTCTACTAGAAAGTGGTTGAAGCCATAACTTCAGGTTCAGCTCCCTGTGTTTGGATAGTACTCTCAAAATGTAAAAAGTGATTCCTTATACACACACACACACACACACACACATGTGCATGCACACATACACATGCACACACAGGTACACGCACATGCACACACAGGTACATGCACACACAGGTACACACGTACACATACACATTTACATGCACACATGAGGTAGGGGAGACAGACTATACAGGAAAAAATAGAGTAAATGAAAATATCTCTCCTCTCTCTCTCTCTCTCTCTCTCTCTCTCTCTCTCTCTCTCTCTCTCTCCCTCCCTCCCTCCCTCCTTCCCTCCCCCCTCTCTCTCTCTCTGTAATTAATTTGGCCAGAAATATGATTTCTCCAAAGGAGCCTTGGCCACGTTTGATGGGCTCAATGACTTACTCCACGCTGCTCTTCCAGTCTCTAAGAGCGGCCCATATCTGTGCTAAAGTAGCTGTAAAACTGCTCCCAAACCATTTTTCTCTACCTTCTCACTAGTCTGAAAACACTATGAGAACTTTATGAACTACATTTTACCTACTTCTAGACACATAATAAAAAAAACTCTAAGAATAATTATTAAATTTAAATTGCTATTAAAGGCTCCAGACAACGCAACTCAGCCATACCGCGAGAAAAGAATGACCCAGGCATGCAAAACAGAGAAGACTGACTTAAACGAGGGCAGCAATCATGGCCTCCTTCATTCGGATTCCTTCCTCTCCTAACTTTCTCCGCAAGTCTCGTTCTCCTATCATTTGCTGGAATTCCAGAAAGAAAAAAAAAAAAAAAAAACTCAGGACTCCAGTAAACACTTGAGGACAAAGGACTGAACACCCTCACCCCTGTCAAAGCCACAGAAGCTTCGCAGGAAAGATGACCCTTTAAACAGCCAAGCACCAGTGGTCCTGGGCAGCTCCTAGAGGATCTCAAATGAAACAACATATTCAGATCTCAACACAGAACGGACCTGAGGGAATGATCAATCGGGGAACAGTGCCTGACCAGGACTACAGCAGTCAGTGATACCAACCCGCCCCTTCCCGTTTCGCGTTCCATTCAAATCCCAAGGTTCCTGCCAGTTGAAGGTGGACTTGGATCACAAAGCCCTTCCTCTGCTTAAACATGGCCGCACTGATGACCTCCTTCTGCACCTGACATGGCTCATCTCCTCTGCTGGCTGCGTGGAGATGTCGCCCAGCCTTATCTGAAAGTCAGAAAATGAATTTGTTTGCACTTTTGCCCAAACTTGAGCACAAAGTCATTCTACTTTCCCCAAGAGCAGTTATTGATCTGGCAGAAGAGAAGCTAGGAAAAATGACACAAGTAGTAGTCTGGCTTTTTGTCTGTTTTACATTTTTATCTTTTGAAAGTATAACTATATCATTTTCATTCTTCACTTTCATCCCTCCAACCATTCTCATGTACCTCATTACTCTCAAATTCATAACTGCCTTTTTCAACATTTTTTTACATATATATATACATATATCTGTGTATATATGGATGCATACATAAGTATATAATTTTATATTATATGTGTATTAATATATTATTATACTATATGGAATGATACATATTCCTAAATATATAAACACCACATATGAATATTAATATATATATTTCTAAATATATAAACACCACTTGTTCAGTCCATGTAACATTACTTTATGTGTATGATCTCAGGGCTGGCCAACGTTGCTTTTTCTTTTGTTTCAGGCTTCAGTGTTTAGGGTTTCCAGGAGGCAAAAGTAACCACTCTCAGCATGATACTCCATGTAGAGAGCTCGAATCAGCAGAGTCTATTTACAAAAGCAAATTCCAATTTTCAGAGTACTCCACCATGATCACAGGCAGCTGAACCTGAAGTTATCTGGCTTCAACCACTTCCAGAAGAAACTAGAATAAATGACGTATTTGTCAGTTTGTTGTGAACTCGGTGGTGATTTTATTTCCTCCTGTGACAGAGTAAAAGAGCTTCTATAAAACACTTCAGTAAATATGAAACACTTGAGTGACTCTGACGAATGTCCTAGGAAATGGTGAGGCCAGGAGGTGGAAAGGGGTTAAGAAAACATAAATGCATACCCTCTCTCCATTTCCTGAGGTGGAGAACATGACTGTTTCTCAGTCTTGTGACACCAGACAATGAGATGTTGGAAAATAAATCAGTGAGAGGATGAGCCAAAGACCTTGGCTGCTCTTAACAAGATTCCTCAGTGATTCGCACAGACCACTCCACCGTGGCTTACCGAGCACAGCTGCACATGTGGCCTTTGTAGGACACATGATTGTCGCCTAAAGAAACAGACCGCTTTGTTAATAGGCATGTGGTTAACACCTATAGATTGCCTCAACCCTATTATCTCAAAGAGACTCTTAGAATCAGAGTTTTTAAGTAACTCCTCCAAGTAGGCATGAATAACAACCAACACAGACAATGTCACAGTGATCTGGACCTGGACCCAGGAGTCCCTTGTGGCCAGACAGCTGGGTCTTCTGCCACTGTTAGCTGTTTGCTTCGATGTCTCAGAGGCTGTGATGGCTATGAGGCCACCTTGGTTGAGTCTGTGGTACCTCCTTGGAATACAGCCAACACAGACCAAGAAGCCCTGCCACAGATAACTGTTTCCAAGCTGGAGGGGTGAACACTGTCTACCCAGAGTAAGAAGTCGTACAAGCAATATTAGCACCAACAACACCAATAACTAACACCATGCACTGGTTATCTACTCACACTTCCTTTTTTTCTTTTTTGCAATAAATCACAACATGTCTTGGCTGCCAAGGAATCTATAACTAAGCCAAAGCAAATAGAATGTTAAGTAATGTAATTCATTATTCTCAGAATAATGCTAAAAGGCCATCAGCAACACACACACATACGCATAAACACACACACACACACATACACACACACAATTTTACCTAGGGACATTTGGGGATTTGGAGAGTAGAAATATTTTACCCTTGGGTCTCTCTACTGTACAAGAAAGTAATAGGGGAGACATGAAATAGAAGTTGTTAAAGTAAAATTTAGCAGCAAAGCTAAACACGCAAGGGTGATTTTATTCAAGGTTTCCAATAAGAGAGATTGAACTGAAGTTGAGCTAAAGAAGAAGCATGAAGGTTGTAAATGCTGGCCTGAGGAGAAGAAAAGTCCTGTGGGTGTTGAGGGAGGGGAAAGAGAGGTCAGTCAATGGGCAGTGGAGGGCATGGGGCACATGGAGTTAATCCTGAGTGCACACATGGTTATCAGAGAACAGCAATATGCATTATTAATTGATGGTCGTAGAAGTTGGGTCCTACTCTTTCAAAGAAAGTTGGAGTTGTATTATAGATGGACCTGTTGGGACTGGGCTCCACAACTCTGTTTTAATTGGTTATAATTTTCTGTAATAGTCTCCATCTGTTGCAAAGAGACGTTTTCTTAATGAGGAATGAGGACTACCCTTATCTGTACCATGTAAGGACAAATATTTAGAATGTGGTTAGTAATGACCAAACAGTAACCCCTGGAAACATTCATATAAGAAACATTATAGACTGAGCAGGTTGTGCTAATTTACTTTGGAATATATAGATATAATACAATCCATATGTATATACATGGACATATGTGTTATGGCTTGAATAAAAATGGTACCCAAGGCTCATATAATTGACTGCTTAGTCACCAGGAAGTGCTACTCTTCAATAAGATTAGAAAGTTTGGCCTTGTTGGAGGAAGTGTGTAACTAGGGATGGCTTTGAGTTTCTAAAAATTGATGATGAACTCAGGCTCTCTCTTTCTTTTTCTGAAAACTGTAAATGAGGATGTAGTACCATGTCTGCTGTGTGCTGCGTCCACTGTGATGATAATGGACTAAACCTCTGAAACTGTAAGCAAGCCTCCAACTAAATGCTTCCTAAGTGTTGCCTTGGTCACAGTGTCTCATCACAGCAATAGAACAGTGACTAAGACAGAAGTTGGTACCAGGAGTGGGGACTAGAAAGGTGCCTTGATGCTTAAGTTCCTAGTAGAAGCATGAAAGACAGTTCTGAGGGCAATTTGAACTGTGGGGGTACAGCTCAAGAAGTTCCAGACGGGGGAGAATATTAGCAAGTTGTCTGGAAACCATTCTCATGATATTTTTGCAAAGAATATAGCAACTTTTGCCCTTGTCCTAAAAACTTCCCTGAGGCTAAATTAAAGAATTTTGGGTTAATGACATTGGCAGCAGGATTTCAAGGCAGCCTAGTATTGACTTGGCAATGTGGTTATTAGTAGTCACTCTTATGTAGATGTATAATTAAAAGGAGCAAGCTAAGCATAGAAAAATACAAAAAGCACAGTTTGCAGGGAAAAGTTGCAACATAAAGTATAATGGAGCTAAGTCTGGTACTCAAGAAAATAAAAGGCATGATGCTAAATGGGATATAGGGGATGATGACCTCAAGGCAAGACCCCACCCAGCTAAGCTTCCATCTTGTGAAAATGAATTAAAGAAATGTTTAAGCAGTGAAGGAAACTATCGCCAACAAAAAGCTAATGCCGATTTATTTGAATGAAAGGGTCAAGTTCTGGCCACAGCAAGCAGCAGAACTTGGCACCTTCAGCCACGTGTTTCATGTTTCTGGTTTTAGAGTCAATAATGGAAAGAAGTTGAGGAATCACCCTCTTGAAGAAAAGAAAGCCACTGAGGCCAGGCACGTGTCAGAAGAATCGCAGAGACATCATTGAATGAAACTGAGAAGATGAACCCTGAATGGCTTTGAAGATTCCAAGATGTTGGAGGTGCCAGAGTCAGGAGGTACCTGCCAAGGACTGCTGCAGACCACGTGTGGAGCCAGCCCAAGGGAGAGAAGTGTGTTGCAGTCAACAAAGCTGAAAGGAGCTGGGGATCCGAAGAGCCCTTTGACATCAGACATGGAGATGCAGACTTTGGAGTTTGCCCGGCTGGTTTTCAGGCTTCCTTTGCTCCAGTATCTCCTCACTGTGCTCTGTCTTCTCCCTTTTGGAATGATATATTCTGTGCCATTGTATGGTGGAAGGATGTGATCTGATCTTTAAGTTCTTGATTGTATAGGAGGTAACAGTTAAAAGAATCTTGAGTCTCAAACACAACTTTGGACTTTGAAGCAATTTCGAAGACTGTGAAGGACTATGGGGACTTTTGAAATTGAACTGAATGCATTTTTGCTTTATGTGGCTAATAGGCCTATGGGGGCCAGGTAGTGATGCAGTGTTTTGAATAAGAGTGCCTTTATGGGCTCAAATTTTTGAATGCTTTGTCTCCCAGGGAGTGGAACTCTTTGATAGGATTAGAAGGATGAGGAGGTGTGGCCTTGTTAGAGGAAGTATGAAATGGGGGTGGGGGGGGTATGAGACTTTGAGGTTTCAAAATCCAATACCAAGCCCAAGCTCCCTTTCTCTTTATGCTGCCTATGGGTCAAGACCCTCCCTTCCTTATATTGCTTTCATTAAATATTTGATACAAGGGATGAGAATAACTAACATTCTGTTTAAAATGTTCTTTGGTCCTTAAGAAAGATATTTCCTATTTGTGAAACTGGAGAGAAGCTGAAGGATTTACGTCTAGTCTAACAGCAGATCAGACTGACAAAAGAAGTTTTCTAAACTAGGCGTAAGGAAGTTTAAAAGACTACAGTCAGGGTGAGGGGAGTATAGTTTAGGCTTGCTGAGCTGGACATGCAGACTGCCTTGGCCCAGGTACGTCTCATGCCAAAGTCCATGGTGAAGCCACGTAATGTGTTACCTTTGAAGTTCACCCATCGGTAAAAGGAACAAGTCTACACTGCATGGAAGTGAGAGGAAGCCTGATCTGCAGAGAGAGCTGATTCGTGGATATGCTAATTAGTGACGAAAAGGGACTGGCCTCTGCACAGAGACTCCTACAGGTTTGTTTGTGAAAGTCACCTTTCATCTACAAAATGCTTGATCTTTTTAGGATAACATGTAAGAGCATCTTCTCAAAGCAGCACTGGAGACACTGCTGAGAACGCATAACTAATGCTTCGGTCCTCAACCTTCCTAATGCTGTGACCCTTCAAGGCAGTGCCTCATGTTGGGGGTGACATAAAATTATTTTTGTTGCTACTTTGTAGCTGCAATTTTGCTACTCTTTTGAATCATAGTGTAAATATGTGAGATGCAGGATTTCTGACATGCAACCCCTATGTAAAGGTCATTTGACTACGTCCAAAAGGGATTGCAATCCACAGGTTGAGAACCTCTAAAATGAATCGCTGAAGAAGCCCGGACCTCTCAAAAGATGAGTTTTCAAATTTGGATTGGAGACTTTAAAAAGTGCTTCCATAGACAGATATCCTATATTAATTGCTCCATGACACAGCCTGGGCATTCGATTTAAAATCTCTCCATATGATCTTAATGTAAAGCCAAAGTTGAGAACTGCTGTTTTTCAGCAGTAATCTCCAAAACCCTAGGGGAAATGTTCCCCAGTAAGAGAAATGATAATGAACACTTGCTCTTTCACAGAAACACTTAGCAAAGCCAATGTGACCTTGAAAAAAAAAATAGGCTCTTGCCCTCAGATACTCTTCCAAGGATGCAAGTTGCCAAACTGCAAAGTAATGTGTTTGGCCCAACCTTGAATTAATTCAGGTGGAACCCGCACAATCTTCTTCTAAACATCACTTAATTTCCTATAAGCCAGGGAAACAGGACTGTTTATAATACTTGATCTAAGCTGATTACTATTTATGAGATAAAGGAAATATTTATTTTCTCAATATAAATGCTGAACTGTTTGAGAGAGATGTATAATGTCTCAAAAGGGCCCAGAAAATTAGGCTGCAATTTCACACTTTCCTTTCACTGGAGAAAATAATAGAGGTTGACACTTATTTATCTGAAAATGTATTGAAAAATTGGAGAATGGATGCTTCACAAAAAGATTCTGTACTACATTATATTTCTACAGGAAATGACATTTAAATTGCCTATAAATTAACCAGTGGCATTTAATTGGAGATGCCAGATAAATGTAGAGATTCGTGAGCATGTGTGGACATACAGTGTCTGTACACAAGTGCTTGGGGGCATGGGTACATGTGCTGGGGCTAAAGGAGGATCCTGGGTGTCCTTCTGTTTCACAATTTACCTTATTAATACATTTTTCCCAAGAAGCATTGAAGTGGCAGCCAATAAAATCAGTCGATGCTGTTCCCTCTGCCTTTCTGGTGATCTTACATACTTTATACTTCCAAGCCCATCGGACTTTCTCTGAAAGAAAGTCATTTATTTGCATCTTAAGAGAGAGTTCCTGGGATGGTTATTCTTCTCATTAGATGAGTTTTCAAGGTCAAGAAAAATCCTACTTGAGAAACAAAGTTATTCTGTTATTCTCCTTCCTCCTCCTCTCTTCCTCCTTCTCCTCCTCCTCCCCTTCCTCCCCTTCCTCCTCTTCCTCCTCCTCCTCTTCCCCTTCCTCCTCTTCCTCCTCCTCCTCTTCCTCCTTCCTTTCTTGTCAACATCAACCTACATGGGTGCTTAGCTTTTGCTAAACAAACTTCAGCTTTCGGATGAATTGGCTTGACTGCACTGTGCCTAGCTCAGAAGTGAGTACAGGAGGAAAAAAAAAAAAACATTCAAAACTCTTCCTTTTCACTAATGGCAATGAGTCACTTCTCCCAAGTCAATGAGTCAACTTCTTTAATCATGCAGAGTTAGATGTTAAGGACCTAAGACTCATCCACCATTCCCTCCAGAATTCTGTCAAATAAAAATTACATTATCCTCCTATGATAGACTATTATCTAACAGTGTAAGCCGAATAAACTTTTTCTCCCCAACTTGAGTTTGGGTCATGGTGTTTTTACCACAGCAATATAAATGCTAGCCAAGACAGACGAGGAAGAAGGTATCAGACAAGGAGAGCAGTTTCTAAGACAAAAGCCAGATACATCAAGAAACAACAGTCAAGGTTATGCCACAACATTAACTAAACAGGTTCTTTTCGTAGAAGACCGAACAAGGGAACTCTGCTCTGGCCATCCAGCAGACATTTTTATACCCAGCAAGAGTTGTGAAACTACAAGAATTCCAAAGGAAGAGTTCAGTACCAATTTTCAATTTGATTAGGAAAACTGGCTCTACTGTAATATTTTCTTTAAATGTAAACAAAATACATAGTATATATCAAATTCATAGGGAAACAATAGTACTTAATAGTTATGGA
The DNA here is from genome assembly GCF_900095145.1 of Mus pahari. Classification (NCBI taxonomy): domain Eukaryota; kingdom Metazoa; phylum Chordata; class Mammalia; order Rodentia; family Muridae; genus Mus; species Mus pahari. The sequence goes on from NC_034598.1 coordinate 39,453,211, forward strand.
CCATAGCTATAGTTTCTATAGTAAAATAACTGTATGGTAAAGTAGTAATGTTAATACAAATTGAGAAAATGGAAAAATGAAGAAAAAATTTATCATCAATATGAGAAAATTAACATTTTTAAAACTTGAGAATGTGCTCTATATTGGTGAATGTCACTGAGCATAATCCTGCCTGAAATAATTCCTTAAAGTTACCAAGAAAGTAATTAAATAAGAAGAAGTAATGATTAAAGAGATTTTTATCTCACCAAGAATTAAATATGCTGGGTCTTATCGCTTCCTAGTTAGCTGTAATAACTCACAAGACATCCAACAGTGATCTTTCTTAAGCCCCATGCCATAGAATCTTAACCCAACACTATAAATGCCCAGGTTAATGACTTTATCTCTAAATCTATTAAAAAGTTGACAGAAAAACAATTGTTTAATTCATCTTAGCTTATTTTCTAAAACTGGTACTTCCATCAGGAGTTTACCTGTCAGATTAGAGACCCCAGCTTCTGTGAACTACACTTATTTATCCCCATGTCCTTTAGAGTGGCATTTCCTAAGCTCCTCTAGGATGTCAGCTTGGCTGACTAATGTACAACACTGTCTCTCAAAGCAATGCTCACCATAGCTTCTCCGTCCGAGTGAGCATAACACCCTGCTCAAAATATTTATGTACCACATGAGATGCAGAGATTGATCCACAATATAAAATATAGTTACTATTATACAATGTATCTTACTTCATTTCTCTGACACTCAAAATTAAATACATCATTCTTTTTTTAAAAGTTATTACATTTGTCTGTGAGTGTATGTGTGTGTGTGTGTGTGTGTGTGTGTGTGTGTGTGTGTGTGTGTGTGTAGTGTGCATGTGGAAGGGAGATCAAACTCAAGGTTTGTGAGGCATGGTGGCAGCTGCCTCCTGAGTGCCTGCCAAGCCACCTCTCCATCCTCTCAAATACATAATTCTAAAACCTGAAACGTCATTGAACAAGATCTAACAGGATAAAGAGAGTAAGTGTTCAGTTAAAGATTGTGTTGCCTTCCTTGTTTTTAACTTGCATTTTCTGGGGCATTTTTACTGAATGTTTAGGAACAAAATAGAACTAGAATAGAATATCATTAAACCGATCTGCCTAGACTTATAAAAAAGTTACTATAAAAGTTTACATTTGTTTTTAATATAACCACATGATTTTTTTAATGGTAACCCATTTCATAAATGATAGTAAGTTTGATATAGCTTAGCCCAAGTTTTCCTAAAATCAAATACTGAGACAAAAGTTCATTTTTGAGAGATGTATTTGGGAATTTGATTCTTGGAAGAGCAAGGCCAAGGAATCGAGACACGGGTGTACTGGTAGGCATCAGGGGTAGATGCTGCAGTCGACCTGAACTGGCAGGAAAGACGTTTCTTGGACGTTGATAAAAAATCTCTGAAATGGGTGTGAGGTAAAAAAAAAAAAAAAAGGGAGGTCATCGATTAACTCCTTGTCCCCATTGCTAAATGCCTTCTAGCAATTCCCGCTTCGTCGTGAGTACTTGCTGAAATCATCCCAGTAGTTGCTGAAATAAGCACCCGCCAGCTCAATGGAGCATGCCACAAAACCTGGTAAAGCCGAGTAAGTTCAGAAACCACGGCACCTCATACCTGAGGACGATAGGTGTTCCACCTACTCTCACCAGATTCATGGCCTGGAACACGTGACCACAACTCCCTACATAAAGAATGTGTCCTCTGATCATATAGCGCAGAACACAGAGTTCTCCATGCGAATGAGGTACCAGGGACTGACTCTCTTATCAAGAACCACCATGGAGGCCGTGGAGGAAGCTTTCATCATACAGAGCCAAGGCCTAAATCTCCCACAGAAGGCTCCTTCAAGCTCCCAGATATTCACCCCCTGAGATAAGCCGAAGTTCCCCGTCCCCCAAGCCCTGGCCTCATCGTAGCTTGCAGGCCCTCTTTGTACCCAATTCCACAATTTTCCTGCAGCAACTGGATGCCCAGGAGTTTGGGAACCTCTGCCGCTTCAGCCTCAGCCTGCATCATTTCTCACCCAGGCTGGGATCCCCATCTTAGGCTGCCTTTTCCCATCCCATGAGTGATGTATCGATGCTTCCCACAAGCACAACACCTGATGGTGACATAGCATAAAGTGCAGTCTAGCTTAGTTCACTAGACAGACAGCAGAACCACAGTTACTAACCGATGGAACTAATGGAGTTTAGTTACCTGGAGCAACGGGCAAAGCGAGAGTAGAAGCCACTAGAACTGCGATGATCTGCAAGCAATACCAATCCATGCAAGATGCGAGCAACACAAAGCTTTTGTTTCAGTTTTTCATTCTCTGTGAGATTTTCTGATTGATGAAAACCATGGGTGATGCTCCATCCCATTCACGTATCTTGCTTACCTTTAAAGTGTTTCTTCAATGATATTTTGGGTTTTTTTACTTAATGTTAAAACTGCCCTTGAAGTCATGGCTATGACTTAATCATATTCTCTTCATACACAGCTGTTCTGAAATATCATGGTTTATTGAAGGTCTCTTGAAATATGTATTTCACACTGACCCCAAAAGATACACAACAGACTAGATAGAGCATGATTGTTTTGTGCAGAGTACACCTGAGTTAATTCAGAACTATTTGGAATGAACTTCTAGGTGTTATTAGTCATTTGGCCTATTTAAAAATAATGATGTTCCTTATCTCCTAATATTCCAGAATATTAGGAGAATTCATTACTGCTATCCCATGCTATTTTGGAAAAGAATATTAAACTTAGTCACTTGAGTTGTCATGGCCCTAGAGTGACAATATCCTTTTAATTGTAGTACATTCAACTGTGGGCAACCAAAAACTATGTGTGTAGCCTGGGCAATCTCTCTCCGGCTTGTGCTTATGAATATGACTTTATTTGGAGACAAGTTCTTTATGAGCATGATTAATTAAGAAACTCAAGATGAGATAATACTGGAAATCCAATGTGAGGTCATTGCTTAGGGCAACCCTAAAGCAAATGGCAGATGTCCTGTAAGAAATGATGACACACAGTAAGGGCGAAACTCACGAGAGGAGTCTTAAAGGGGAAGAGGAGATGGGACTGATGTAGCTGTGGCCTGTGTGTGGCAGCACATTGGCAGGCACCAGAAGCTAGGGGAGGGTGTGGGATGATTGTTCTTTAAGTCCCCAGGAGGCACAAGCCTTGCTGACACACTGATTTCCCAGTCTTCTCCTCTAGTGATGTGAGATAGCACTTTGCTGCAATTTTAGGATACCCAGTTTGAATAGTTTGTCGTGGCAGTCTCAAGAAATCAATATATAACCGAGAGAAAGTGGATCATGAGACCTGAAAATGTTTCCATTTTGCTTTCGAATGCATTCACATATTTCCGGCTCAATATGCACTATAGCGTATGGTACACTGAGATAAGATTTGATTGGAGTACTGTATAAATTTATATGGGTTGCGTGAACACCCTTTCACCAGTGACGTAATTTAGGTCTGCTATGCGGCTAGGAATACTGACTTGGAATCAGAATGTTTAAGCTTGCGTAAAACATAAGTAACAGCCTTGATTGAATCAGTTAGAACAGAATATGTTTATACTTACGTGGATATGACTGATAAAAGTGTGGGGCTCCAGCATGTGTTCAAAGTTCTACTCCATTCTTCTTTTTTAAGCCAATGCTAAGCACCACTGTGACAATTTTCAAAGGCATCATAACACAACATTCATTTTCAGTTCTTCACTGTAATTTCTTAACTACCAACATTTTTATGGGGGTCTTTTAGAGAATGGATGTGAAATACAAAGACTATGGGAACATATGTGCACCACTGGCCGCAAACAGCAGGTGTGGGGATGAGTTGCTTCTAGAATAGCCAGCCAGTGTAAAGCCAGTGTAAACACTTAAGAAATGCAGTGCTCTGGGCAAAGATGGTTAATTTAAGTTCCAATCAATGTTATTTGCTGTTATCTCAAGCCCTCAGGGTCCCAGTGCTCATTAAACTCATTGAATAGTTGTATAAATCTCTTATGCAAGACCACATTTAATTCATGAAGCCAAACATTCACAGGGAAAAAGTCAGTGAACTTGGAACTGTTTTATGCTACCAGAGTCATGATAGCGTTCACCAATAACAGAAACTCCTCACTTACTACACATTCAGAAGGCCCCTGTTATCTCCATGTTTCCAACACTGCCAGTATTTTACTCTCGATTCAGACACAATGGTGGAAGTGCTTCTCATTGCTTTTGTGATGGATTCTCTTCGGAGAGACTCAGAACTGCATTTTGTTTTCCCCACACAAGCCTTGGGCAGAGCCCTCTGCTGTGCCTAGTTGATCTCTTCAGCAGCTATCCTCACTCAGTTTCCACCTCAGGTAAGCATTCATCAAGCACAAGCAAGTGAGAAGATAATTGTGCTTTGGGGTGACATTGACACTTTCCCAGGAAACAAATTACATGGGCCAGGAAAGACATTAGTCTTTCTGGGAAACAAAAAAAGTCTGAGGAAAAACTCCCCAGGAGTTTGAAAATTTTCCAAATCTTTGTCTTCAGGGTTGTGGCATCCTTTTAATGCTTCAACAAATCATTAAAAATGTCACAGATACTAACCCACCAATCCCTTGTCAGTCAGGTCTGCCTGAGGCACAGCCAGCAGAAGTGAATTGTGTTTTGTCCTTTGACTTCCATTGTTGGGTTTGGGGCTTACCCTACCTTCCCAAGGAGGTTGGAGAGACCCCCAAGAGCATTCTGCTTCTCTATGGAGAGCTACAGGGGCTCTAGGAACAACCAGGTTAGAACACTGCCTCACCAGTCCCTTTCCAGTCAGGTCAGCCTGAGGCATAGTCAGGAGAAGTAAGCTACATGCACACTGTCCCCTGACCTCCACTGTCTGGCCCATGGCTCCCCTCCCCTTTCTGGGGAGTCCTGCTGGCATCAGGATCATCCAGCCAATAGAAGGGATAACCAGATGGCTAAAGGACAGCATGAGAATACAATCAACAAAAGCCAGAACAATATGTGACCACCAGAGCCTGGCTATCCTGTTACAGCAAGCTCTAGATATCCTAACAAAATTGAAGCACAAGAAGATGATCGAAATCCAATCTTATAAAGATGATAGAGACCTTTAAAGATGAAATAAATAAATCCCTTAAAGTCCTAGCTAGAGCAATAAGACAACTGAAGGAGATGGAAGGGATATAAATTGGAAAGGAGGAAATCAAAGAATCGCTATTCACAGATTATTTGATAGTATATATAAGTGACTCCAAAATTCTCCCAGAGAATCCCTACAGCTGATAAATGCCTTCAGCAATGTGACTGGATGGAAAATTAACTCAAAGAAATCAGTAGCTCTCCTTTATACAAACAATAAATGGACTGAGAAAGAAGTTAGGGAGACAACATCCTTCACAATGTCCACAAATAATGTAAAATATCTTAGCGTAACTCTAAGCAAGCAAATGAAAAACCTATATAACAAGAACTTCAAGTCTCTGAAGAAAGAAATTGAAGAAGATATCAAAAGATGGAAAAATCTTACATGCTCAAAGATAGGTAGGAGTAACATACTGAAAATGGCCAAAAGCAATCTAAAGATTCAATGCAATTCCCATCAAAATCCCAACTCAATTCTTTACAGAACTTAAAAGAACAATTCTCAACTTCATATGGAAAACAAAAGTCCAGGATAGCTAAAACATCCCTATACAATAAAAAGACTTCTGGAAGTATCACCAACCATGACCTCAAGCTATACTACAGAGCAATAGTAATAAAAACTGGAATGTATTTGTATAGAGCCAGAAAGATCAATTAATGAAATTGAATTGAAGACCAGGAAATAAACCCACACACCTGTTGACACTTGATTTGTGACAAAAAAAAAAAAAAAAAACATACAATGGAAAAAGGAAAGTCACTTCAACAAATGGTCCTTGTCTAATTGGATGTCTGCATAGAAGAGTGCAAATAGATCCATATTTATCACCCTGCACAAAACTCAAGTCCAAGTGGATCAAAGACCTCAATGTAAAACCAGATACACTAAATCTAATAGAATAGAAAGTGAGGAACAGTCTTGAGCTCACTGGCCCAAGAAACAACTTCCTGAACAGAACACCAATGGCTCAATCACTAAGATCAACAATTAATAAATGAGACCTCACGAAACTGAAAAGCTTCTGTAAGGCAAAGAACACTGTCAATAAGACAAATTGTCAGCCTACACATTAAGGAACGATCTTCATCAACCCTAGGTCTGAGAGAGGGTTAATATCCAAAAATATAAAGAACTCAAGAAGCTAGATACCAACAACCCAAATAACCCAATTGAAAATGGGGTATGGAGCTAAAAAGAGAATTCTCAACAGAGGAATGTCTAAAGTCCAAGAAATAGTTAGATGTTCAACATCCTTACTCACCAGGGAATTAAAATCAAAATGACTCTGAGATTCAACCTTACACCATCAGAATGGCTAATATCAAAATCTCAGGGCATAGCACATGCTAGCGAGGATGTGGAACAAGGGAAACACATTGCTGGTGGGAGTGCAAACTTGTACAACCACTCTGGAAATCAATTTGGCAGTCTCTCAGAAAACTTGGAGTAGTTCTGCCTCAAGACCTAGCTATATCACTCCTGGCCATATATCCAAAAGATGCTCCACCATCCTGCAAAGATACTTGTTCAACTATGTTCATAGCAGCTTTAATCATAATAGCCAGAGAAAAAAGAAACAACCCAGATGTTCCTCAGCTGACAGATAAAGAAAATATGGTTCATTTACACAATGGAATACTATTCAGCTATTAAAAATGAGGATATCATCAATTTTACAGGCAAATGGACGGAACTAGAACATATCATCCTGAGTGAGGTAACCCAGACCCCAAAGAACCTGCATGGTATGTTCTCACTGATAAGTGGATATTAACCAAAAAGTTCAGACCATATGAAGCTTAACAAGAAGGAAGATTAAAGTATAGATGCTTCAATCCCACTCAGAAAGGGGAACAAAATAATCACAAGAGGCAGAGGGAGGAGGAACCTGGGTGGGAGAAGGGAGGGGGAAGGAAAAAAGGGGGCAGTCATGGTGCTGGAGAAGTAGCTGAGAGCTTATATCTGCCCTACAGGCAGAGAATACATCAGAACATCTTAAATGAAATAATATGTTCATCACTTTGGAAGGAGATGTTGTACATGGAGAGAACGGATTCGTGCAATCTCACTGTCTTAAAAGGAAGTGTCTAGTAGATATTGTTAGTAGATAACATATTACCTAATTGTTACTCTGTATTACAATGTAAAATACAAAGAACTTGCTGAGAATATTTGTATTCATTGAACTCTTCCTTTTTTTTCACTCCTGCTTGCCTTCTTCTCCGAGTTCACTCTTCCCCTGCAATGTTTTATTATACTACTTGGGTCTTTTTGTGTCTGTACTTCAGAAAGAAGAGATGCCACTTCATCGGAGATGATGTGTAAATGCTTCGTAAAGTTGCATTTCTTCTTGCGTTGACTCAAACCATGATTTCTAGTCTTTCATTCAAACCTTACTACAAACAAACAATTTTTAACATAACAAAAGCATTGACTATTTAATAGTGGAAGCTGTACATTAAGAGTGAAGAAATTTTTCCTTTTTTAGGGACTAGAGAGATGGGACTGAGAGCACTTGGCTACCTTTTCAGAGGATCTGTGTTGTATTCCCAGCAGCTCACAACCAACCAACCAACCACCTACAACTCCAGTTTCAGGGGATCTTTTCTGTCTTTTTGCAGGACCCAGGAAACAGTATGATATGCGTACATACATACAAAGTGTTAATACACATCAAATAATTTTTTTAAGAAAAAGAGTTTTCTTATTTTTATTTCTCTGTTGACTATTTCTGCAGAAAACTGGCTGCCTTAGGTTTTAGGTTGACTTCATTTTAATGAATTTTGGGCCTGGTCCTTTCAACTTTATGCTAACTTCCAGAAAAACTAGCTTGGTGCAGTGGCTTACCATGGTAATTGTCACAGGAAGTTCAGTCTAGCTATGTATGATAGATTCTCTAAGGACCCTGCATTATCTTTGTACTTTTACATAAACCATAAAACTGGATTCTGCATCACTTTTCTATAAAATAGAGATGATAATAATAGAGTGACTTTAGCACCTGCCTCCTGGGTGTGCCAGGAGAAACAGAATGTGCATTTTGTGGTCGGTGCACATTTAGCAGCAGTTAGCTGTTGTTTTTTTAGCATCTCAATGGCTTTCCTTTTGCATTTTTCCCACCTGCACTGGGATGCAGGGACCTGAGGCTCCTCTGCTGTGAAAGCAAAATCTGGGAAGCTGGACAGTGGCTTCATTTCTCTTGTGTCAGTCATGGGTCTGGTGGACCTTGAACTCCTTCCAGACACAGTCTCTGACCATCATCAGTCATTACTGTCCTTGCCACTTAAGGACTTTCAGTCTTAGAGCATTTCCTCTTCCTCTAGTGGACAGCTCCTGCCCTTGGTGAGATCCTTAAATTGGTTTATTTCTCAAGAGAAGGATTCCCTTACTCTATCTAGTTCTGTTATTTAATTTGGGTTCTCATAACTTTGGAACAACAGTTAATTGTACATATGGCAATCCTCTTTCATATGTTCTTTAATAATAAATGTGTATGCCTTTACATCTATATGTGTTTCTTGTGCTTTATTGGCTATTTTTCTTCTGATTATTTGTCTGTTTTGTTCTATTCTTGTTTGTTTTTTAATATTATTTTATTATTAAATTTTAAAGAGTTATGTTTATATTCTAATGAGAGAGAGGGGAAAAGGGTGTGAATTTGGGCGGGTGAGGAAGTGAGAAAGATCTGGGAGAATTTGGGAAAGGGCTATAATCAGAATATAACATGTAATACATATATATATATATATATATATATATATATATATGTACATATATAATCAGATATAATGTAAATGTACATAATTTGTCAGGTATATTATATATAAACACACATATATGTGTGTGTGTATATATATATGTGTGTGTGTGTGTGTGTGTGTGTGTGTGTGTTGCACTATTTGATCCTAGCACTCAGGAGGCAGAGGCAGGCAGATCTCTGTGAGTTTGAGGCCAACCTGGCCTATGAAGTGAGTACAGGACAGCCAGGGCTCTGTTACACAAAGAAACCCTGTCTTGAAAACCAGAAAGAAAAAAAAAACTCTTTTCAACTACATATATATAAAATTTGGGAGAATATATATATCATCCCCCCCCCCCAGAGGGCTGGAGAGATGGCTCAGCAGTTAAGAGCAATAGCTGCTATACCTAAGTTCAATTCCCAGCACCTATGTAAGGGCTTAAAATCATCTGAAAACTCCAGTACCAGGTTTCTGATGCCCTCTTCAGGCCTCCCCAGGCACTGCATGTGTGTGGTACACGGACTTTCTCACAGGCAAAGCCAGACAGGAACCCCAGTGGAGTGATAGAGACACTAACTCACCCACAAAGCTTTCAACCCTAAATTTATCCTGTCTACAAGAAATGCAGGGACAGTGTATGGAGCAGAGACTAAGGGGATGGCCAACAAATACCTGGCCCAATGGGCACAAATACTTAACACTATTTTTGATAGTCTGTTTAGCTTACAGACAGGAGCACGTTATCTTCTCAGAGACTTCACCCAGTAGCTGACTGAGACAGATATAGACACCCACAGCTAAACAGTGGATGGAGTTTGGGGACTCTTATGGAAGAATAGAAGGAAGGATTGTGGGCCCTGAAGGGGCCACAGGAAGATAAACAGAGTTAACTAACCTGGACCCTTGGGGCTCTCAGAGTCTGAACCATTAACCAATGAACATACATGGGCTGGACCTAGGCCTCCCTGCTCATATGTAGCCAGTGTGCAGCTTAGCCTTCATGTGGGTCCTGAACAGCTGAAATGGTGGCTGTCCCAAAAGCTGTTGCCTGTCTGTGGGATATGTTCTACTAGCTGGGCTGCCTTGTCTGACTTCAGTGGGAGTGGAAGCCCCTAGCCTCGAAGAGAAAGGAAGTGCCAGGGTAGGGAAATACCCATGGGACTCCCCACCTGCTCATAGAAGGGAAGAGGGGATGGGTGAAGGATTGTGGGAGGTGACTGGGAGGTAGACAGTGAGTGGGATGCAAAGTGAATACGTTAAAAACTATAATTTTAAAAATAAAATAAACTTTAAATATCAAATAATTGAGAAGAAGAAAAAGATTTTATTGATTTATGTCAATTACCTAGTAAGTATCTTCTACAGAATCCTGAAAATGACTGGAAGAGCTTAGCATACAGGTATGTGTAGAGTAGATAACAGAGATAATCACAGCTCTAGGTTTACCTGCTTTAGAAAGCAAACTACTTTCCTTTCTGTGCTAATAGCTTTAGGTGAACGTGCAAACAAACTGTTGAGCTTTAAGAAATCTTCATGAACCTGGAAATGGGGCCATGAGAGAGGAAGAAGTGATCTCAGTGTAGGAACATTGGGGGGAGAAGGACACCAGTTACAGGGAAACCAGAGGAGAGGCTTTGGTGGGGCATCAGCAAGAGGTGAGCAGGGGAAGCCAAAAGTAAGCAATGCATGAAGGTTATTAATGAAATCCATTACTTTTCATGCTAATAAAAATGACAATTATGAACTATGACAGTTGACCTTACTGATAAGGTCAAAGCCACAAAGGATAGATTTTTTTGTGATTTTTATAACTGCTTTTTTAATAATTACATCAATTTCCTTCTTGTCTTTCTTCCCTCTAACCCCAAACATGTTCTGTCCTTGCTTTCTCTCAAATTAAGTTTCTTTTTATTTAATTATCATTGTATACACTATGTATTAATATATTACATACAATATATCTAAATGCATAAATATAATCTCAGTTTCTATAATGTGATTTATATCTACATGATTTCAGGGATGGTCCCTATGGCATTAGCTAACACATTGGGGTGCTCTGCTCTGCAGTGTAGGAGGCTACAGCCTCTCCCCTGGGCTACCCGAAGCTGTACCTTAAAGATGGTGCCTGTCGGCTATGGAGCTTGTGGTAAACAGGTCCATATTTGGTGGTGATTTGTTCCCGCTCTTCTGGTTGGCTGAAGCCGTGTGCCTGGTGAGGTGACGTGGCCTGCCACGATTGGAGTGGATATGAGAGTATAAAAGGGCTTGTACCCCGGGGCTCGGGGGAGATGAAGAGGGAGATGAAGATTGAAGCTCGCTGAATAAACTGCTGTTAGAAGAACTGGTGGTTGCGTCTTCCTTGCTGGCCTAGAGCAGACATGACACTGCAGAAAACCATTTCCTCCACCTTCAGAATTCCTCGGTTGCTCATAATTCTTTGTGTAGAGTTGAAGTCACCCAAGCTTTTCCCCTTCCTGGTCGCATGTCCTTTAGTGTCTATGGTTCTGCTCTTGTTTAGGCAGCCATATCGGTGAGACTTACTTGGAATTTCTAGGAGATATACTCTTACAGCAAACGTCCTGTTCCTCCTCCAGCTCTTACAATCTTTCTGTCCCCTCTCCTGCAATGATCTCTGAGCCTCAGCTACAAGAACTGTTTTATAGATGCTGTGGTCTCACTTCAAGAGTCTTAGCTCAGGGTTCTATGGATATTGTTTTGCTTCCCTTATGTAGACATAATTTTTTTCCAATCTACTTTAATGAACGTTCAACCTCAACTCTAGCCCTCCACCCACCAGAGGTAGTGAAGAAGAAGAGTTATTAGGACATGAGGGAAGGAAAACCGTTTATAGTTCTTTGAGGTGAGTCCAATCTTTGTTGTCAGGATATCAGCAGTTCAGTCCAGTAGCAAATGCCAAATCCGAATCAGCAGCTGCAGTCCAGTCCTCTCTTGACAGATACCACACATGAACCAGCAGCTGCAGTCCAATCCATTAGCAGTTGCTACACATGAACCAGCAAGAGAAGTTCAATCAGGAAGCAACCACAAGGCTCGACAACCAGCCTGAGGTCACAGAAACAGCAAAAAGCCACAAGGACCTCAGGGGAAGTTCTTTGGTAAGTTTCACTCTATGGTATCACCACAAGCAGAGCTCAGCAACACAATGTAAGGTGAACCAATACGTGCATGTTGTTTCGTGAAGAACAGTAAGGTGGAGCAAAGCAGACCTCTGAACATCATGTGTCTTTTCACTTGTTTGCTATAACAAAACATCCTTTCGCCTGTGTCTGCTTCAGGAAAATATTCTTTCATGTGTCTGCTTTAGCAAAACATCCATTCACCTGTGTGCCCAGCAAAACAACATTTGACATAACTGACTTTCCAAAGAAACCAGATGTTTCCACTTCATGCTTATCCGTTAGGTTATGATTTATAAAGATTGGGGCAATAAGAAGCTAGCTAGACATTGCCATGAATAAAACTTGCTCTCATTAGGGCTTTATATTGTGACTGATAGCCAGCATAGCTTGATGATGAACACTAATCTTATTTCAGAAAATAACTATTATACCAACCACTTGGGGGGGGGTGCATCCCCAAGGGGTTCTGTGGATGTTTAATTGATCTGATGATCCATTAATAGACATGATGTTAGATTTATTCCTGAAATAGTGAATATTGCCTCAAAAATGAAAGTATCAGAGGTAGAGTCGTTATGGAAACAAAGAGGAGATGGATTCTTATTTCTCTATTAGTTCACTTCTAGAGAATAGGAAAAGTATATATCTGCTTGTATTGGCTGGTTTTGTGTGTCAACTTGACACAAGCTGGAGTTATCACAGAGAAAGGAGCTTCCTTTGAGGAAATGCCTCCATGAGATCCAGCTGTAAGGCATTTTCTCAATTAGTGATCGAGGGGGGAGGACCCATTGTGGGTGATGCCATCTCTGGGCTGGTAATCTTGGGTTCTATAAGACAGCAAGCTGAGCACACCAGGGGAAGCAAGTCAGTAAGTAACATCCCACCATGGCCTCTCCATCAGCTCCTACCTCCTGACCTGCTTGAGTTCCAGTCCTGACTTCCTTTGGTGATGAACAGCAACGTGGAAAGTGTAAGCTCAATAAATCCTTTCCTCCCCAACTTGCTTCTTGGTCATGATGTTTGTGCAGGAATAGAAACCCTGACTAAGACACTGCTTAAGCTCTTTCAACAAAAGATGACCAGCTCTATCTTAGTGATGTACCCTGTGTAAGTTGATAGGTCTATCCAAGCACATAAAATTTATTGATCAATCAACACAAGACACATGTGAAAATCTCCAGAAATGACTACATATCATGGTTTAAGAACTTGTGGCTTTGAAATTTCTCCTTGCGTATTTAGATATATTTTGTCTCAAGTGGCATTTGCTGACTACCTATCAACTATATGCTATTAAACAAAGGGATGGGGAAGCAAAGAAGAAGTAGCATGGCTCTCAGAAACCTTGTATTCTAGTGATAGAAATGCATAGTCAAGAAAATGATTAGCACAGAAGTTTAGAGTAATGAACATGGAATGAATGAATTGGTGGTGAGCACTGAGCCCAGGGGCTAGGGCTCACTCACCGACTGCTACAGTAGCAATATGTTCTGTAGACCAGATATAATGTTTCAACATTAATGATACTAATTCCATGCTCTAACCCATCATTTCTGATTGGTAGTGAGAATCAACCCAAAGGATTGCTACATCATACTGAATCTCTACATCTTGACATTTGGGCCTAAACCACAGCATACACTTTTGCCACCAAGGATCACAAATTATACGTTTCTCTGATCGAGACTCATGCAACTGTCTGTATTCATCATCACTGTACAAGCCACGGTGTGTGCCTTCTATCACATCCCAGATGAACTGAGAATGAATGATTAGAAACACCACTGGCCCGGTGTGTAACATAAAGGAAGGATCCTTCCCCCAACCCCCTCGCTGATGTTTGAGAGGGAGTTCATCAGCATCAGTTCAGTGTGTCACCCTGGTTACTAGTCGCAAAAAGTGAAAGTTACTGAACACAAGGGATGAAATATGTCCCCACAGACTCCTGTGTCCTCTTCGGAAATTGTCCTCTGATGGTGCCAGTGTCAGGGTGTGATTGATAGGGCTACTGCAGGCCTCTCATATTTGGAGCATAAAAACAACAGCAGAAGTTTGAAAGTCACAATCTATCAATAAAATACCTACGAGGACCTGAAATTGGCCTGCTGGGCACTCAGCGTGACCTACACCTGTCCCAAGGTAAAGAAAGAAAAGAAAAAGAATACTGGAGAGTTTTCAATCTTAAATCAGGCTATCGTGACATAGGAAGGAAAGCAGGTCCTTCATTCCAGGTCTGGCTTGCACATCCTGAGGACAGAGTCTGAGAACTTCAGGTTCCACAAGCAAGGCCAATATCCTTGACAATGTGTGTGTGTGTGTGTGTGTGTGTGTGTGTGTGTGTGTGTGTGTGTTCCTAAACATACCTCAAGCAGAGATGTTTAAGATATAAACTGATTGTTCAAGAACAAATGATTTATAATATTGACTTTTTATCGCTTCTCTCTGATTCCTGCATCCAAACAACAGCCTTAATAAATCTACCTTTCAACTTTACTTACAAAAAACAATTTCTTTTGAGACTAAGCTGCATATTTTTATCTCTCCCTCCTGTCCTCCATATCATATTCCCCAGTCTCACACGTGACCCCATAGCAGACAACCTGTGTGGCCTCCTCTTCCTCCCTGCCCCTATCTCCAGAAGGGGGGTGACACAGATCTGTCCCTCTAACTCCTCCCAACTCATCGCTTTATCCCAACCCCCAACTTCAGCAGGTGTCCTCTGGGATCCTGAAGGCCACTGTGGCCAGGGAAGCAGGGAAGCTAACGGCAGATCTTCATCTCTTTTTCCAAATCCAATCCCCCAGTCTCATCTCCAGCTCTGCAGCAGACTACAAGCTGTGGCCTCTCCTTATTCTCTGCCCCCATTTCCAGGAGACTAAACAGACCCTGGTGGAACACTGTTTTCATTCCTCCTGTGAACCCCTCAGCAACTATCAGTGTCAGTTCCCACTACCTAGAAACATTTTTTACCCAGAACTCCCAGTGGCCATACCTATCAGAATCCCAGAAGAAATCCCTACCAGGTGACACACAGCCAACACACCCTCCTAAGAATCGGAGAGGACAACAGAAACCAAGAAACAAAGCACCCACTCAATAAAGACCTGAGCAGATTCAGCACCTAGGATTACAATCTTCCAGAACCAAGATGTTAGACATGAGAGCAAAAACACAATCACTATAACAGACAGAACGATATGCCCCCACTAGAGCCCTGCTACCACAAGAGTATGGTACTAAGTGGGAGGGAGGGATCTCCCCAGGAAAGAGAAATGAAATAGTTAAGAATGGGTTGGAGGAGTAGAATGGGAGGATCAAGTTGGGAGGGGAAGAGAAGAGAGAGCTGGCTGATGGGATACAGGGAGAGAAAGATAAATGAAGGGCCATTTGAGGGGTAGTGTACAAGCTTAATAGGTAGAAGCTCTGGAAACTATATACATTTAGGAAGGCAATCTAATGAAATAGCCAACTAATGGGAGAAAGAGCCCCAACTGGACATCTCTTATCAGCAAATGAAGATCCTAGTACTAGGAATTCTCACATACATCAGCCTTTGTTGTGTAAACTTTGCTTCCTAATTTAGAATTGTTGGTGAAGTAAAACTGACAATAGGAATTTACAGGGGTGAATAGAGGCAGGTAGAGCTGGGTGGTTAGGCTGGGAGCCTCATGGAAGAACCACTGGAGGAGAAGAGAGGAAAGGAGAGAGACGGAGTGTGAAGAAAGAAGAGGACAGAGAGAACAGGAGGTCTCTATTAGACATGATAGACCAGAAGCACATGCCTGAGTGAAATGTCCCCCTACTCAGGACAGACTGCTGGAGCAGAAATAACCCAGAAAGACTCAAACAGCAAGTATTTGGGGAGCGCAGCTTAGAGTTAACAGTCTAGCAGATAGAAATATAGATTTAGGGTAATTCCCTAGTAATGATGGCATATCTGAACCAGGTGTGGGAGAGCTGGCCAAGAGGTAGGGGCTTGAGATACCCTCCTACCTGTTGAGTCAAGTGTCACACGGAGTAAAGGATGAAACATGTTCAGAAGCTGAAAAGGCAGAAAAGTACATCCAGAAGTAAAGAGGTTTATGTTTTACAATGGTTTGGTAAAGATAGCTCCTTGGTGTTGACTGTGTTACGGAGACATTCAGATGATGGGAGTTAGCTCTTTCTTGACCACATCCAAGAATATAGAGTGTAGCTTGTCTTTGCTACTTTGTGGTTTCTTCTTTTTCCCACCTTTACCCCTCCTGGTTTCAACCCCTAGCACTAAGTAGGAGAGAAAGAAGGAGAGAGAGAGAGAGAGAGAGAGAGAGAGAGAGAGAGAGAGAGAGAGAGAGAGAGAGAGAATCCCTGATTTCTTTCCTTTTGTTTCTTCTTTGAGAACAACTATTAACCAACAGCAACCAACTCCCAACAACCAATAAGCACACCTCTTAGGGACCTAGCATTTATATACCCTCTGAAAAATAAATCCCAGAATTCCAAAAATACCACAATCACAGAGACTATCTACAGCTGGCAAAACTGTGATTCTGTTAGAGCACAAACCTGTCACCTGCTGTGGACAGACTGTAGCACCCCATATCCCCACCCCTGGGACTAAAGTGAAGCCATATTCTGTGTATTTTAAAGAAACAAACATCCCAGAGTTGTCACTATAATAGAGTGTTACTATGAATGAAGCCTTTTCAACCAGAAATACCCCAATCCTTGGGAAGAGTAGTTATCATAGGAAAAGATTTGCACATGCTATTATATAAATAGGGGTGTGAAGATTTTTGTCAATACATTTTTAAAAGGCATATTAGACTTTTTCATCATGGGTCTAAGAGAAAGAAGAAAAATATCATGCTCAAATAACTTTCGAGTATGTCCAAACACAGGAAAAGTTGACCAGAATAGTAATGATTCAACAGGGCTGATTGCTTAGAGAGAGAGAGAGAGAGAGAGAGAGAGAGAGAGAGAGAGAGAGAGAGAGAGAGAGAAGGAATTCACACATAAGCGGGGAAGTCATATCCAGCAGAAGATATTTTAGTAGTTCTTAGGTTGAAAGCATCATGCCCTGTTTATTTAGCTAGGAAATACATTAAAATGTACTGTGTCTGAAATATAAAATTCAGGATAGTGTACAGTAAAAATCCTAATGGATGGAATCTCCCAGAATAACTCTTGGTGTTTGAACATCAAACGTATTAGCCACCTTGCAGGATATTGTTAATAAGTTGGGGACAAGGATTTGCTGACCCTGTTAGGCAGTTTCTCTGGTCTTAATTAACAACGGAATAAAGCAATCTCTCCTAAATCCACACTGGCTGTGAATTCCCATTTATTACTATCCTTAAGGACTGTTGCTATCTTTCCTTAATTTGAATACCTACATATCTCCACAGGCTCTGTAGCTTTCTATCTTTCTTCTAGATAACATCAGTCCCCTGCAACCCGAATTTTCATAAATCCCTTTGACTTGATAATAGAAATTTCTAGGCCCTGTGGGTTCATTTAATCTACTGCACACATAGTAAAATGAACCATGGTACTGCTGAGGATTAAATCAAGCCAATCATTCACTAGGTCACTGTGACTTTAAGGTCAGTGTCTCAGAAAAGTTCATATATAAGGATACAAAAGGTCAAAAGTCTCACTTAAACACATATTATTTGCTTGCATTATTTAAAGAAGAAACGTACTAAGTTAGATTCTGTGTCTGAGTCTTTATATCTCCCATCTGACATTACATACGTGACTTCTAGATGCATTATATATTTAGAGTCCTTAAAGATGTGTGGTTAAACAGACACCATCATCATCTCTATTTTGTAAAACAGGAAAGAAAAGACAAGGAAGCTTTAAAAATCAGTTAGAAGCAGGCAGTCTAATGTTAATGTTTATGAGCTGGAACTGCCTTCACTGCCATCTTCAGCTGACCAATTTCCTTTTTTGCTAATGTCTTCTAGTGTGTTGAGAAGAGGAGGGTGAAGGTGATTGGGTCATGGCACCTTCAAGGGGTCTTAGGAAGTGGATATACACCACCTCCATCCTGCGGTGACATTTTCTTGCACTATTCAGATGCCACAGGATAATGTGGTAATGTAAAATTTACCCAGTTTGCCTACTGTAGTAATTTTAAACATGTAAAATATACCCAAAATGTCTCCGTGCTTTCACATGCCTCTTCAGAATGAGTTGAAACGTCTGCGTTGGACTTTAGAGAGAGAAATATTCTTTAGAGGTCCAGAGGACTCCATCTGACAAAGAAGAAAACAAGTAATGAAACCATCAGTGCAAATTTGGGCAGAAAGCACACTAGCAGTAACGTAAACCACCTTGTCCTCGACCTAATTGCCTAGTTTATTTTCATAAAAGGAAAGAATTATGGCTGAGTAAACCAAAGCGATAAAAGGCAAAGCAATTACAGGAAAGCACACTCCCCATAATGAGTGTTTCCAAAAGCCATTAATTTCAACACCTATAAAAGCCGTGACTACATTTATACAGAGAGATGAGAAGACTGGGCGAGGGAACACGGTGAAAGAAGTTAGTTAGCAGTTTCACACGGGCACTCTTTGCACTCCTTCCTGACAGGTCCCTCCAAGCTAGACACAGGCAGAATGCCAGGCGGGAACTTAACGCCTACATTATGCTCAAGTGCTGCTTTCAACAAGCTGGACACTATGGCGGGAAGCCCTTCAACCCAGTTTTCAAGCATTGCAATGCCTCTGGTGTGTGGTGAATCTCATCACGACTTTGGGCAGAGAGGTGAGCTCTGGAGATACATGTTTTCAATTGAACTACTTGCTTGTTAGATCCACCTAGGTATGATTTAATTTGGATTTTTTTTTAGAGATAAAACACATCATATTTGTATATCACCTTCTTATATACATCACAAAATACACTGTTTTTAAGCACTACTGGTACATAGAAAAACATTTTAATGCATATTTAACTATGTATAAAGGAGAAGAGACATTTTTGTGAGGCTATTTAGCCATTTCAATGAAGTGATTTTCCTTTCTCTAGACATGAGAGTCTTTGGGCTACACATACAATGAAACTCTTTGGATTTTAAAATCTCACCTTTCATTTTCTTTTCTATTAGCATCCTTGTGAAATGAAAAATGTGCTATAAATACAACTATATATTTTTAGAAGATTGCTCAATGTTATGTTAGTTCATCTTACTAACAGAATGTAGACACCCCTGCCCTAGACCCATGATATCCTTGCCATAGACTTTTTTTTTAGTATATTTACAATACAAGTGTGGAATCACTGTGGTGAAGTGTGCCTTATTTTGTATGGTTGGTTCCTCAAAGAATATCTGTCCAAATATATCAGGACGAATGGTAGCCTGAATATATCTGAATTTGAATTATATCACAGCAAAATTTCTCTGGTGTTTTCCTGGTTAAAATAAAGATGACTAATCTCTCCATATGTTCATTAAATAACTTTTCTACTTAAAAAAAGAAGAAGAAGAAAAATGACAGGTTCTGTTTTGTTTTATTTATTTATTTTGTGCATGTGGGGGGGGGGGAGCTGCATGTCACAGCCTAAGTATGGGACTAGAGGACACCTTGTGGGAGTCAGTTCTCCTCTGCTGTGTACATTCTGAGGATCCAGCTCAGATCCTTGGGCTTGGTGGCGAATATCATTACCCAATGAGCCATCTTGATAGCCCTAGATTATTTCTTCTGTTGAATGGCAGCTGATATTTCTTTTGTTTTTTTTGTTTGATTGTTTGTTTTGTTTTTTGTTTTGTTTTTCGAGACAGGGTTTCTCTGTATTGGAACTCACTTTGTAGATCAGGCTGGCCTCGAACTCAGAAATCTGCCTGCCTCTGCCTCCCTAGTGCTGAGATTAAAGGCGTGTGAGAGTGTCAGCTTATCCAGACTTAGGTTTCACAGTAACAGACAACAGTGAGGCAAACTGTGTGATTGGCTTTGTGACTTCTCTAAGCCTGAGTGCATGGATGAAATGACCTTTGTGAAAACTGTATTCTTGAAAATTCTACATTCGGGGACTAGAGTGATGGCTCAGTGGGTTAGAGCACCCGACTGCTCCAGAGTTCAAATCCCAGCAACCACATGGTGGCTCATAACCATCCGTAACAAGATCTGACGCCCTCTTCTGGTGTGTCTGAAGACAGCTACAGTGTACTTACATATAATAAATAAATAAATCTTTAAAAAAAAAAAAGAAAATACTACATTCAAACCTAAAATACAACCATCCTCTCATTGGGTGAAATGGAAGGATGGCAAAGCTTAGACATTGCATTCCTTCATCGCCGTCTTCCTCACGTCAGTCTTGAACGTGTGGGTACCAGTCTCCTCTTACCTCACTGCAAGGATGATGATGATGGTCCACTAGCCAGCGCATCTAGGAAAACGATCTCTGCACTTTAGACTCCCGTCAATGAGATCATTTGGTCTGCCTCACCAGAAGCAGACTCCCCACCCTGCACACTTTGTGATGTAACACTTGAACCCATTAACATTTGCTGCTGGTTGGGAAAAGTGAGAATTTGTTCATTCATCAATAATGATGACCAACCACTCCTAGGTCTTAAAACTAGAGGCAACTGAATTAAGCAGCCATGGGATTTATTTATGCTTCTACCCAACATACCCATAGGCAAGGACATTGACACAAGACTGATATGATTTCTTATGAGTTTAATCATTAAACATACACAAAGGAGCTTTAACAGTTGCAGTGGTCACTAATCAAGGAGGCCAATACCTTATCTGTTAAAAAAAAATAGTGATCAGTCTAGTAATATTTTGACTTGCTATTTGCATACTGGATTGTTACACTGATCATTGTTTATCCAGCATTATAAAACAATGTATCATTAGAGTAGACAATAAGCACATGACTCCTAAATTACTTCTGTCAGCAGAACAAATGAAAACTGAAAGTGGGAAATTTAATATTACATACATTCTGAGTTATTTTCACATATAACTACCTCATGTATACATTGATATACACATACATGAAGATATATATACATACATACAGATATGCAGATACATGTGTCAACATGTGCCTATACACAATACATATACACATGTACACACATGAATATATATATACATATACACATGTACACACATGTATATATATACATATACACATACATAAGCACATATAAAAACAAATATTACTTACATAAGTAACTATACATGTATACACTAATAAATTATGAATACATATGTGCACATATGCACAACAGTCTTCCATATTTCTGCATCCAAAGAATCAACAAAATATGGGAATAAATTGTTTAAAAACTGCATACCAAAGACAGATAGACTTTTTGTCATTATTTTCCACAAATTACAGTATAATAAATATTTACATAGGACTTAGATAGCATGAAACATTATTAAAATGTAGGAGTGTCTTAAAAGGCAAAGGAAGATCATGTCTACTTTGTACAAATGCTGCAGCATTTTGTATGAAGGACCTGAATGTCTGTTAACTTTTCAGCAGCCCTCTGCAGAGCTTGTCTGCTGAACCTGGAATCTGAGGACCTGAAAGAAGGAGGCAGGCTAGAGACTGATGCTGTAGACAACCTTCCTTCAGTTTCTGTGTCCTTTTATACACGAATGTAACAAAGAAAGCAATGAGTCGAGGAAGCTTGTTAGAGTTCAGAAAAGGTGATCAGAAAAGCATGTAAACAAACACCAGTAAGTACATCCTAAATATTAACAGAGCAGCCCTTTCCCAGGACTTTCTTAGGGCAGACCCATTTATACACAGTTGCCTGGCACATACTATACTATCTGGGAAAGCGTGAAAGCCAGGCAGATGGCCATGTCCAGATTCAGGGCATACTGAGGACAGCACTCAGTATGTCCTTTCACTGGACTGGGTTCTGCAGCTAAGTTCTGACACCCACAAGAGTCACAAAATCACTTCCTAGAACAGTCCAGGGAACGAAATGTCCCGAGGAAAAAGGCCCTCTGCCTTTCCTCCTGGCGCCTCTCTCAGAGGTTCCCAAGGCATTATTTACTGTGGCTCGTTCTTTTGACTGCGTTCTGACAAACGTCCACATACTTGGCATCTGAGAGAGTTGCTGGAAACCAATTTCTCAACGATACTCAGGAATAACAATATGTATATGATTTTCTAAACTATTGGCACCTACTCAATAAATATTCAAAATAAGACACAGAAAATAATTTTTTTCTTTTTTTATTATTATTATTTTCTTTATTTACATTTCAAATGCTATCCTGAAAGTTCCCTATACTTCCCCCGCCCCTGCTCCCCTACCCACCCACT
>NC_034598.1:39476279-39486180 GCF_900095145.1 Mus pahari
TTTCATAAATTCATTGTTTTTAATAGCTGAGTAGTAGTCCATTGTGTAAATGTACCACAGTTTCTGTATCCATTCCTCTATTGAGGGACATCTGGGGAGAAAATAATTTTGGGGACTAGAGAGATGGCTTAGCAGTTAAGGGCACTGACTGCTCTGCCAGAGGCCCTGAGTTCAATTCCCAGCAACCACATGGTGGCTTACAACCATCTGTAATGGGATACGCTACCCTCTTCTGGTGTGTCTGAAAACAGCTATGGTGTGCTCATATACATAAAATAATATTTTTAAAAGAAAATAATTACAAATGGCTTTCAACTAAGAATAAC
Source organism: Mus pahari (assembly GCF_900095145.1). Taxonomy (NCBI): domain Eukaryota; kingdom Metazoa; phylum Chordata; class Mammalia; order Rodentia; family Muridae; genus Mus; species Mus pahari. The sequence continues at coordinate 39,476,606 of NC_034598.1, forward strand.
TGTTTTTAGAATTGATATAAATTCTGAAACTATAATAAATGCTCTATAGGCAGTTCATCTTAACATCATGCGTCTTTGGTAGGAATGAACAGAGCTACATTGTATTCTTCAATTCTTAAAAGCTACATTGTAGCCTGGAATGACATGCTGTCCCTGCTCTAAGAGTTGTTCTGCAGAAGATGTGCAGAAAGATACTGTGTGCTCTAAAACAGAGTCCTTATTGTAAGGAGGAGATTTATCAATGCTACCTGCAGGCACAAGCTACCTGGATGAATAAGACCTGGGAAGTAAATTGACCATTCCAGAACACAGCCCACTGCCCTCAGCTGAGAGAGCGGTGGGGGGTGGGGAGGAGGGGGGACAGGGGAAGGAGGAAAGGGAGGGGGAGGGGGGAGAAAGAAAGGAAAACAGAGGCACAGAGAGAGCCAGAGTCTGATCCTACTCTGGACTCTGACATTCACAGTAGGAGGTTTGGGTACAAGGCTATTAGGTCTCAAACCCAGAATAAATGTCTGAGGTGCCTATTTAACACATCAAAGTGGACCTGCCTACCAGGTTCTCCCAGCATCTGTCAGTGCCTACCTGCTACAGGGTCCTTCTGGCTGGCATACCCTACTCCCTCCCCTAAATTTCTCCAGCCCAGGGGCTTGGCTGCCCTTCTCCCAGGTGCCCTCCTTATATAATGCAGACATTTTGAGTTACCTGGCCCTTGCTCTACCCTTTACCTTCCCGGCCTCTTGGTCAGTCTCTTGGCCCATGCCAATCCTCTTCGTCAGCAGCTCCTCTCTTTCTCTCCCTCACTCTCTCCCCTCATACAGCTCAGCTCAGGCTGGCTATATTCACTCTGGACTCTGCCAGATGTCCCTGCCTCTGGCTATGCTCTCCCTTTCCAAAAGAAAACCTTCTCCTCCACCAGACCTAGGAGCAGCCATGTCCTTCCTTTTTTATTTCTTTTTTGTTTTTTTTTTCATTCAAAAACATGCATTGAACCATATTATCAGATTTGCTTTACCTCTCAAACTCAAGCTACAGCCAAAGGCAAGGACTTGTGAACAATACCAACTTCTATCCTTTTCTGTGAGCACAGGTAAAGTTCAGCAGAACACACAATGGAAAGATCAGAATTTAGAACTTGACATAAAACAAAGGTGTACATGAATCGTGGTACTTTTATTCACTACATTGGTGAACCCCAGAAATTCTGGAATATTCTGTGAGTGTCTTAGCCATAAAAATCAAGCTGTAAAAACTTCTGTCACACAAGGCAGTTTCTAATTTCTATTCATTCATTCATTCATTCATTCAATGAATCACTTATCAAGGCCAATGTATTTAGAATGTAATATTCCTTCTCTTATAATTTGTACTTCAGTTATGGTAATAGACAACAATGAAGTTAACAAACAATAGATCATGTATATATGATATAAATATACATAGATGGTAGATCTATAATACATGATAAAGCTAGATTATATAGATTATATAGAAATAGATGATACAGATTAACAGATTATAAATAGGTGAATGATATAGATAGATGATAGGTATAAGTAGATGATACACACTAAGTTACATAATGCATACATATACACAAACACTTATCTAGATCACAATGAATACAATGGTTTTGCAGAGAATAAATAAAAGACCCTTGTAAGCAGACTTATTGGAAGTCAGGCTAATCCAAGGCTTTCTCAGGGGCCCTGATGCAAAGGGAACATTAGTTTCGTGTCCTTGCCCAGGTGCAGATTTGGCAAGGTCTGGTCTCTGGGTGGGGTCATGGCCTTGAAAGAATCAAGGTTGCAGTTTCTGGGAACTCAACTCTTCCCCCCTGGGATGACTGCACCAGTCCTAAGGCAGCTGTGTCTGAGGTGTCCTCTGTTCTCCTCGCCAACATTGCTTAATTAGCTTTCTGCTGACTCTGTCACATTTTCCCCCTGCAAATGGTATACAAGATGCTGTGCTTCCTAATAAACTTACTTGGCATAAGACTCAGCCTTCCCTCTCTTCTTTACCTCATGACCTCGAGTCCTTCCTCCCAGGAACCTGTCACTAAAGAACGACCTGCTGTCCCAGGTCAAGAATCATCATGGCCAGCCGTCAGAGAAGAAAACACTTGAGCGAGCATATAAATTACTCTACCCTTGAAGCTTAAAAAAAGAAATCATTCTCATCGAATAAAATGTAATGTTAAGAAAAGCCTTAACATAGTCAAAGAACTGAAAGATGGACAGAAGATATTGAGGAAATGAATTTAAGCAAAGAATTAAGGCAGATAATATTGGAAAGTTGGGGTGGGTCTGGCTATGAATGTGAATAGATTATAAATTAAATCATGGATTATGGATTAAAGAGATATGATAAAATATGAAAGCAAGAAATAGATGAGAAGTTTCAAAACTGCCATGTGGTAGGGGAAGCTGCCTTTAAGCCAGGAAAGCAGACTGTAATAATAATTTTTTAAAAGTAGGCAAGACAGGGCATCGCCATGCAGTTTGTGGTGGTAGTGATTAAGAACATGGGAAGTACTTGGATATAATATAGATTTTGAGGATTCGACTGATAGGACTTTATAATGATGCCTTTGAGGAGAAAAATGAAAGAACATCCTTAAGTCTGACCCGTAAATTAAATTCTGTCTACTCATACACACTCTCTGCCTGAGAAATATCTACATGATGAATGTAATTTTAGCGCCTATTTACAATGAAAGCAAATTGTCATGTGAAAGACATGGGTGTGCTTATTTGTTTTTACATAAATAGCTACATTCTTGACATCAAAAGGTATAGAAAAGTACCTTCCTTAGTTTATAAGGAAATCAATATTTTAACTTTATAACCACTACTGTTGAGAATGTTGCTTTGTATGAACACATAATTATTTTTAAATCATAAGAATCTGGTCAGACTCATTCCAAAGATTGTCAGGAATTTTATCTTAATCCCAATGCAAAATTCACTTGACAGCTTCTAAAAATGATGTTCTTCTAGTCAGAAGCTCAAACAACAATTGTAAAAATAAAACCTACTACAAACCCCACACACATTAATTTGAGACTTAAATGCTAAATAACAGTAGTAGAAAAATATTAAAGGTCTTTGTTGTCCATTATTTGTTTCTACAAGATCAGAAAACTTCTTACATACAAGCAAACACTGCAACTCTTTACATATAATGGTCTCAGATCTGAATCCGGGTGCCCCATGGTTTATTAGCATTGACTTTCATGACAGCAGGCACAATGCAAAGTGCACACACCAGGTGTACATAGGTAAGATTTCACAGGGCGACACTGACACAAATGTGAGAATTCATTGTGTACCTGATATCGAATTAATTTCTGATCATTGCACAAAGGAACTGTTACAGAGTGTAGGATATATCTGTTACATTGTTGTGATGAATTGTATATGCTTGGCCGAAGAAGTGGCACTGTTAAGAGGTGTGGCCTCGTGGAGTAGGTGTAGCCTTGCTGGAGTAAGTGTGTCACTGTGGTTATGAGTTTTGAGACCCTCCTCCTAACCACATGGGAGCCAGTCTTCTAGCAGCCTTCAGATGAAGATGTAGAACTCTCAGCTCTTCCAGCCCCATGCCTGCCTGGATGCTGCCATACTCCCACCTTGACAATAATGGACTGAACCTCTGAATCTGTAAGTCAGGCCCAATTAAATGCTGTTCTTATGAGAGATGCCTTGGTCATGGTATCTGTTCACAGCAGTAAAATGCTAACTAAGACAATTGGGGAATCTGTGATAGGTGCTTAGGTAAGTCCAAACTCATTGAGCTGTGCATTTCAAATATGTACAGTTCTTCATACATCAATTAGCCTTTGAAAAAGTTTCAAACCAAAGTACCACATCAATGCTGCCTTTATGCTCAATATATTTTTTGGTTACCTACTGTATTGCACAGACAGAGTTTAAAGTACATTTTTTTTCTTCAATTAGTAATCTCTGACTTGAATTTGAGCTCGTTGAGTTAAGCCAAAAATAGATGTAATCTAATAGGTGTGCCTATTCTGCTATAGTCTTAAATGTGGTGTCAATAATGGGTAAAAATATCCTCTTTTACAGAGAAGGAGAGGGAGAGAAAAGGAGAGGGGGGAGGGAAGAGAGAGGTCAGCATCCTCTTCCCCAGGTCCCAGTTCTTGGTGGAGTTCTTCCTTAGGCTCATGCCTCCTATGGTGGGTCTCATCTACACTTCACATTTAGTCAGCTGCAGCAGCCTTGAGTTCCAGTCCTACAAGGTCATCGCAGTACTGGGCTAATGTCGGGATAATGACTGGATGCACCTAAGCATGAACAAAAACACAGAAAAAAAAAAAAAAAAGAATAAAAAAAAAAAATCCTCTTTTTAAAGGAGAAACATCTTATTCAAAAAGATGCAGTGTGAGGTCAGAGGGAAAATAAAGTTCTAAGCTATTTGTAGCTGCCCAAGCTAGAAGTGGATGCCTGTGTGCTTTCCCCATGATATAAAACCATAGAGCCCATATGTTATTCTCATTTTGCTTAAGCAGTAGAACGTGTGACCGGAGATGAAAGGGACAAACTAATTACAGGTTTCAAAATCTGGTGACAATCTTGCATTGATCATGTACTTCAGTCAGGAAAGTCCACAGGAGCAACACTTATCAGCCCAATTCTCTTTGGGAAGAAACAGACATTGTTTTCCTGTGTTGTTCATGGCTTTCCTGTGTCTTTAGTTATTGTTCATAGCGGGGAAAGGCACATCTATATTTGGTACAACCGAAACACTAGCAGAGACTGCACAGAAGCCCTGGAGTTCCTGAAGCCTGGGATGGATTTGGACAAAGCACTGATGGTGGTTTTCTGGAAATAACGAACTTGAGGATCTTTGTTTCTGATGCCGCTGACATGGGCCCCCACAGGACTCACTACGGCAGCTTCTTCTCCCTCTCTTCTGTCTCTAGCCTGTTTACAAGTCCAGCATATCAAGGCTTTGTCTCGCTAAGGCTTTTCTGTTATCCCCGTGTCTTGGTTAGGGTTTTACTGCTGTGAACAGACACCATGACCAAGGCAACTCTTATAAGGATGACATTTAATTGGGGCTGGCTTACAGGTTCAGAGGTTCAGTCCAGTATCATCAAGACAGGAGCATGGCAGTGTCCAGGCGAGCATGGTGCAGGAGGAGCTGAAAGTTCTACATCTTCATCTGGAGGCCGGTAGGGGAAGAATGACTTCCAGGCAGCTAGGACAAGGGTCTTAAAGCCCACACCTGCAATGACACTTCCTCAAACAGGGCCACACCTCCTAGCAGTGCCACTCCCTGGGCCAAGCACAGTGAACCCACCACAACTAGTAAACGAAAGTACAGTGGGAAAAAAATGATCCAAACTTCTGTGCTTTTTTTTCCTTCCTGGCCTTATTTTCTTGACTCTTCATTAGATTTCTTTAGATTGTTGTTTAAACGATTTTTGTGATGAGATGTCAGAAAAATGGGACTCATCTCAAGATAGTCCATTAATTAACTTCAGGAATCCTCCTCTCTCAGTCTTTGTGGGAAACTAGCTGAGCCAGCAGGACTTCCTTAAGTACTCCCAGTGTAAGGAGGACATGGTTGCATGGAGTACTACTACTCCTCATTCTACCTGTTGCCAGGATTTGGGGGTGGGGGTGGGGGTCTTGTTTCAGCTCTATTCCTTTCCTGAAACTGTCTTATTTGTTACCCACACTTGAACTATTGACTCTTTTGAAGGTTATAAATATGTCATGTACCTGAAAGAGAATATATAAATTAAGCAACAAACCTTCTACTAAAGGTGTCCTTAACATGACACTGGGTACCACAAGGAACATCTATCTTGATGTCCTACCTCTCCTTCATTCTCAGCTCCCTGCCATACTCCTTGATCTTTTCCCTTTTTGGATTTCTTTTCTTTCACATTGAATGCCTTTAAAGGACAATTAAACTCTCTCTCTCTCTTCCCAGCTCTAGGCCAATATTTAGATTTCCATAACTCATTAATGTTTCCACTAACTGAAGAGATGGTAATTATTGGGTCTCACCCTTTGGAACCACATTACTGAGTTCCACTCTTTGTATTCTAGCTACATATAATGTGTGTCATTTATTGAAGTGTAAATATTTACAATGTGTTGTTTGATTGGAAAACATTACAAAACTGAAATGTGTTCTCGGTTTCTCATCTCGGGACCCTGGGGTCTGATGAGGCTCAGTGTGAGCTCTTCTGCTGCCCTTGATGCTGACAGTGGGACAGTAAGACAGGCGAACACAGGTTCTTTTACTATGGTTTATGGGGACACAGTATTGATGTAGTGGGCAGGAGAGGGAATAACCTCATTTTACAGAAGAACAATCTTTTTAAAAAAAAAAAAAAAGAAAAAGAAATTGTCTCCTAAATATTTTAAAATAAGGAGTTATTGCTGATACAGAGAAAGGGATGGCACTGCGGTTGTCTTCCATATTGAATAAGACACCAGAGGGTATGCTTTGAGATCTTCTGTGACCCAAGACAAGGGAAAACTGCATTCTGGTGACTTTGACAAAAGACTCCATTTTAATTTTCCTCTGCTCAGAAGAAAACTTTACACAGTAGAGACCTCAAAGACATCACGATGGAAACGCACCTTTCGGAAGTGTATGAGAATGATGTTCAGAATCGAGTCCTCAAATCAGCGAATCTAATGCAGCACTGTGAAGGGGACTTCCCTTAAGGAAACGCACTGAAGATTTTCAATCCTACTCCAAATTAAGTTTTTCAGCAAGAAGCGGACTGCTTACCTAACAGCAGGTGTGTGTGCTAATAGCATGATCTCGCTTTAATTAGCAGCACTCGCTGGCAAGATAATTACATACATTGTTTACTCTCAACTCTTTTTTTTTTTAAAGGACCATTAACATTTATTTTAGATCTCCTTCCTTTCCAAACAACACTCTGAAAAGCTTTTAAGCCTCTTTGGTTTTCATTATGAAGAAAAAGTAGGCAAGTGCTTAGGCCAGTGCCTACTGCCTATAAAGGCAGGTGCGTACACAGAGCATGTGTGCACAGGACACACTCTCTCTGGATTTAAAAACAGAAAGTGGGCAAACATTTCACAGTATAGAACTGAGCTTTAGAGTCTACAGTATGGGAACGTGGTCTGAGATTTGGGAAAATAGATATTTCCCAAAGGAAAATCACATGTCTGTCTGTAATTCTCACAGTGCTCCATAGAGAGGGAAGGGAATGTGTACGGCCACACACAGCCTGAGATGAACAGATGGCTGCCTTTTGCACCGAGTTATAGCCCGCTGAATGTACACACCAGTCACAGTTGCAGAGTGGAACTGTTTGGAAAAGTGTCTTCAGAATTTACCATAAAATCATCTTTGAGTATCAGAAGACCTATGCATTTGCCAAGCTCAGAAAAACTTAAAAGTTTCTGTCACCAGGGAGAACTGACTTTATTTTCTTGTTTGAAATTTAGGCCATGTGGTGGTTTGAGTAGGAAGGGCCCCTGTAGACTCGTGTGTTTGAATGCTTGGCCCATAAGGACTAGCACTATTAGGAGGTGTGGCCTTGTTGAAGTAGGTGTGGCCTTGTTGGAGAAAGTGCATCAGTGTGTGTGCAGGCTTTAAAGTCTTATATATGCTCAAGCTATGCTCAGTGTGACAGACACAGTCCCCTTCTGCTGCCTGTGCATCAAGATGTAGAACTCTCAGCTCCTCCAGAACCATTTCTGCCTACATACTGCCATGCTTCCCACCATGATGATAATGGACTAAACCTCTGAAACTGTAAGCCAGCCCCAATTAAATGCTTTTTTTTTTAATAAGAATTGCTGTGGTCATGGTGTCTCCTCCCAGCAGTAAAACCCTAAGACAGGATGACTGTTCATAGTGTCCTATGATGGTGGTAGGAACATGTTTCTCACAGAAGGAAATTTCAGATAACCAACTGGTTGAATTCTTCTGAAGACATGGTAGGAAAACATCCTGGATTATAAACCTGCAATGGCATGTCTTAATATTTTCAAACTGACTTATGAATATTCTGTGTTTGAAAACTTTTGACTTTTCAGATCATTTGATGAGCAGGTGAAATCAAAGAAGCTGTGTCAATATACCCTTTTATGAAATCAAATATAACAGATTAAATTAGGGATATAAACAAAAAGATTGTGTATAGTGTATGCTTCTATGTATTAACTTAATATTTGCTGGAAGAATATATAAATCAAGATTAGAATGAAAAGTTTAATAATATTACACCTTGATTATTTCTTTTCAGAACTGTTAGGTGTAAAAGTAACTTTTATTCAGCTGTAATTGTCAACTCAGGGGCTTACTGCCTCTGTCTGCTAACCTAGGCCTAGTTCTGGAAGCTTCTACCCTTCGTGCAATCTAATCTAGGCTTAGCTTGTTTTCAGCCTCTGAGACTTACTGCCAAATAAGCTCACCCTTTCTAGTTCTTTCTGAGCTCTGGCTGGCTGGCTCAACTCAGCTATTCTGGCTCAAAACTTCTTTCCAAACTGATGGATTTAAAATGGCTTCTCTCTTGGCTTTCTCTCTCTCTCTCTCTCTCTCTCTCTCTCTCTCTCTCTCTCTCTCTCTCTCTCCTGTTCTCCTAAGTAATTTCACTTTCCTTTCTCTTCTTGTGAGAGTTGGGCACATCCTATTCTGTCAAATCTTTCTCTGATTCGTCACTTTGTCTGCCACTTAACTAGACATCACTTTCAAAAATGGTGCTTCCTTCTGCAAACTAACTTTACAAACTACTTTACAAACTAACTTCACTGTTTGGGATTAAAGGTATGTACTAAGGGTGTGTCTGTATTCTAGCCAGAGGAATTAAAGGTATGTGCTAAGGATTGAGCCACACCACAACTAGAAGCAGGTATTTTCAGTAAATAACTCAATCTCAGGGTTCACAATGTGATCAAATATCCTGCAACAGTTAGGTCTCAAACTCAGGACAAATGGCTAACTAGGGTGCCTATTTAACATACCAAATCGGACTCTGGCCACCAGTCCCTCTGTCCCTGTCCCTCACACAATCCTGGCTAGCATACCCCAACCCCTACCCTCAACCTCTCCAGACAGAGACTGGCCTGGGCTTCCCTTCTCCCAGTATCCTCAGATCCCTATATGAATAACCTCTACGATTTTGGACGCATGGCATCTTGGCTGCTAGGTCCTCTCATTATCTCTCTTGGTCTCCCACCCCACCCCATGGAATGCCCCAGTTCAAATTGGACCTTTACAGATGTCTCTGACTATTCTCACCCTCATATCTACAATAAACCCCTCCTCCTCAACCATACCTGGGAGCTCTCATGTCCTTGGTTTTTGGTTTGTTTGCTTGTTTGTTTGTTTTTTTGGGGGGTTGGTTTTTTTTGTTATCTTCTTTGTTTATTTTATTAGTTATTTTCTTTATTTACATTTCAAATGCTATCCCGAAAGTTCCCTATACCCTCCCCCCGCCATGCTCCCCTACCCACCCACTCCCACTTCTTGGCCCTGGCATTCCCCTGTGCAGGATCAAATAAAGTTTGCTAGACCAAGGGGACTCTCTTCCCAATGATGGGCGATTAGGCCATCTTCTGCTA
>NC_034598.1:39486191-39491513 GCF_900095145.1 Mus pahari
TGCCTGGCAAACACAGAAGTGGATGCTCACAGTCAGCTATCGGATGGAACACAGGGACCCCAATAGACGAGCTAGAGAAAGTACCCAAGGAGCTAAAGGGGGCTGCAACCCTGTAGGTAGAACAACAATATGAACTAACCAGTACCCCCTGAGCTCGAGTCTCTAGTTGCATATGTAGCAGAAGATGGCCTAATTGGCCATCATTGGGAAGAGGCCCCCTTTGTCTTGCAAACTTTATATGACCCAGCACAGGGGAATTCCAGGGCCAAGAAGTGGGAGTGGGTGGGTAGGGGAGCAGGGGTGGGAGGGAGGATATAGGGAACTTTCGGGATAGCATTTGAAATGTAAATAAAGAAAATATCTAATTAAAAAAGAGAAAAAAATAATAATTGGTCTTTAATATCTCTCAACATCAATGACTCAATTCCCCAATTTAAAAAACACAGGCTATCAGACTGGATGTGTAAACAGGATCCGGCATTTTGTTGAATACAAGAAACACACTTCAATGACAAAGACAGTCACTAACTCAGAGTAAAAGGCTAGAAAAAAGTTTTCCAAATGGTCCCAAGAAACAAGCTGGACTAGCCTTCTAATACCCAATAAAAGAAACTTTCAATCAAAAGTTATAAAAAGAAATGAAGGTCACTTCATAGTCTATCAAAGGAAAAAAAATCCACCAAGAGGAAGTCTCAATTCTGACATCTATACCCCAAATGCCAGGGCACCCACATTCATAAAAGAAATTTTACTAAAGCTCAAAACACGCATTGAATCTCACACAATAATAGTGGGAGACTTCAGCACCCCACTCTCACTAATGGACAGGTCATTGAAACAGAAACTAAAAGAGACACAGTGAAACTAAAAGAAGTTATGAACCAAATGGATTTAACAGATATCTACAGAATATTTCACCTCAAAACAAAAGATTACACCTTCTCAGCACTTCATGGTACCTTCTCCAAAACTGACTGTATAATAGGACATGAAACAAGCCTCAGAAGATTGATGGATATTGGAATAAACCCATGCATTCTATCAGATCACCACAGTCTATGACTAGACTTCAATAACAACAAAAGCAACAGAAAGCCCACATACTCATGGAAACTGAACAACTCTCTTCTCAATGATACCTTGGTCATGGAGGAAGTAAAGAAAGAAACCAAAGACTTTCTACAGCTCGATGAAAATGAAGACACATCATACAAAAACTTATGGAACACAATAAAAACAGTGTTAAGAAGAAAATTCATAGCACTAAGTGTCTTCATAAAGAAATTGGAAGGCTGGAGAGATGGCTCAGTGGTTAAAAACACTGACTGTTCTTCCAGAGATCCTGAGTTCAATTCCCAGCAACCACATGGTGGCTCACAACCATCTGTAATGGGGTCCAGTGCCCTCTTCTGGTGTGTCTGAAGACAGCAACAGTGTAATCATCTACATAAAATAAATAAATCTGAAAGAAAGAAAGAAAGAAAGAAAGAAAGAAAGAAAGAAAGAAAGAAAGAAAGAAAGAAAGAAAGAAAGAGGAGAGAAAGAAAGAAAGAGGAGAGAATGAAAGAAAGAGGAGAAAGAAAGAAAGAAAGAAAGAAAGAAAGAAAGAAAGAAAGAAAGAAAGAAAGAAAGAAAGAAAGAAAGAAAGAAAGAAAGAGAAAGAAGTTGGAGAGATCCCATACAACCAAATTAACAGCACACCTAAAGGCTCTAGAACAGAAAGAAGCAAACACACCCAGGAGGAGTAGAAGGCAGGAAATAGTGACCCTCATGGCTGAAAACAACCAGTTAGAAACAAAGAGAATGATACAAAGAGTCAGCAAAATCAAGAGCTGGTTCTTTGAAAAAAAATCAACAAGATATATAAACCCTCAGACAAACTAACTTAAAGGTCACAGAGACAGTATCCAGATGAACAAATTCAGATATGAAAAAGGAGAAATAACAACAGAAACTGAAATTCAAAAAAAAAATCATCAGATCCATACTTACAACCTTGCACAAAGCTCCAAGTGGATCAAGGACCTCAACGCTCAAGGTAAAACCAGATACACCCAATCTAATAGAAGAGAAAGTTGGAAAGATCCTTGAACTCATTGGCACAGGGAGAAATTTCCAGAACAGAAAACCAATGGCTCCAACTCTAAGATCAACAATTGATAAGTGGGACCTCGTGAAACTGAAAAGCTTCTGTAAGGCAAAGGCATGATCAACAGGACAAAGCAACAAACCTACAGTTTGGGGGAAATATCCTTGCTAACCCCACATCCTAAAGAGGGCTAATATCCAAAATATATAAAGAACTCAAGAAATTAACCTCTAAAAAAACCAAGTAACCCAATTTCAAAATGTGGTAGAGAGCTAAACAGAGGATTTACAACCAAAGGGCCTTGATAGCTAAGAAAAACTTAAATGATCAAAATCCTGATGATTTTTCTTAATTTTCTCAGTTTCTATTGTTTTTGTCTCTGTTTTTAATATTTATTTATTTTATGTGTATGAGTATACTATCTTTACGCTCACCAGAAGAGGGTATCGAATTCCATTACAGATGGTTGTGAGCTATCATGTGGTTGCTGGACACTGAACTTGGGACCTCTAGAAGAGTAGTCAGTGCTTTTAACCACTGAGCCATTTCTCCAGCCCCCTCTGTTTTCATTTCTGATTTTGTTAATTTGGATGCTGTCTTTAGGCATCAGAGAAATGCAAATCAAAATGACCCCATGATTCCACCTCACCCCAATCAGAATGGCTAAGATCAAAAACTCAAGTGACAGCACATACTGGTGTGGATGTGGAGAAAAGGAACACTCCTACAATTCTGGTGGGACTGCAAACTGGTACAAGCACTCTAGAAAACAATCTGACACTTCCTCAGAACATTGAGAATAGATCTACCTGAAGACCCAGCTATACCACTCTTGGGTATATACCCAAAAGATGACCCACCATATCACAAGGACACATGCTCCGCAATGTTCAAAGCAGCCTTTTTGCAATATCCAGAAGCTGGAAATAACCCAGATGCCCCACCACCAAAAAATAGATACAAAACAAAACAAATGTGGTCCATTTACATAATGGAATACTACGCAGCTATTAAAAATGAGGACATCATGAATCTTTCAGGCAAATATATGGAACTAGAAACTATCATCCTGAGTGAGGTAACTCAGACCCAAAAGGACACACGTGGTATGTTCTCACTTATAAGTGGATATTAACCAAAGGGGACAGAATACCTAGGATATAACTCGCAGGCCATAAGAAGTGTAACAAGCGGAAAAGGCCCAATAAGAAGACTTCAGTCCCGCTTAGAAGAGGGATGGAAATAATCACAGGAGGTAGAAGGGGGAGGGGACTGGGGGAGAGGGGAGAGGGAGGAAGGGGAACAGGATCAGATATGGAAGAGGACAGGAGAGAAACCCATAGGGCCAAGAGAATGAATGGAAATATGCAGCCTCGAGGGGTGGGAGGTCGGGGACCCTCTAGAACGTACCAGAGACCAAGGAGGTGAGAGACTCTCAGGACTCATTGGTGGTGACCTTATGAAAAAAATGTCCAACATTGGGGAGAGGGAACTCAAAAAGTCCAACTCCAATAGATAGATAGGGCCCCAAGCGGAGGGACAGGGTTACGAACCCACAGTTAATATATCTGACCCGAATTGTCCCTGTCTAAAAGAACTGCAGTGACAAAAATGGAGTAGAGACTGAGGGAAAGGCAGTCCAGTGACTGGCCCAACTTGGGATCCATTTCATGGGATAAGAACACCAAAGACTGACACCATTTCTGATGCTATGATGTGCTTACAGACAGGAGCCTAGCATGGCTGCCCTCTGAGAGATCTCAGAAGCAGTTGACTGAGACAGAGGCAGATATTTACATCCAACCATCGGACTGAAGTCTTGGTGACCCCTAAGTTTGAATTAGGGGAAGGATTGAAGAAGCCTAAAGGGAGGACGACCCCATAGGAAGACTAGCAGTCTCAACTAACCCAGACCCCAGGGAGCTCCCAGAGACTGAGCCACCAACCAGGAGCATGCACAGGCTGATCTGAGGCCCCTGGTACATCTATAGCAGAGTTCTGCCTGGTCTGGCCACAGTGGGAGAAGATACACTCAATCCTTAAGAGACTTGAGGCCCCAGGGAAGAGGAAGGCCTTAGGGGGGGCCTTAGGGGCAAGGGGAGGAGGAATGGAATGAGGAACTGTGGGTCAGGGGCACCAAAGGGGGACAATGAGTGGAATGTAAATAAATAAAATTACTTTAAAGAAAAAATAAGAAAGAGAAATGATTCTTTTAAAAAAAAAATCATGAAAAGGTCAACAATTTAAACTGCTAAAGCAAGTTCAGGCTAATTAGTCAACCAAATTTAATTATATGTAACTTTGCAAATGGCATTTATTGCTTTAAACCTTTATTAAAGTCCATTTTACATTAAGCAAATTAAATGATAGAAGACATTGTGTTACTATACAGTACATAAAGTATTACTTGGTCTTTAAATTGAGGAACAACAAAATTAATTTCTTTAGTATTTCAACTTTTACAGTTCTTTTTTTTTTTTTTTTTTTACTTTCTAGGGTATTTAAATGTCTTTGTTCCATGGGGGTCAGTGAATTTGAGATCGGTATCTGATGTAATAAAGAGAACTATGGAGATAAAATAGGCAGAACCTTTCAAAACAGCTAGGGGAGTTAGTGTATGACCCATGGTTTGTTACATTACGTAAATAGGCAGAAGTGGAAATTGTATCCTTTTCTGGGTTTCCTGCAGAGTCATTTAATTCAGGGTGTGATGAGAGAATAAGAGTTGGAAGATATTTTCCAATGAGGTAAAGTGTTGTCTGGGCAGTCAAGGCTATGAGTGGAATTAGGTAGCAGACACTGGAGCACAGAGCCAAGGTAGACACAGAATATTTGGTAACTCTTGGAATCAGGAGAGAAGCAAGGTTGGCACATGCTTGCAGACTCCAGACTCTAAATGAAGGTTTCAGGATGAATCGGAAAGTCTGATGTTACTTTGAATGTTCTTCACAGATTTTTAACATTGACTCTGAAACGATAAAGGCTCTGATATTTTTTAAATGAAATATTATCTGTATATATTTTAAAATGGACCTACAATCTAGCCCCTTGGTCAGGAAGAGGAGGAGATAGACGAAAATGATGTAATTATATTTTAAATCAAAATAAAATTAATTTTAAAAATCAAAATACCAGGTAGTGATCCATATAATAAAAATGCTTCTGATGCCGGGCATGGTGGCACAAGCCTTTAATCCCAGCACTCAGGAGGAAGAGGCAGGCGGATTTCTGAG
>NC_034598.1:39493463-39535605 GCF_900095145.1 Mus pahari
ACACTAAATATTTCTATAGCTATTATTGCTCATGATGATGATGAAGAAGAAGAAAGAAGAAGAAGAAGAAGAAGAAGAAGAAGAAGAAGAAGAAGAAGAAGAAGAAGAAGAAGAAGAAGAAGAAGAAGAAGAAGAAGAAGACTCTGTAACTGCAGGGAATCCGATGCCTTCTGACTTCCATAGGTACCCCGTTCATGTAGTGCAGATATAATCATACATATAAAGTAAAATTTTTAAAGTTCAAAACAACCAACTAAGCATAAATCTACACTATAATCAGATAGACGAATTGTGGATAGTTACTAAAAGACTGTAAGTTAGTATTTCACACAGATGCCTTCCTATCAGTGTTTATTGAAGCATTTTTTACAATAGCTATTTGAAGGAAGAAACCTAAGTGCCCATCAAAAAATGTGTATACAAATAAAATGTGGGATTTATAAACAATGGAATTTTTCTTGCCACAGGAAAGTGGATGCAACTATAAATAATCATATTAAGTTAGTCTCAGAAAAGCAAATATCACAAGCATTCTCTCATTTGTGCAGCCTTGACATTAAATAGATACATAAAACTACGTGTGGTGCTGGCAAGATGGCTCAGTAAATAAAGAAACTTCCTGGCAGTTTCAAAAGACCTGGGTTCCATCCTGAGGACCTGCTTGGTGGGAGGAGAGGACCAACTGGTAAAAGCTATCCTCTGACCTTCATATGTGCTCAGTGATATACATTCTCACAAACATATATACACACACACACACACACACAGACACACACACACACATACATACATATATACATATATATACACACATACAGTAAAAAATGTAATTATATATGTATATATAACATGTCCATAAACAGATGAATAAATGTAAATTTTTTCTAATCACACATGTATATATAACATGAAAGTAAAACAAAACTATTTAGGAAAACAAAGGGGATTAATGTGAGAGAAAAAGAGTGCAGGAAAGGACTGGAGAGCTTGGGAAGGACTGTGCTCAAAACATATCATATTTTTGTATGAAAATGTCCTCAGGATGCACAATACCATATACAAGAAGATAATCTAGAAAAAAATCAACACAATACTTGAAACATGGATCTGGGAATGAGAGACAGTGTTAGCAGTGTTGCTGGTGAGGTAACAGAGACTATAATATAATATAATATAATATAATATAATATAATATAATATATATATATTATTAAAGCATATATATGATAAAATATTGACAGAACCAATCAACATCAGTATCTTATCATGAAGTACTAGTGGAGATATAGGTAGATAGATAGATAGATAGATAGATAGATAGATAGATAGATAGATAGATAGATTACAATGTTATATACATAATATATAATCTTAAATTGTAATATTTCATTTTGGAGGCTCTCAAGGAAAAATTCCTTTTTTCCTGCTCCTGGAAGTTGACTCCATTCCCTTATTCGCATGTCACTCTGACCTGGGGCTTTCTTCCCCCTCTTTAACTCACTCCATGACTTGGTTAGACCACTAAGTGATCTGGAATTATCCCAATACCTGAATATTCATCTTTCCAAATCCCACTTTGCCATGTAGAATAGCATTTTGTTGGTGTCTGTGACTTTGGGGTTAGGATATAGGCATCTTTAGCAGACCCTCTTCTATCTATGTCCAGGATTCTCTCAGTGACCCTAGTAAGAACATATTCATTAGAGTGTTTGAGAAAGAAACCAAAAAGTAATAGGTAGGCTTATAAGTAGAACCTTGGGATGTGGAAGTGGATATGGAGATGTCTTAAAGACAGACAGAAAGAGACAGATGGTGATAAATGGAGATATGTGAAATGTCATAAAACTAATGGCAGAAGTAAAAACTGCAGAGGTGTTCAGGTAAAAGAATAAAACTGTAACCCTATGTCCCATTTGGTACAGACAAAAAGCAATACAAAGAGGACCATAGATTTTAATGTAAGTGTTGTTTTTTTTTTAATAAAATCCCAAATGTCCCAAATGTTCAGTTTATCAAATGAAGACTCAGGAGCCAGATGCTGTGGTGAAATCCTGTGAGCTCAGAGAGGCAGAGAAAGCACCCAGCTGACCTTCCTTCTCAACTGATGTCCCAGAAGTAAAAAAATAAAAAATAAAAAAATAAAAAAAAAAACAAAAAACAAAACCCTTTCTCCTTTTCCACACTGTCTTCAATACCCTTCAACTCAAAGACCCTTCTTTCTCTTTCCTGGGTTTCCTTATGTTCACTCCCTGTCAACAGGTTGTTTGTTCTGCCTCTTGACCTATGGGTGACTTTGCTTAATTCTGTTTACAGAAAACTCTTGAGTTAAAGTTGTGTGCTTGGACTGAGCCACACCACAACATGTTTACAATAAATAGAAAGTTCTTGGGTGAAAGGTGTGTGGTAGGGACGAGCCACACCACAACAAGAAAAGGGTTGTCCAGTTCACACACTCTCAGGTTTCACAGTGTGATCAAATATCCTCCATCGTGTAAGACCCAAAACTCTGCAGATGGTTAGGGAAGACAAGGAAAACACTTCAAGATATAGGAGTTTCAACACAGGATTCTGCTTGCACAGGAAGTAATCCTAAGAGTTGATACACTGGGTCACCTGAACGTTGCAAACTCCTGCACAGCGAGGGAAGAGACAACCTACAGAATGAGTGAAAAATCTCTACCAGTACACGTCATGGAAATTTAATATGTAGAAATAATAATGAACTTTAGAAGTTAAACACCTCAAGCCACAAATAAGACAAACTATAAACGGGTTGATGTGTTAAATAGATGGTTCTTGAAAGAAGAAATACAAATGGCCTAAAGTACTTTAAAAGTTGTTCAACTTTCCTTTTCCTGTTCACCAGGAAAACAAAGACTGTGATTGCCTTGATGGTTTTATTATATTTTGATTTGTTTTCTATTCTTTGGCAGATTCATGCACACATGGAATGAAGTTGAGTCCTTTTACCCCTAATTTCCTGATGCATTCCCCCCCTCACTCTTCCACCAAAGCCACTCCTCCCAGGTCTCCTGCCTACTCTCATGTCTTTTATGTATGAGTATGATGACCCATTAAGTTTTGATAGAGTTTCCCAAGTGAGCATGGGTGGAAGGTTATTTACTAGTGTGGGCATAGGACCATTGGCCACACTACTGAAGAAAGTGATATCTTTGCCCCAGGGCATTATTAATAGTCAATAGTCCCTTAGGGATTGATAGGATTTTATGAGTCCTGCACCTTTTCTTGATAAAATGTTGACAAGGCCACTCAGCAGCAATGTCTTACCATGATGAGCTAGTGGGTAGCCAAGAGCAATAGTAGTTTTTACTGGGACTTTTCTGACCAATGCTTTTAGAGAGGTATCTGTCACTGGGGTTTTTCTTTAATTAACCTACAACTCCCAGGTGGAACATCATCCTCCAACCCATGTGTATGGTGCCTGCATTCAAATGATAATGATGATTGATGATGATGATTATATTTTATAAACTCATACTATAACAGATTTTCCTATGTCATTTTCATGAATTCTTAGTATCTTAATTGAAGGTCTATCACTGTGAAGAAACACAATGACCATGGCATCTCTTATAAAAGAAAGCATTTACCTGCACCTTGCATATAGCTTCAGAGGTTTAGACCACTGTCATGGCAGGAAGACATGGTGCTGGATAAGAATCTGAGGTTTCTACATCTGGATTCACAGGCATCAGGAAGAGAGAAAACCACTGGGCCTGGCTTTGGCTTTTTTGAAAACTCAAAGCCTACCTCCCACCCCACCCCCCTGTGACACACTTCCTGCAACAAGGCCGTGCCTTCTAATCCTTTCAAATAGTGCCACTTCCTGGAGAACAAGTATTCAAATCTGTGGGCTATGAGGGGAGGGCATTCTCATTCTAACCCCTCCACTTAGTTATTTCTCTCCCACTCCTTCTGACCTGCCAGCCTCCCCTCTTCAATTTCTCATCCATTATCTATCTTTGTAACACCTGTGTTCGTGCATTTCTCCCTTCTTAATCTTATCTTCCTTCCCACAATGCCCCCTTCCTGGTTTCCTGGCTTCTACAGATGCTCCAAGGTAAATGTGCAAATCTAAGCATTCAAAGCTAGGCTCCACATATGAGGGAGAACACATTGCATTTGTCTTTCTGGGTCTGGGTTAACTCATTCCGAATGATTGTCTCTAGCTTCCCCATTTTGTCTAGGAATTCTGTAATATAATCTTCCTTTACAACTGGATAATATTCCATTGTGCATACATATCACATTTTTATTATTCACACCTTGGTTGATAAACAGTTAGAGGTTGTCCCCATTTCCTAGGTATTGTAACTATTACAGTAACAAACATGAATAAGCAAGTATCTCTGCAGTAGGAATAGAGTCCTTTGGGTATTTGTGTGGGAGTGTATAGCTCGGTCATACTGCATTTCTATTTTTAACTTTCTAAGAAACATCCACGCCAATTTCCTTTGTAGAAGGAGCTCTAGCAGAGAGCTAGGTAGAAGAGGTCTAAAGGGAAAGAGAGGGAAAACAAGTGAGGGGAAGGAAGAACAAAATACCATTTTCTCTTATGTGCAGAATGCAGATTTTACAGAGAGAGAGAGAGAGAGAGAGAGAGAGAGAGAGAGAGACTATTTTATTTCCAGGAAGGAACAAGAGTGGTGAAGGGACAATGGAAAACAAAGAGAAGATGAAAAGAGTGAGGTAAGACAGTATGTATTAAGATGTTATAATCACACTCATTTGTAGGCTTATATTTTTCAAAACCTAGTTTATTAAGGGTACTTACATGGTAGAACCTCCCTTCTAGCCTACCTCCCACCAGAGGTAGTGGAAAGGAAAGGTTAATAGGGCAAAGGAGGATGTGGGCACATTTCAGTCTGCATTGTCAGGACCTCAGCAGTTCAGTTCACACACATCAGCTCCATCCATTCACAAGCACCATTCATGAATCATCAATGGAAGTTTGATCCAGAGGAAGCCAAGAGGCTTTGCTAATGGGCCTGAGTCCATTGAAGTGGCAAGAAGCCACCAGAACACCATCAGAAATTTTCTTTGGTGGGGGGTGTTGTTTTGGTTGGTTGGTTGGTTGGTTGGTTGGTTGGTTTCGTTGGGTTTTTAATGAAGTCACAACAAATGATGATCAGCAAAAGAGTGGCAAAGCAAACCAATACATGATAGCAACCATGACACATCAAATGAATAAAACCATCCACCCCAATTAAGGAATCCGGATGATGGTCTTTTTATTATTATTATTAGATATTTTCTTTATTTACATTTCAAATGCTATCCCCTTTCTTAGTTTCCTCTCCAAAAATCTCCTATCCCCTCCCCCCTCCCACTGCTTCCCAACCCACCCACTCCTGTTTCCTGGCCCTGGCATTTCCCTATACTAGGGCATATAATCTTCTCAAGATCAAGGGCCTCTACTCCCATTGATGGCCAACTAGGCCATCTGCTACATATGCAGCTAGAGACAGGAATCCCACCACGTTTTTTTCTTTGATTGGTGGTTTAGTCCCAGGGAACTCTGGGGGTACTGGTTAGTTCATACTGTTGTTCTTATATACATTCATTAATTTGTACGTTAACTAAAAATATAAAGGGGGAAAGAGTTATTCGCAGATGTGGATGAAGAAGATGAAGGACAGAGGAGTTGCCTCCTTCCCTGCCAGCAGTGTATATAGCAGCATAAATGTGTGTGGATTCAGGTGAACTCTAGAGTTTGTGGTAAAATCTCAGACCCCTTTTTGCTTCATTTTTTTCTCTTATGATGAGAATTCATGTGGTCATTGAGAATAAGGAATTAGCTGAACAAATACCACAAGAGAAAGGTTTTTTTGGTTTTTTTTTTTTTTTTGGAGCTTCTTTGGAAACTGGAAGATTGATAATTAAGGAGGGGGAATGAAATTACTTGGTGTTGTCCAGGCACATGACTATATCATTACACGAAATGAGGCTATTAAAGCAGCACCCGGGATCTGAAAGAACATGGACAATGAAGCTGAACAAGACCAAAACTTTCCAGATCATTGTGATGGGAAGTTAATGGGTCTAGAATGGAGGGTACTTACAAGTATGACTGATGGATAACAGACATCATCCCGATCAGTAGAAAGGGACTGACAGAAAGGACAGTGAGCATAAATCAGAATGCTAATTTGAATTCAAAAGAACATGCAAAGAAGCAGTACACACAAGCTAACAGGACAGACAGACAGACGGACAGTTTCATGGAGTATTTCAAATTGGACAGCTTAAATGATGCAAGATCTGCCATGTGGCTCTGGAACACGCGGCTTTAAGTGAATTATAAAATAACTTTTCCGGAGATCAAGAAAGTAGACTTTTATATTGTTTTGTATTTCATCTGAACACAACAGTCACCAAGATAATAGGGTCCCTGATAGTAAAGGAAAACAACCTACTCTGCGGGTTATCAGAGGACGGGAAAAATGAAGGAAGCAGTGAGGAGAGGCGGGAGGGGGTGTCTACAGCAATCTGTGACTTGGTGGCTGAAAAAGTACTGCCCAGAGAGTGGCTTGGGTTAAACCAATGCATCATCTCCCAACACGCTTGTCAGTGCAAAAAGATTCATTTTAATTACACAAGAATGACTTTTAAAAAAAAAAAAAGCACAATAAATTTTAAGTTCAACAAATTCGGAGGTGTTATATCTCAAAAACATTTTCAAAACACCCAAAAAAAATCATTAAGGGAGGTAAGTATGAGGACGCGTCTCTACCGATTTCTGTTACAAAGTCCGGCTTTTGAAGGATAGCAATGTTCAGTCTAACTATGGGACTGCCACCCACAAGATTGCATTCTTAACCTTGAAGCTAACACAGATTAAGCTGTCAAGAATCCCTTCCATTCTAATTGATGGCAGGGGTGGGATTTATGATGCTCTGTTTTCTCTCATTGTTACAAGCTTTGTCCCAGGATTTCGGTTTTTAGGATCTTATGTCCTCATGTGTTTCCCGGGAGATAATGCCGAATGGTGTCGCTTTGACCTCTCCTGTGTACTATTACTTCACTAACTCTTCATTATGACTGTTCCCTCTGCAGTGTACCTCAGCAGCCAATGACACAAGAAGTGAAAGGCAGGACACCATTCATAAAGGTTGAGCAGACACAGGCAGCCAGTGCAGGCCCTGTTCTCAGTGCCTTTAATTTTCTTAGCTTGGTTTATTGTCGTTTAAACATAGTCGTTAAGCTGGAAACAAAACAAACCTCTGATATAAATCATGAATCAATTCATGCCGTGAGGAGATATGCTTTTATTATTCACAGAATTTCTCACCTAGAAAGTTATGTAATTTAACCTGTAAATTTCAAAAGGAATCAGGGCTTATTTCTCCCCATGCATATCTGACACTGTCGGCTGTTACTTAGGTTGAGAGAAGTACTTTTTACCAGAAATTTAAATTTTTTATGTACATATTATGTAATAAGCAACAAGGTTGCAAAGACTCAAAGGAACTGGTGGGTCTTGATTTAGTATGCTTCAGATAGCAAGAAAACTACCAAAAAATGCACTGAACCTCAAGGATAGAATTTACACAAAGATGTAAAACAATAGATATGCAATGGTTGTGAGTTTGTTTGACATTAAGACTGCATCAGAAACTTAGAATACCCAAGATACAATTTGTAAAACTCATGAAACTCAAGAAGAACAAAGACCAAAATGTGGACACTTCGCCCCTTCTTAGAATTGGGAACTAAACACCCATGAAAGGAGTTACAGAGACAAAGTTTTGAGCTGAGACGTCAGGATGGACCATCCAGAAACTGCCCTACCCAGGGGTCTATCCCATAATCAGCCACCAAAAGCAGACACTATTGCATATGCCAGCAAAATTATGCTGAAAGGACCCTGATATAGCTGTCTCTTGTGAGGCTATGCATGTGCCTGGCAAACACAGAAGTGGATGCTCACAGTCAGCTATCGGATGGAACACAGGGACCCCAATAGAGGAGCTAGAGAAAGTACCCAAGGAGCTGAAGGGGTCTGCAACCCTGTAGGTGGAACAACAATATGAACTAACCAGTACCCCCAGAGTTCGTGTCTCTAGCTGCATAAGTAGCAGAAGATGGTCTAGTCAGCCATCATTGGGAAGAGAGGCCCCTTGGTCTTGCAAACTTTATATGCCCTAGTACAGGGGAACACCAGGGCCAAGAAGTGGGAGTGGGTGGGTAGGGGAGCAGTGGGGGTGGGGGGTATAGGGGACTTTGGGGATAGCATTTGAAATGTAAGTGAAGTAAATACTTAATAAAAAATTGAAAGAAAAAAGAAAAAAGACTGCATCTGGCAGCCACATGCTCTGTGGTGAGGGACATTAACGTGGGCAAGGTTAGGAAGCGAGCCCAGTTAAAGTCCCTATGCTCCCCATAGTTACTGCCAGCCACACTCCATCATTTCACAGTAAAAATGACTTAGACCACTTTTCACTCTAGTGGAAAGATCTCAAAGGCTAAGGTATGATGTCCTTTGTAAAGACATTACAGCTTTGGAGTCTGAGCCACTGTGACACGGGAAATGTGCAGCTTAGTGATCAAAGAGTTAGGGAAAGAGGAAAAATAATTATAAATATGAATTCCTCTGATATCCTTTTGTCTCGAATATTGGCTCAAAAGGGGTTAAGCAGATGTTAAGATTATTTTAACAAGTT
The DNA here is from genome assembly GCF_900095145.1 of Mus pahari. Classification (NCBI taxonomy): domain Eukaryota; kingdom Metazoa; phylum Chordata; class Mammalia; order Rodentia; family Muridae; genus Mus; species Mus pahari. Next base: position 39,502,148 of record NC_034598.1, read on the forward strand.
AGATGGTCTTTCCTATAATAAAAATATCCTCGGTCCTTCTGGTATTAATGAATTCTTTTAGTGAGCTCATAAATTTAAAAGCATAGGCAAAGTTACCCTAGTCTTGTGAAAAAATTTCAAGGTGAGGTTAAATCAGAATTCTATTTGATTTAAAATTTCTAAAAATGAATAGAAAATATGAATATTTAGCTTGTTATTCCCTAATCAGAAAAAAAAGAAAAGGAATGATAACATATTAATAAAATATTTGAAAACTTTAAATAGAATATTATATCCCCTTTCCAGTTCTACACATTAAAATGTTCCTTGGTTCCTTTATAGTGTGAAATATTTGGGTGTTATTTTCATATAATAATTAGTCTTAATCTGATATTAGTTTAAATTAGTGAAGGAAGAAACCAAAAATAGTCCATCTATTAAAAACTCAATAATTGTCCAAAATGGCGTTATATAAAAACAAATCTTTTTTTCTTTCTCTCTCTTTTGAATCATTTACCTTTCAAAGTTTTCTGCAGGTCAAAAGAACATTGGTTGTTCAGTCTGAGGCAAGTAATGCCTGAGAGACTTAATTTCTTTTACTGCGTTATTTTCTGATGACCCTTAGGTATTCAAGGTTAGGAGACGGTTTGTTGGTGATATATTAGTAAATATTTTAGGCTCAGCTTGTTCATCTCCTCTCCTCTCTCATATGCATCTGTATGGATAATTGGCCAAGTTAAAGATGTTACAGAAACAAGCTGATGCCTGTATTTGTGACACATTTTATATCCCTGGCTCTGCCTTTCAGCCCGATACCTTTCAGATTTCCTGGTCAATATCTTTTTTCTCTTCCTAACTTATCCACACAGTGAGCTGACCAAGCAAGGCATTGGTATTACTGTTTCCCTTTAATTCTTAATCAGACCCATACAGGCTTCATCTCTCTCCAGCCACTCACTAAGCAAAGTAAAGGAATTTGTCTACCTGGCCAATGTTACTTTCTTACCATCTAGCATCATGTCTGTTCAACAATGACTTTTCTTACTTGATAACTAATTTTCAGAGTTTTGCATACAATATATTTCTATCATATTCTTTCCCCTCCCGGAACTTCTCTGAGAAATTGCTATTTACCTACACCATTTCATATTCTTTCTCTCTCAAAAACAAAACAAAACAAAAACAAATAATCATCCCCCACAAAACAAAACATGAAGTCTGCTCTGTGTTGGCCAAACTGTTCATGGGCAGGAAGCCTACCCCAGAGTGTGGTTGATATACCCAGTGCCACACCATTAGAGAGAACTGACTTTCCCTCTTCCAGAAGCTATCACGTGCAAATAGCTTCTTAACTAGAGGTGGAACTCTGTGCCCAGTTCCACCTTCTCTGAGTTGGTCCCTTGCCTGGCTTGAATTTGTGCATGTCTTGCGTGTACTCTCCCAGTCTTCATAAATTCATATATGCATCAGCCCTGTCTGAAAAATTCTGTTTCTTCCAAGTTATGCATGACATCTGGCTCCTACATTCTCCTCTTCCATGCAGATCTTTGAGCCTCAAGAGAGAGGTGTGTGATACAGACATGCCATTTAGGACGGAGTGCTCCAAAGCTTCCAACTCTCTGCATTGTCCAGCTGTGGGTCTCTGGTCTCTGTTAATTCCCATCTACTGCAAAAAGAAGCTTCTCTGATAATAGTTCAGTGATGCACTGATCTATAGGTATAGCAGAAGGTGCTGCATGTCATTTTATTTCTGGATTCATTTAGCAGAATAATTTTAGCAGGTTTTGGCATAGGTCATGCTCTATGTTCTTGGCCTAATCTACAATGGAAAGAAGGTATGAGATCCATCTCAGAGAGTAGCCCTTAAATATAAGCAAAGAGTTACTCCAGTGGCATTTGTGACACTACTGCACCAGTGTGTATAACCTGCAGGCATCTCCCTATAATAGCTTCCATTATTTGTAGCTGGGAGATACTGATGATTATTTTCTCCACACGTATCATGCAGAATATCTTCCAGCACTATGGACACTGCTCAATAGCAACAAAACTTCCAGTTGAGCTCAATTTCCCCTCATTCAGTGACATAAGTACATGGTATCTTCATAATATGGTCTTACTATCAAGTTCTGGAAGGTAATAAACAGCATTGACAATAGCTTATAAAGTTGGGGGGCGGGGTTATGGGACTCCTTTGGCCAAGGACTCAAAATATGAACACATTCCTGGTACTGGTGTTTTATTTGATAGCACATGATGCATGATGTCTCGTTAAAAGATTGTCTACCAAAAAAAAAAAAAAAAGAAGAAGAAGAAAAAGATTGTCTACCCCATTATCCCATTACATAGCAACTACATTTGCATATATATATATATATATATATATATATATGTTTTATCTCTAAGTTAATCTCTCTAAGATGTATTTTTTCAGAGTTCTACATGACATATTGGACCAAAACCAGACTAATATATCTTCCTAGTGCTGATAATAGTAAATAAAATAAAATGGTATTTATGTGCTTACACGTGGAACATGTATTGAAAATTACTGAATTAAAAATTATCTCTAGATTATGACATATATATATGCTCAATGTCACAAAAACAGAAATAAAAAATTGCTATGCAAATGTAATTAACACAGTCAACAGCTGTGTACTCAGTCATTGGGGCTGTGACTTTTTCTAACATGGAAAGTGCCATCTTCTAGTTTTCATTTATCAGGTTTGACTACATCTTTTCATTACTCTAAATGCAACTCACATCAAGATAATCATGTATAACACATTGTGAATAATGAATAACATTATTATGATTACAACAGGATTTACATGTAATGTAAATGATCAATTTGGAAAGTAGAAGATCAGTACTTTTCAAACCACATAATCTAGCTTGAAAAAAATGCTCTGGGGGTACTGGTTAGTTCATAATGTTCCTCCTATAGGGATGCAGACCCCTTCAGCTCCTTGGGTACTTTCTCTAGCTCCTCCATTGGGGGCCCTATCCAATAGATGACTGTGAGCATCCACTTTTGTATTTGCCAGGCATTGGCATAGCCTCACAAGAGACAGCTATATCAGGGTCCTGTCAGCAAAATCTTTCTGGCATCTGCAATAGTGTCTGGAAAGTTCATCTTGAAATATTTTACCTCTGATGAGTATGAAGTGCCTCTCCTTGTCTTTTTGATAACTTTGGGTTGGAAGTTGATTTTATTAGATAATAGAATGGCTACTCCAGCTTGTTTCTTTGGACCATTTGCTTGGAAACTTGTTTTCCAGCCTTTTACTCTGAGGTAGTGTCTGTCTTTGTCCCTGAGGTGGGTTTCCTGTATGCAGCAAAATGTTGGGTCCTGTTTATGTAGCCAGTCTGTTAGTCTATGTCTTTTTATTGGCGAATTGAGTCCATTGATAGTAAGAGATATTAAGGAAAAGTAATTGTTGCTTCCTGTTATTTTTGATGTTAGAGTTAGGATTCTGTTCTTGTAGCTATCTTCTGTTAGGTTTGTTGAAGGATTACTTTCTTGCTTTTTCTAGGGCGTAATTTCCCTCCTTGTGTTGGAGTTTTCCCTTTATTATCCTTTGAAGGGCTGGATTCATGGAAAGATATTGTGTGAATTTGGTTTTGTCATGGAATACTTTGGTTTCTCCATCTATGGTAATTGAGAGTTTTGCTGGATATAATAGCCTGGGCTGGCATTTGTGTTCTCTTAGGATCTATATAACATCTGTCCAGGATCTTCTGGCTTTCATTGTCTCTAGTGAGAAGTCTGTAATTATAGAAGTCTATAATTCTAATAGGTCTGCCTTTATATGTTACTTAACCTTTTTCCCTTACTGCTTTTAATATTCTATCTTTAGTACATTTCTTGTTCTGATTATTATGTGTTGGGAGGAATTTCTTTTCTGGTCCAGTCTATTTGGAGTTCTGTAGGCTTCTTGTATGTTCATGGTCATCTCTTTCTTTAGTTTAGGGGAGTTTTCTTCTATAATTTTGTTGAAGATATTTATTGGCCCTTTAAGTTGAAAACCTTCATTCTCATCTATACCTATTATCCTTAGGTTTGGTCTTCTCATTGTGTCCTGGATTTCCTGGATGTTTTGAGTTAGGATCTTTTTACATTTTGCATTTTCTTTGATTGTTGTGTCCATGTTCTCTATGGAATTTTCTGCACTTGAGATTCTCTCTTCCATCTCTTGTATCCTGTTGCTGATGCTCACATCTATGGTTCCTGATTTTTTTCCTAGGGTTTCTATCTCCAGAGTTGTCTCCCATTGGGTCTTCTTTATAATTTCTACTTCCATTTTTAGATCTTGGATGGTTTTGTTCAATTCTATCACCCGTTTGGTTGTGTTTTCCTGTAATTCTTTAAGGGATTTTTGTGCTTCCTCTTTAAGGACTTCTACCTGTTTACCAGTGTTCTCCTGTATTTCTTAAAGTGAGTTATTAATGTCCTTCTTAAAATCCTCTACCAACATCATGAGATAAGATTTTAAATCTGAATCTTGCTTTTCGGGTATGTTGGGGTGTTCAGGACCCACTGTGGTGGGCGTACTGAGTTCTGGTGATACCGAATGGTCTTGGTTTCTGTTAGTAAGATTCTTATGTTTGCCTTTCGCCATCTGGTAATCTCTGGTGTTAGATGTTCTAGCTGTCTCTGGCTGGAGCTTGTTCCTCCTGTGATTCTGTTAACCTCTGTAAGCACTCCTGGAAGTCCAACTCTCTCCTGAGTCCCAGTGGTCAGAGCCCACTCTGCAGGCAAGCTCTCCTCTTGCAGGGAAGGTTCACAGAGGTCTGGAGCTCAGATCCACCTCTTGGCTAAAGATGAAGGCCCAAAGGGACCCTGTCCAAGAAGCTCTGTTGTGTCTGTGGCCTGCCTGCACAGACTGGTCTCTGAGAAACCTAGGATACAAGATGGCTCTCTCACCTGAGTCCGTCCCAGGGTCAGAGCCCTCCCTGGAGGCCGACTCTCCTCAGTGATCCTAAGATCCTGGGTATGCTAGGGCACTTGTGCCATGTAGAGTCCTCTGGAGGCCTTGGGACCTCTGCTGAGTTTGCACCCAAGGTGCCACAGGGCTAGCACCAACCAGAAAGAACCCCAGTTGCTGGTTGGGCAGGTTTCCTGTGTCCCTGTTCCAGCTGGCCCAAGCCCCTCCCAGTTGTTTTGGAACAGATGCTGCATTCCACTCACCATTGGTCCCATGATCCTGGGTGTGCTAGGATGCCTGTGGCATGGAGAGTCCTCTGGGGACCATGGGACCATCCACCGAGTTCATGCCCAAGGTGGCACGGGGCTGGCTCTGACCAGAACGACTCATATGACGTTTCAAATGACTTTTATTGTTATATCTCCCCTCTACCTTATCCTTCCATCCCCCTCCCCACTTAGCCATCCTTTTTAAAACATTATATTCTATTTACTCTTTGTTGAAAGGTCCCCTTCCTTCTCCTCCATAGTCCCTTACTAGCTACCTAACTTCTATGGATGTTGTGAACAAAATATGCATATCAAACATAAAGCTAGCATTGATAAGAGAAGACACTTGATATTTGTCTTTAGGGGTCTAGGTTACCTCACTTGGGATGACTGCTTCTAGCTCTGCCCACTTTCCTGTGAATTTCCCATTTGATTTTTCTAAACAGTTAAATAATGCGCCATTCTGTAAATGTACACATTGTCACTGTCTGTTCATCAGCTGATGGACATCTATGCTGTACTCAATCCCTGGCTATTATGAATGGAGTAGCAATGAACACAGATGAGCATGTGTCTCTCTGTAGTTGGATGTCCTTTATGTGTATTCCCGAGAGTGGTAGAGCTGGATTGTGTAGATCTATTTAAGGCTTCCTGAGTAACCAGTACACTGCCTTCCATTGTGACTGTACAAGTTTGCCCTCCCACCAGCATTGGATGAGTGTTCCCCTTCCCCCACATTCTCACTAGCACGTGCTGTCATTTGATTTATTGGTCTTAGTTTAGTCATGCTTATTGAGGTAAGATGAAATCTCAAAGTAGTTTTGATTTGCATTTCCAGGATGACTAAAGGTGTTGCATATTTCCTTAAGAGTTTCTCAGCCATTCGTATTTCCTCATTTGAAAATTCTCTCTTTGGTTCTATGCCTTATGTTTTTAATTAGGTTATTTGTTTTCTTGATGTTCATGTGTGAGTTCTTTGTATATTTTAGGTGCCTTCTGTCAGTTATATAGCTGGTAAATATTTTCCCTTTATGTAGGCTGTCTCTTCGCTCACATGATGGTGTCCTTTTCTTTACAGAAGCTTTTCGCTTCATGAGATCCCACTTATTGATGGTCTTAAGGTCTGTGTTATCAGTGTCCTATTCAGAAAGACCTTTCCTATATCAATGAGTTCATGTGTATTCTCTACTTTGTCTTCTAATAGATTCATGATATCTGGTCTTATGTTGAGGTCCTTGATCCATTTGGATAAATTTGTTGTGTCTATCTACTGTCTGTTGGATCTATCTACACTCTTCAACCTGCAGCTATCTGGTTTTAGCAGCAGCATCCAGCAAATACATCTTGAAATTTTGAATCAATGAGTTTAAGAGTTATATCAGTGGTTTACAGCACCTACTGTTCTTATAGAAGACCTGAGTTCAGTCCCCTGCACCCACACCTTTAATGCTAGCTTCCTCTGTTGACACCTATGTTTTCTTGCACATACACATACACAGAGATAGAGAAAAATGCAACTAAAAATAGAATAAAATCTTTTTTAAAAAAATTAGTCACCGGCTCTTTATATAGAGAGATTACTATTTATCTCAAAATAAATTATCTGATAGAATAAAGCAAAACAATACCTGGTTATTAAATTGAAGAGTTCATTTGGTAATCAGTTGAGAAATATAAGCTGGAAGATACTAGGCTCTAGCATTCTGTGAACATGAGTTCCAAAGACTGTACTCTAAGGAAACACTTCATCACTTGATATGTTATTACTACTATTGAGGGCCTTTGGTTTGGTTTCTGACTCTGAGGGTCTGTCTGTCTAGGGGGCTTTTTCTAAATCATAAACACCACATAGTGATGTGATTAGGCTTTTTGAAATAGTATTCTTGTTAAATTTTACATATTTTTTAATATTTAAACTCTGTTGACAAGTTTTAGATTTCACCCTAATAGCCATGTGGATGAACGTTGCTAAGCCTTCTCAGTCTGTCGTGGAACCTGTGTAGACTGGTCATTTAGAACACTTATAAAAGCCCTTAGACACTTACCAGGATTCTGTTAGAATAGCAAGCTCTTCCAAAACACCTACTTTCTCAACAACTGACTGAAAGCTCAGACAGAAACAGTCATTGTCTGCATGTACGCAGGCTGCACGTGAGATCTGTGTTATGATGCCCAGTTAGTCCACAGCAAAGCCATTGCCTCTGAACCTAGACTCATAACCTAGCTCAGACAAAAGTTGTGGCTGAGAAGGAGACATCCCATAAACTCCCTGAAAGACTATTTTACATTTCTCAGGATTCCTCTTTACACTAAGATATGACCTTCATTACTCATGTGACAGTACACATATTCCAACGAAATGATCCCTAATAAATCCTAATGACCAGTGTGAGTCTGGGTTTCTCAAGATAAAACTGCAAAAATGTACCACTGACTTCCAAGTGTCTTCTGGGCAACGCACGGCAGGTTCCTGCCGCCATAATTATTTCTAATTTCAGGCTGTATTAGTAAGTTGGAACTGTTGTAATTCTGCAAACTAGCAAAGTAAGAAACCGTAAAGTCAACCATCTAGGAAGGATCGTGTCATGCAAAGTCTTTAATAGAGTGTTTCTATAACATAGGAAAGTATCCGAATCCCTGATGGGCTCTTAATTCCGCGATGTCTAAAGAATCCATACCTATTTCTAATGTCCTTGTGTTGATCTCTGAGGCTTCTTAATGGGGAAAAGAAATGAAAGATCTAGAAGTTTTTTTTTTAAATGCCATAGGTATGTTAGTAATTCTGAAGCTCATAAATATGTGATAAACACAGTGAGAACAACTCCAGAGAGAACCTGGGTGTGGCCTAGGCAACACGGATGGAGCTGCAGCGTTTCCGTTTCCGCTTCTGCTCTTTCCTGCCATCCTTCCTGTGTTCTGAGCACTCAGCTCAGTACTCAAACTCCCAGTACCCACAATGCCACACAAAAACCATGCATGCTCAACAGAGGAGATCACCATTAGACTGCCATCTCTGCTCCCATGCCCTTGCAGAGGACTATTTTTACTCAGTCATATTTTCTAGTGTTTCAACATCTTCACACCACGAACTGCTGGCGACTCTCCTACACTTGTTCATTCTTGCTATTTGGTTTTTTATTTATTATATGAATTTTAAAATCTCCTTGGACGTTCTTTAGCAGTTCCACTTATTAACATCACGTGAGTGTTCATATTTGAACATGGTCTTTAGAATGGTGTTGTTTAATCACCTCAGCAGACACTCTACTCTTCCCGATTGTTTCCCCGAGGGCCTGAGAACATACCATCTGTGATGTAAATTCTTTTAAATCGCTCGTGACTTGTTTCAAGATGGACCCAACGGCTGTTGAATGATCCAGGTTATGTTGGCGTGAGAAGGACTGTCGCACAAATACATTTAGATCTAGTCAGTTAACGGAACTTCAATTCTTCCATATTGTCTGAAATCTTGTGTCTATTATCTCTTTTTCTAAAAAGGAATTTGAGATCACTAACTATAAGTGTGATTAATAGATCGGTGCATACGAGTCTATCGGTTCCTAAATGTATTTTGTGGCTGTTTCTTTGCATTTAGAATTTTTATGTCTTGGTCAGTTGACTTTTTATCCCCATCCAATATTCCTCTTTCTACTTGATGATTCTTTGTTCTATCCTCTAATCTGTTCAATGTTAATGGAGCTGTTCCAGTTTTTAAGCTCGTATTTAACTAGCCTAGGTTCCCTGACTTTATTCTTTGCATATGTAGCAATTGTTGTAAACCAGATGACATCCAGTCTTCTTTATTCAGTTTGATGGCATTTTTTAAAGTCCTATGCTTTGTTACCCTACCTGAGGAAGTAGTACCCTCAGCCCCACCCCTTGAAATAATGCCTTCCCCACATGAGGAAATACAGAATGGGTAGTAGAAGAAGGTAGTTATAAATACCAACTAAGGCCACATAACCAGTTGCAGAAATGAGGATTATAAAGGAATATGAATGCTTCTGTCTTATTTTGCTAATGAATACATTTGTCTTTCTTCCAATTTCTTTAGCATCAATTGGTATTTAAGTTGAGACACTAAAAGAATGCTTCCAAGGGACAGCGCCCCATTGTAAATTTACAAATGCGTTTGCGATTGTACAAGGAATAGTTATATCATGTTGGGTGTATTCATGACCTTGTTATTGTTTCATGTGGACATGAGATATTATTTGTGTCAAGTTGACAAGGGGTGGATTGTAGTGGCTATTCCTCGTTGTCAGCTTGACTATATCTGGAATGAACTACAATCCAGAATTGGAAGGCTCACCAGTGACCCTAATCTGGAGGCTGGGAGATACAAGTTNCTGACCTGGATCTTGGCATGGAGATCTTGAGACACAGTGGCTATGAATCCCAGAAGATTAAGACAGGGAGATCTCTGAGTTCAAGGTCATCTGGGATTAAAGGTGTGGTGGCACACACCTTTAATCTGGGCTACACCTTCTGCTGGAGACCTACATAAGGGCATTGGAAGAAGGAAGATTTACTCTCTCTCTCTCTCCGCCTTCTTGCCTTGTGGGACTGAGCCATTTCTAGATCCTTGGACTTCCATTCACAGCTGCTACTGACCATTGTTGGGAGTTGGACTGCAAACTGTAAGTCATCAAAACAAATTCCCTTACCATGTAGAGACTACCCATAAGTTCTGTGACTCTAGAGAACCCTGACCAATACAGACTGCATTTAAAGTCATTGTCAGAATGCTTCTATGTAGGTTCATCACAACATTCTTTGCTTTGGGTTAGCTCGCTGTTCTTGCTGGTTATTTTGCTTCTTACTTTTTCCATCTCCAGCATTCTTTGAACATTGTCTACTATTATATACTAATTTATGTATTTCCACCAGCTATTTCTTTTTATCACTAGTAACTGAGTTTAAGGAATACAGCCAGATTTCAGGCCCCATGTCATGCTCTCAGCTCTTCCAGAGGATGTCTGAGAACACCCTGACTGCCTTGTTCCTGTTTTTAGGCCAGCTCTTCCACCTATAGAATCAGAGTTGGGCTCTATCACGGAGATAAGGAACACAACGTCACTGTACTATGGAGCAAGTCCCACACCTCAGTTAGAAACAGCATTCTGCAAGGAACTCCACTTTCCAGTTGGGAGACATCTAAAAGAACCACTCCTGCATTGCTCCCATCCATCAGAAAAGCCACCCAAAAGATACCAGGCAATCAAAATGAGGGTCATAACTCAGCAGGAAGAAAACGAAGCCCCCAAGACAATGGAGTGAGCCCCTCAGAATCAAACCATCTAGACTAGGATACAAACAAATGAGAAGAAACTGGCTATGGGAGACCATGTGAAGTCAAGTCTTCAAGGCAGTCTAAATAAAATGTCTTTGGTGAAAACACAAAATAAAATTTGTAATTGGTATAAAATCTCACTATAAATCCTCAAAGTCTTGACTTTTGTAGGGTTTTTTTTTTAATAGCCCACATTTATTACTCTTTTTTTTTAACCTTCTAACCAACAAGAATTTATTGTGTTTGGACAGCACATGGAGAAATAAGTTCTAAAATGCATCAAAAAACATAATGAATCTTGTGATGTGATGATAAGTATTAAAATCAAAGAGAAATGTCAAGGTTTAGGAGAAACAATTAAGATATGATTCACTGTGAAGCTAAAGCAATTGTTGACAAGAACTGGAGAATTTTTTTAGAACATTAAATAAATCTACAAGTGTAGTTCCTGCTACACCTAATTTTTTTATATCAGTCATGTTATATTAGATTCTGTTCCAGTGCATTCTAGTGTAAAAATCTCCAAGTCAATTTAGGAGCAAATTGCTAGATATAATATAAATATCACAAGCTTCTAGATACTATTAAACTTTGAGAGAGAATAACTCTACAGGAGGCTCACCCGAGGGCAGAAAAGATCAGGTCTGTAACCACTTTGATTCTGTTACCCAAGTAGGAGACTTGACACAATGCCTTCAGAGGCCACAACAGTCAAATTTCAGGGGGAAAAAATGAAGCAAAGGCCAAGAAATGTCATAGTATAGAATTCAAGAATTTGGGGTTAAAAAAAATAGAAAGAACAGCTAAGACTTTACACAAAAAAAGTTAGAACAGTTAAAACTTTATACTACTTTTTAAGTTTCAAAAAGAAGACCCTAGCTCATTTGCCCTTTGTTTAGGAAAGAAATCTCAGAAGACAACTTCCAAACTGGAAGTTAGATTAGGACAGGTAAGCGCAGACATCAGCCTTCATGGGCCAGTTGTGAGGGTGCACAGGAACAGAATCTTTGCAGAGAAAGGAGCTCCAATGCCAAGGATTTTCTCTTATTCTCTATGATTAATGACGTGCCATCCTCTGATTTCTTTTCCCTATTCTTATTAAAGCACACAGGTCTGCATCAAAAATCAATCCTTTGCTATCACATCTGTCTTTGATGTGGAATCTGAGGCAGCTACATCTCCCCTTTCACCCTGGAAAACAGTGTTTTCTATATGACGGGCCCAAACTGCAGATCTCTGCCAAACATGCTCAATACAGGATTTCTACTATGACCCAATTCTCATTTGTCAAATTTGGACCAGTAAAATTAAAGTCAAATGCTCTGCTAAACTACCTGGCTCATATGTGTTCCTGTACTGTGGCTATCTTTGTCACGGTTCGGTTGTTGTGAATAGACACCAGGACCAAGGTAACTCTTATAAAAGGTAGCAGTCCACTGGGTCTGGCTTACAGTTTCAAGGTTTAGTCCATTAACATCATGGCAGGGAGCATGGCAGCAGGCAGGAATGGTGCTGATGGAGTAGCTGAGAGCTATATCCTGATCCAAAAAGCAGGGTGTCATGTTGGGGGCAGGGACTGGACCTGGCATGGACTTTTACAACCTCAAAGCCCATCCCTAATGGAACACTTCCTCTGAGAAGGCCACACCTTCTCCAAAAGGCCACACCTCCTAATCCTTCTAATCCTTTCAAACAGTTCCACTCTCTAGTGACTACAGATTCAAATATCTGAGCCTATGAAAGCCATTCCTATTCAAACCATCACAACAGCCATCTCTAGCTTGATGGATCCAAAATAGGTGCTAAAATTAGAGCCCATCTATGTTCCTGAAGCTATGAGACCAAACTGTCAAATGGTTTGACTCTTATGAGTTACAGTCCTGGCGGGATGTTCTGCTTAGAGCTTAAATTGAGTAGGCTGTGGAATGAAAAAAAAAAATGAGGACTTTGAAAATAAAGCTCCTTAAGGTTATACACATTAGCTAGTGTACACATTCCCATTAGAATAAGTAAGCAGGGGAAACACCCCCAAAATAGTGTAGGGACTAAAGCTTAACTTGTACCTCTACCATGTGATGGAACGTTCTGATGGCAGGCCCATGTCTTTGTTGCACTCTGAATCTTGGAGGTCAGAATACCTGATTCTCAACATTAGAAGTTTTCTGTTTGATTTTAAATTATCACTACATTAATGAAACTAGGAAGTCCCCCTTTGACACTTTTCACTTAGCATTAATAGTGTTAATAGTCTAGAGGGCCAAGGAAACAAACTAATTATTCCATATCAAAACATTAATTCTCAGTCCTGGCTGATAAGATCACCATCAACTCAGGAAAGAAAAGCAAACTCTTTCATTTTCATTTTTTATGTGAGAATTAGATCCAAAGACTATTTGCGCATGATAAAGGTGACTTGCAAACTGAAGTCTTCTAATCGAGCCAGCAGTACTGATTCTGGTTGTGGCATTCAGTAAGACACATTTTTAACTTGAAACTAACCTAATAGCAGACCTCCAGGAAAGTTCCTATGGCCATCACTTCTATAACCTTCCTAAATTAAATAGGACTTTTGTGCAGAGTGAAATGGTACGATGTACAGAGAAATCTGGTAGACTCCAAATATTCCACTTTGCTTCTGGTTTTGGAAATATTTTAAGACAGAACCATCCACCTATGCCATTCTTATTTCTGTCGAGTTAGTTAATATGCTTTTATTGTTTTAAGTTATGGCTTTGGACAGATGCTCTATCCATAGGGAACCTCTGTATCCAGTGTGAATAGCATAGGCATCTCCATAAAGGCTGAGTGTGTGGTACTGGCTCACAAACTAATCCTACGTGATGAATCAAGAAGTTATACGTGAATGTTCAAGTTGAACTAGAAGACTGGCTGATTTGAACCTCACCTGGATGCTTTACTTCGTCAATTCCCCTATGTTATTCATGATTTCAGAGGACAACATGGCAGGCGTGTGAAGTCCGTGGTTTCAAATGCATTGTGTTTCGTTTACAGAAATGACTATGTTTCTCTGCATGACTTCTCTCTGCTCCAGCTCTTCAGTCACATGGGACAGTAGAGCAAGGGTAGCTCATGGCTGTGCACAACTGTGGACACACTTGTCCCTGTCTTTATTTCAGTTGTTCTTAAAAGATTCCCTGTGTGTTCTTGATCCTCAGGATTTCCATTGTGTTGGTTTGTAATGATATACTAAAATGCGAGATCTTAGGTTGTAAAATATTGATATGCTTGCTATCTTCTTTAATGTCTACCCAGACCCTACTCCTTTTAGGTAATTTCTCCTTATTGGCAGGCCAGTTGCTCTGCCAAATAATAATTTTTATAGCAATCAACACTTTTAATAATTATCTCATATTCAATAATGTCACATGTACCACTAGCTTTTTAAATCAAGCACGGTAATTCGGTATCTTAATTGTGTGAGCTTAGGGTGAGAACGTAGCCAGTGGCAGTCTCAACTCTTAAGTAATGAACGACTTCATTATTAGAGAGAAAGGACAAATGAAAGCAAATCTCATGTTCCCAAGCACCAAGGATTTGGGTGGGCTTTTGGTCTGGAGCGGGGTTTGTATCTAAACAACCCTCAAAAGTGTCACAACCTGACAAAAATAGAGTCCCCAGCAGATTTGTCAGCAAACCTGTAAGAGTGGACTAGTGGACTTGTTCTAATGATTAAATGCAGGTCCTTCAGGGGGACATGGGGATGAAGTCCTTCCTATTCCTTTTTGTGAGGATCATGAGGTGAGGACTTGCTCTAACCCATATTCCCACTGCAATGTGTTGCTTTACCACACAATCAAAAGCATCTCAGACTAAACCTCCCAAATCTGAGGTCCCACTGAACCATCCCTAAATCGCAACTTTGGTTACTGATCAAAGCCATCAAGGTTATCCACTAAAAACATTATAATTGTTAGAAAATCTTTACTGTTTCATTCCTTGTCTATATGAAGAGGATAGTATACAATATATAACAAATGCCTTATATTATATTACTATTCAATCTATATTAACATTATGTTATAAAGTAATGGAGAGGTTATAGCATAGGATATACATTTGCAATGAGACAGCATTTAGATGCAGTACTTAAAAGCAGTTTAGCATTGTATTTCATATCTGACAGTGCCTCAAAATGCAAGCCACTCTTAAATATTCCAATGTTCCTCATCACATATGGGAAATAGCTAATTACTTTTTAGCTCTAATAAAGAGCAGATATTGAGAATAATGTATAATCTATATGTGCCACTATCTTCAGCTCTCAGTTTGATCTTTGTACAGTGATCCAAGTAACTTGGAAAAAGACGGAGTTCTTAGGTGCCAGAAAAGCCAAGTTCAGCCTCATTTCTTTTTTTTACTCTTTTTTTTTTTTTTTTTTTGGACAGGGTTTCTCTGTATAGCCCTGTCTGTCCTGGAACTCACTCTGTAGACCAGGCTGGCCTCGAACTCAGAAATCCACCTGCCTCTGCCTCCCGAGTGCTGGGATTAAAGGCATGCACCACCACTGCCGGCTTCTGCCTCATTTCTAAATTATTTTAACTAGAAGACCAGCTGCTGATATGTGAGTCTTCACTGGGAGCCAGCAGAACCTTGTCTCAGGCACTTACCAAGGCAGAGAATGCTTGTTCCAATTTCTGCTGGGAAGTCTCCCTGGCTTGGACTAGAACCTCTCTACCTTCTAACTTATGAAAATGCTTTATTCTGATCTAATGAAATAGTCACTTCTCCATTGTCCTTCATTATTCTCTCACTTACAAATTCATTACTCAAAGAAAAAAAAGCATCCTAAAAATAATTATCAAAAGGAATCTCATTGGCAAATGTAAAGCCTAAAGCCTCACAAGAGAACAAATAAAACTTACAGAAAATACCATGAGATTCTATATCCCATACACGAGATACTATGCATGCTTGCCATAGTGAGCTCAAACCACTTGCTGTTTTTTTTATTTAACTGTTTTTATTAAATGATTTTATTTATTTGCATTCCAAAAGCTGTCCCCTTTCCCAGGCCCCCTCCCCAAGTTCTTCACCCCATCTCTGCCCCTGCTTCTGAGAGGGAACTCCCCCNCCCCNCCCCCCACAAGCCTGTCCACCCCACCAGCATCCCTCTTCCCTGGGAGGTCAAGTTTCCACAGGATTAAGCTCATCCTCTCCTGCTGAGGCCACACAGGTCAGGCCGCTGCTACACATGGACCTGAGGCCACAAACCAGTCCATGAATGCTCCTTGGCTTTTGGATTGGACTCTGGGAGCTCTGAGAGGTCTGGCTTAGTTGACACTGTTGTTCTTCCTATGAGGCTGCAATCTCCTTCAGCTCCTTCAGTCCTTCCCCTAACTTTTCCCATACTGGTCCCCGACCTCAATCCAATGGTTTGTCTCAGTCAGTGGCTGGTAGAGCCTCTCAGGGGACAGTTATGCTAGGCTCCTGTCTGAAAGCACAACCCGGCATCAGCAATAGTGTCAGGATTTGGTGTGCACGCACAGGATGGATCCCAATTTCGGTCAGTCACTAGATGGCCTTTCTGTCAGTCTTTGCTCCATTTTTGTCCCTGCATTTCCTTTAGACGGGAACAATTTGGGGTTAAAATTTTTAAAGATGGATGGTTAAGACTTCCTATTCACTTCCTTGTTTTCTTTTAAATTTGTGGCCTCTTTTTTCATTCATTTCTGTTGTTTGCATATATGTATATGTATATGATGTATATTTGTATTATATGTGTATACATATAAGATGTATATGTATATGGCCGGGCATGGTGGCGCATGCCTTTAATCCCAGCACTTGGGAGGCAGAGGCAGGTGGATTTCTGAGTTTGAGGCCAGCCTGGTCTACAAAGTTAGTTCCAGGACAGCCAGAGCTATACAGAGAAACCCTGTCTCGAAAAAAAACAAAACAAAACAAAAAAAGATGTATATGTATATGTGTGAATGTGTATTGTATGTGTATACATATATGATGTATACATGTATGTGTGCATGTGTATCTGTATATACATACATGATGTATATGTGTATGTGTGAATATGTATTGTATATGTGTATACATATATGATGTATATATGTATTGTGAATGTGTATTGTATATGTATGTGTATACATATATGATGTATATGTGTATTGTATGTGTATGTATATACATATATGATGTATATATATTCACAATACATATAAAGTATATATGTATTGTGAATGGGTATTGTATATGTATGTGTATATGTATATGATGTACATGTATATGTAATATATGTATGTTTTTGTATGTGTGCCAGTCTGCCAGTGGTCCCGAATGTCACATATCCTTCAGGATTATCCTGCATCTAATAAATAATCCCTAAGGAGTACGAAATACTTGTCAATCTCACCATCTAGGATGACTTTGAAGGGCCACCCCAATGTGGTGATTACCAAAGTTGGCTGAGGTCCCACTGAGCCTCCATCTCCACCTCACTTCCTCCCTTGCACAGTCCTCCCTTCATTTCCTCCAGACAGACGTTGACCTAAAGACAGCTGTTACTGGACCCTCAACATACCCACCGCCAGCTCACAGTCAAATTCCCAGGGACTCCTGTTATCTAGAAATGCTTGATGAACTATCTTCCCTCTCTAAGACAACCTTCTGCCAGTCAGCCTTTATCATTGGGTATGTACTGGGCACCCTGTGGGGTTCACTGTGGGACCAAGTCCCTGGAGTGCACATTAACGGCAATGAAGTTTCCTCTTCCTTCAGCTTACAGTACTCCCTTATGTATCAAGCTGGCTTCATCTGTTTGATGCTCCTTTTAAAATATCTGGGACTTTGAAGTCTGATTCTCCTTACAAAGACTGCAAATGTCACATGACCTGACATTCCTCATATGTTACTTTATTGGCAATTTATGGATGCTTTTGAAATAAACTGTCCTGTGAATATGTAACAGAAATACCAGGAAGTTATAGTTACTATCTTTCCTTTTAGATGTTCTGTTATATTTGAATGTGAGCCTTTTATGAATGCATAGCATATGCCTGGAATTTGGACTTACTATTTAGTCACAAAAGTTGCCATGGCTAAATCTTGGTTATTTCATAACCTGTTTTTGTCGATGTGTTTATCAAGCCACATGGCAAGAGTTTATTGTAAGAGGGTATCAGGTTGGATTTTAATGGTACAAAGTGGAGAAAGTAAAGGCACCATCTGTGACATATGGCACACATACGTGTCTGATATGAAGAACTCGCTGTGTGGAGGCTGGTGGTCAGATGTTCTCTTCTCTCCTTGGGCACAGAAGAAGATCAAAGCAGTATGTGGGAGATTCAGAAATTACAGTCAGGAAGACATCAAGAACAAAGATGACTGCACTTAAACCACAGATGTCGATGCTCTTTCAGAGGAGAGTCTGAAACGAACCATTTCTTCTTGAGTTTCAAAACTGAAAATAAGTGTTGATGTTTGTGAAGAACGAGTGTTCATTGTTGAGAAACAGCATTTCTGGCATTTCCAAACACAATTACTCATTGTTTTGAAAAGCTTTGTTAAGTATTTGTTGAACTACTATTTTATTTTATGCTAGCATAGGAAACACACTTTCAGAACTTTAAAGTTCTAAATGCAGAAAAATTTAAACAATGAAAGATTGTGAGTTTCAGGTCATCGTAGACCACACAACAGGAAATAACAAACAAATTATAAATGACAAATAAATAAAATTTAGAACAGAAATGGTGAAAATTGTGATATCCATTGCAAAATTTGTGGGAGGAATAAAATGTAGAAATTTTATATTAATGCTATAGACATTAATTTGATATTGTTTTTAAATATACTATCATAATATATGTAAATGTAATAAAAACCATACAAAAGAAAAAGGAAAGAATGAAAAATATTGCTATAAAAATTAAATACACAAAGCAGGATAATAAGTATGAACGCTGGGCATGGTGGCACATGCCTTTAATCCCAGCACTCGGGAGGCAGAGGCAGGTGGATTTCTGAGTTCGAGGCCAGCTTGTGTGGGAAGTGAGTGAGACTACCGAGATCCCTGTTTAACCTGAGCCTGTGCACTTGGACGATCCTGTACTACCTGCCTGCTGAGTCACTGGACTATCACTGTGTGCCCTGGCTGAACTCTGACCAGATCTAGGAGAGGGGGGGAGGGATTAGGTCAGAGGACTGAAAACAGGATGTGATGGGGGGGGAGGAGAATGTTGTGGGAAAAAGCTGTAAACAGTTCAGTTGGGGTTGGCAGTTGGAGAAAGCAGTTGAAGAAAGCAGTTGGGTTTAGTTGGAGCTGGGAGAGGGTTAAAGAAAGCTGTTTGTGAGAGGGAAAGGAAAAAATGTCTTCTCGGAGAGATAAAGAAGAAATCTGTTTGGAACCTTCTTTGGCGTTTGTGTCGTTTCACACCCCACCCTCCCCCCCCCCCCCCCCCCCCCCCCCCCCCCCCCCCCCCCCCCACCCCCCACCCCCATCTCTGCTGGTCTGAGTTCGGGGGTCTTCGACAAGCCTGGTCTACAGAGTGAGTTCCAGGACAGTCAGGGCTATACAGAGAAACCCTGTCTCAAAACAAAGCAAAACAAAACAAAACAAAAGAATAAGTATGAAATAAGATACATATCAAATAAGGACCTCTGACAGGAGACAGATCATCATAATGAACGATTATGAAGAATTCTGGAAATTAATTTTATGATTTTGCTTCATGAGAGCGCCTGTTTTTTCTACATTTCCACTCTGGATTTTTCTATTTTTTAAATTGTATTTACATTATGGGTATGAGAGTTTTGCCCAAGTGTATGTGTATAGGACATCTGCAGAAGACAGGGGTATCTTATCCCCTAGAACTGGAATTACAGGTGGTTGTGAGCTGCCGTGTGGATGCTGAACACAGATCCTCTGCAAGAGGGGCAAGTGCTCTCAAGTGCTGAGCCACCTCTCCAGTCCCCTGTTTTCATCCTTAAGACATGAAAAGTGATGTCTTAGACTCTTGGTGTTTATCACGAGCCGTGAGGATGGAGTCAGCTGTCCCATACTGAGTTTTTTTTTTTAAGTTTTCAGCTCTTAAAAATAATTCTATTCAATATTTTTGTTGTTACAATCACACACTACTATACCGGGAATAATATCATTATTGAAGTAATGGTTGCATACATCTTGTATCAAATTAAGCTAAGCTACTTTGAAAAGAATTTCGGCAAAAATAAACAGAGGAGTGACCTTCCTGTGGCCACCCTGCAAGATTGCAAACTGTGTCAATGATGCTATTTGATTCCATTGCTCTAAGCTAGAACAGTACACCAGCACTGTATTCATGCGACGTCCGTTCTTATGTGTCACCGAGACTTTTAACAATTTCCCCAAAGACAAGTTTCAGACTCAGCGCTACACTTCCTTGACACTTTGATCAATTGTACCCATTTGGGTGTGTGCTATTTTACTTGGGAATGTTTTCACATTTAAGGGTTAATTTTTATGACTAACCTGAAGCAAGTAGAACAGAAAGCAGACTGATGTTGGAGCGCCCTCTGCTGTTTGATGGAAGTACAGCTACTATTCAAATGCAGATCCCACACAATAGACAGTACCACAGCACAAAATAACACTAACACTAGGTCCTGGTGGGTTAACAGAAACTTCTGTATCTTACACATTTCTATTGAGAGTGCATCATTCGATTGCTTGGTTTTATATAGGGAGGCTGGTTTTCCTGAAGCTCTTTACCAAAAGAACAGAAATCTATGCTTGTTCTCTCTAGTTCCTAATGTTTTAAAAGTTCCTAGCTAGTGACGTTGCCCAGAAGAAAATGTCTCTGGATGTCAGCCACTGATTCTTTAACACCAAGAGTATTTTAGATCTAGAGAAGAAAAAGAGAATTCAATTCTTTCAGAGCATACTTTCCCCTGTGAAACATTCGGTAAATTCCGTTTAACCAGGGTCTTAGCTGAGTACATGAGGCTAAACTTTGCTAGTTTTCTTTCTGAGAAAATGAGACAGTGAAAGAAATGTAGGAAGAAACCTATGTTGAAATGTGTGAAACAAATGCTTATTAATTTCATGCATTTTAAATACGTTCATTTAGACGAAGGAAGGGAGGGTTCCTGTTTGGAAAAAGATGCTGTGCACATTTGTTCACCAAACACAAGCTACCAGATTAAATTTCAAGACTGAATATTTTTTTAATCAGCTGCCTGGATATTTCTTTTTAAATGTATGCCACTTACTACACCATAAAAGAGAGTTCAACTAAGTACAAAAAAAAATTTAAAAAGAGATTAAAAAAAAAAAAAGTACAAACCAAAAAAAAAGGTTTTCATTCTGTAAGCATATAAGCCAGCTTCAGGTGGGAATCCATATGAATACTTGGCTTCTAGAATATATCTTTGTATAACCGAGGAAGTTAATCCATCTAGCATGAAGGCCTACATAACCCTTTCCTGCCACAGTCTATTGACAGGCTAGCAAAGGTTACGTCAGGGTACCATTCATGAGACCTTCCAAATCTTTCTTTTAATGACGTAATTATTTTAGTTTCATTAAGGAGACTCGTGGTAGGATGGAAGCCATAAATATGCTTGTTTCTGTGCACATTAAAGTATCTTTTTCTCATTTCAGTTTCTTAGACAACAACAGGAAGTATACAGATAAATATCACTAAGTAGGGTCATTATGACATCTGGGTCATAAAAACTTTCCTTTTATGTTTTTCCTTTTATTGAAATTAGGGTTGTTTTTTTCTCATCTAGCGAATCCTGATATTGGTTTCCTGTCCCTCTCTACTCCTCCTAGTTCCTTCTCACTTCACCTCTGAACCAGATCAATCTCTTTCTGTCTCTCAGTAGAAAACAAGCAGCCTTTTAAGGGATAATAATAAAATATAATAATATAAAACAAAAACTAACACATCAGAATAGAACAAAACAGACAAAAAAGAGCCCAAGAAAAGGCACAAGAATTATACAGAGACACAGAAACCAACTTGTTCACAAACTAAGGAATCTGATAGAAACACTAAACCATAATAGAGACAGACAGACAGACAGACAGACAGACAGACAGACAGACAGACAGACAGACAGATGGATCATAGCATCATAGAGATAGATAGATAGATAGATAGATAGATAGATAGATAGATAGATAGATAGATAGATAGATAGATAGATAGATAGATAGAAAGAAAGATAGATAGATAGATAGATAGATAGATAGATAGATAGATAGATAGATAGATAGATAGATAGATAGAGGCAGACAGACAGACAGGCAGGCAGGCAGACAGATAGGTAGGCAAAAAGGCAGATAAATAGGCAAATAGATGATAGATAGATAGATAGATAGATAGATCAATGTAAATATCTATATATAGATATATATATAAAGGACTTGTGAGATAAAAAGAGAGAAAATATATACATAATAAAAATTAAAATAAGATAAAATTGAAGAAAGAAAAGGCCCTGATATCATTATGAGACAAAGAACTTCCAAAGATGCTGAGTTTGTTTTGCCTCGGCCATCTATGGTTGCACATGGCACCTACCCTTCGAGTGTGGTAGTACGTTTCCCCAGTGAGACTCCCTTGGAAAAAAAGTAAAGTTTCATTTGAGAATAGTTATCCATTGGAGGTAGCTTCTGGGTTAGAGGTGGGGCATGTGTCCACTTCTTCTTTCACCATTAGGATGCCATCTGCTGCAGATGTGGGAAGTATCTTTGTATGCTACCACAGTCACTGT
Source organism: Mus pahari (assembly GCF_900095145.1). Taxonomy (NCBI): domain Eukaryota; kingdom Metazoa; phylum Chordata; class Mammalia; order Rodentia; family Muridae; genus Mus; species Mus pahari. The sequence continues at coordinate 39,524,353 of NC_034598.1, forward strand.
GGGTTCTTTTGTATATAGAAGGCTTTGTTTCTGTGATGTCTTCCATTCCCTCTGGCTCTTACACTCTTCTCTCTCCTCTTCCACAGGGTTCCCTGATCCCCGAGAGGAGAGATTTGATGGAGACATCCCGTTTCCGGCTGTCTCTTCTGAGGTCACTCCCTCTCTGCATATTGTGTGCCTGTGGGTCTCTATGTTTGTTCCCATCTGCTGCAGGAGGAAGTTTCTCTGATAATGGCACTGATCAATGAGTATAGCAGCATGTCATTAAGAGTCACTTTGTTGCTACATTCTTTTAGTAGAACAGTAGCATTTGATTTTCTCCTAGGTCCCTGACTCGGATTCTTGGTCACCCAAGTAATATTGGGTATGGACTCCACCTGGTGGAGTGGGCTTTAAATCAGATCAGTTATTGGTTGATTGTTACCACAAGCCTTTGTGTTACTTTTTCCTTAGCATATGAGCATACTTTCCATAGTACACCATGGTAGATAAAGGGTTTGTGTCTGACTTGCTAATTATGTTTCTTTTTTGATAGAATACAATGTATTTCCCTGGAGTAAAGAATCTAGCACATACAGGCTCTAGGTAGGCACCATCCTGACTTCTCCATGTTCGACGACTTCTGCTGGGGGGTTGTCGTTGGCAATAGGGCCTTGCCGTCAGTCTGTAGAAAGCAAACTATAATCTAACCTAGCCTGTCTAACCAAATTATACTATACAGACCTCTCCTCATCATTAATGAAAACCAAGATGTGAGAAGCATAAGATATACTGTATAGGGAAAAAAAATCATTAAAAATAAAACCAAGAAAATATACCTGGGGAAAAAAACCTTGTGAAGTTTAACTTAATTTAAAGCATGAGTCCCATGCACTTCTGGTGGCTTTTGCTGTGCTGTCCATGTGTGCAGTTTGTTGCCGGCCAAAGAGCCTCTAGCACCTAAGCACTGCTCGTCAGCACTAGTTGTAAGTGCAAGTGTCGCGAGGTGGGCATCGTTTGGTTGATTTCTTCACCAGCGTCTTTCTCTGGGTGTATCAATTGGACACATGAAAACGTGCAGAAGAGCTGCTTCTCTAACGTTCCTAGAGTCACAAAGAGATCAGAGTACTGTGTGTCTCCGTGGGGGTTGTCTACACAAAAAAACTACAATTCTACTTTAATAGCTTGGTCATCAAAGAGAAAAGGTCATTCGGGCTTCTGAAGATTTAGTACCTCGCTAACTTTCTAGTTGTACCGAACTCCCCTGTTACTCCTTAAATAATTAAATCTCTACTTTTAATTTCAGATGGTCCTTAACTCCGGTACACTCAATGCCACTCACGGAGTAAAGTAAAGCCAAAATCATAATTCACAGTACATGAGTACCATTAAGGAGTTATTTTACATTTTAACAAGCGTATTACCATACATAAGATTGTGCCCTTCCACATGTAGTAAAAGCTGTTGGTAGGGTAGTAAGTTTCCAGCTAGAGAGCAACATGGTTTTGCATTAACTAAGTCACTTGTCATTTTTTTTTTTAACACTGCAGCTGTCTTCAGACACACCAGAAGAGGGCATCAGATCCCATTACAGATGGTCATGAGCCACCATGTGGTTTCTGGGAATTGAACTCAGGACCTCTGGAACAGCAATCAGTGCTCTTAACCACTGAGCCATCTCTCCAGGCTCTCACTTGTCATTTATAAATGTGCTCCTTTAGAGTGAAGCGGGGAGGTGAAGAACACTGCAGAGCAACGTTTCAGGTAGAGCCGTTTGGCTTCCCGCTCTTTATCCCTTTCCAACCTAATAGTCACTGGCACTGACCCAGCAGAGGCTTGGGAGTTTGTGTTTTTATGTTATGACACAATATAAGCTAGTATTTATGCTAAATGTATCGGTCCTGTGTTCTCAACACAGCAAATACATCAATTCTGCATGGTGGACCATGAGTAATATACTCATGGAAGCTCTAAGTGACTAAGAGTCCTGGAGGCTCACAGGATAAAGGGAGCCCCATGCTATATCTAACCTTTAAAATCGCTCAGGTATGATCAAGTATAGTCATTTCCAAAGGACTCTAGAAGTGACCTGACTCTAGTGACTTCCCACGTAATCACAAGTTGTCTATTCCCTTAGAATAATGACCATCAGCTATCGGATGGAACACAGGGCCCCCAATAGAGGAGCTAGAGAAAGTACCCAAGGAGCTGAAGGGGTCTGCAACCCTATAGGTGGTACAACAATATGAACTAACCAGCACCCCCGAGCTCGTGTCTCTAGCTGCATATGTAGCAGAAGATGGTCTAGTCAGTCATCATTGGGAAGAGAGGCCCCTTGGTCTTGCAAACTATGCCTCAGTACAGGGGCACACCAGGGCCAATAAGGGGGAGTGGGTGGGTAGGGGGAGGGGGGATGGTATAGGGGACTTTGGGGATAGCATTTAAAATGTAAATGAAGTAAATACCTAATAAAAATTGGAAAAAAAAAGAATAATGGCCATATGGCCTAACTCATTTCTTTCCATTTTCTGTTTTGCTTTCTAATAAGTTCTTAAATAAAACACAGAAAACCAAATGGCATCTTTGGAGCTGGAAAAAAAAATGTTCTTCCTGGTAGGGAAATGAATGTTTCCCACTTCCTTTTTATCTTATAGAGTTGTTTTGAAAATAAGAAATTTCACATGAGCGTCCAGATTTCTGGTCTCAGTTGGAAATCCAAACATGTTCTCCACATTCCCTTCTCCTGGCTTGATTCTCTCACTGTTTTTGTTTGTGGTTATGAAGAATATCTGTAGAATGTTATGAAATTGTCATTTCCTGAGCTAGGACAACTGTGCCTGAAACAGGTCACAGCTTGAGGGACAGGCTTGCTCCTGTCCCTCCTGCGTAGTCAGTCTCTGAGGTTAGGGAGAAACTGCCTGGGATGGCCCTGGATTTGCTACCTCTCTCCTGAAAACAGGATGCTGTTCAATGCCTTATCCTAGTGGGCTGCTTATTGCTAAAATATACCAACATATTACCAGGTAATGGTAATTAAGACATGGCTGGGTTTCCTGTTCTAGTATCAACCAACTATGTCAAGATTTGAGCTGGTCTATTTTCTTCTGGAGAGTTTAAAGAGAAATCCATTTGTTATGTTTTTCATCAAAATAGCTTCACTAGTTCTACCTCAAGACCCAGCTATACCCTTCCTGGGCATATAGCCAAAAGATGCTCCCCCATCCCACAAAGACACTTGCTCAGCTCTGTTCACAGCAGCTTTATCCATAATAGCCAGAAACTGGAAACAACCTAGAGGTCCCTCAACTGAAGAACGGATAAAGAGAATGTAGTTCATTTACACAATGGAATACTATTCAGCTATTAAAAACAAAGACATCATGAATTTTGCAGGCAAATGGATGGAACTAGAAAATAACATCCTGAATGAGGTAACCGTGATCCTGAAGGACATGCATGGAATGTACTCACTTATAAGTGGATATTAGCCATAAGGTACAGAATACCCATACTATACTCTACAGACCCAAAGAAGCTAAATAAGAAGGAAGACCCAAATGAGGATGTTTGAATCTCACTTGGAAGGGGGAATAAAATAGTCATAAGAGGCAGATGGAGGGAAGAGGCATAAGAAGGGAAATGGGGGGGTTCAGGATCAGGTGTGGGGAAGGACAGGAGAGATGGTTAGATAGATAAAAATGAATGGAAATCTGCAGTCGATGGGGGTGAGGAGGTTGGGGGGCATCTCCAGGATGAGGCAGAGACCTGGGATAAGGGAGGCACCCAAGAATCAATGGGGGTGACCTTAGCTGTGACTCACAACCATGGGGATATGGAACCTGAAGAGGCCCCCTCCTGTAGCCAGGCAGGAACCCCAGTGGAGCAATAGGGACACCAACCCATGCACAAAATTGTAAACCCAAAATTTATCCTGTCTACAAGAAATGTAGGGATGAGGCAGGGATGGACAGAGACTGAGGGAATGGCCAACCAATAACCAGTCCAACTTGAGACCCATCCCATGGAAAAGCATCAACTGACACTATTCATGATACTCTGTTATGCTTGAAGACAGGGACCTAGCATAGCTGTCCCTTAAGGCTCCACCCAACAACTGACTCAGACAGATTCATCCACAGCCAAACCGTGGATGGCGCTTCGATACTCTTAAACAAGAGTTGGGAGAAGGATTGTACCCCCCTAAGAAAATAGGAACTCCACAGGAAGACCAACAGAGTCAACTAACCAGGACCCTTGGGACTCTCAGAGACATAGTCCCTACCCTCTAAGCCCCGATCGCATGTTCACATATAGCAGATGCTCAGCTTGGTCTTCGTGTGGGTCCTGAACAACTGGAGTGGGGGATGTCCCAAAAGCTGTTGCCTGCCTGTGGGATATGTTCTTCTAGCTGGGCTGCCTTGTCTGGCCTCAGTGGGAGAGGCCCCATAGAGACTTGATGTGCCAGGGTGGGAAGATACCCAGAGGGGGCTTCCACCCTCTCAAAGGAAAAAGGGAGGGGGCTGGAGGAGGGCAGAGGATTGTTGGAGGGGGTGACCAGCAGGAAGTGCAGTGAGTGGGATGTGAAGTGAATAAATAAAAGGTTTTTTTTTTTTAATAATTTCATTCCTGTATTATAGAATAGAGGTTCCAACTCCCTTGGTGGCCTTGGCAGCTGCTCCCAGAGGGTGTCCTTCGTTAGACTGCTGCCGAGTGGCTCCTTCTATAGTGTTCAGCATAGCATGCTTTCGTCTGGCTCACGCAGCATGAATCCTACTCATTTCGCAGCCATCTGTTTTATGTGATTTAGTCATGCTTGGACAATTTTAACTGCCCTGAATACCATGACCTAACTGTGAGAGTAAAACCACCACTTCTACAGACCCAAGAATCACACAGGACATGCTGAAAAAGTCTTGGTGACACGAGAATTCTGCATCTGACAAGAACATACACACAGTTAAATTATGCTAATATATGGTGATAGCTATACATTTTACTAAAGAATTGTTTTTCTTTACTTTTTGGCCAAAGGCTCTTCTATAAAATGTGGGCAGTATTTCTAGACATAGTTCACATGCTTCTCTCTAGACTTTAAACAAGTTGCTTTTACCATTTTTACTCCCTACTATAGTAGGTTTTCACTGCCTTCAACAGTAGGTTTGCTTTTTATCCACAGTGGTGACACACGGGTTGAGGTCATGACCTTTCGAACAGTCAGGAAGATTGTAAGATAACCATCTCCCAGAAGCTCTGAAGGGGCAATCAGAATTGGCCTGCCAAGCCTTGAATGGGAAAGCATCCCTCAGAAAGGCTGTCAGTTTCAGTGATATTAGAAAACAGCACTTGCCCACCCGTGGCCGTGGTCCATTCTGATGCTGTACTAGAAACTCTGCCAGTGTTCTGCATTGTACTCTGTATCCTACATAAGTTCTTTCAACAGGGATCATAGGGACCAGTAACAACTGCCTTGCTGTGATAACTACATGAAAAATTGAAATAACCGGTATACACAGCTGTGAATCCTGAAGATGTTTTTTTTTTTCTCTAAATGGCTAGTTAAACATCACTCACACACACACACACACACACACACACACACACACACACACACACACACACAGGTATATGCAAATCCTTTAAGTAAACAAAAAGTAACATTACAAGTATGCACCCCTTGATCTCTCTCGAATATCCCATCGCTTTTCTGCTCTATTGTCTGGCTTGGCTTGGAGAAAGGCATTGAACGGTCATTGTTTGGAAACAGAGCCACGGATTGATGGCTGACGCTTACTGAGAGTGTTGTGCAGCATTGGGTAGAGGGAGGGCTACGCTGTGATGGGCAGAGAAAATCCATTACCTAGGCTGGTTCTACTTCTGGCAATTTGGGGGCATCAGTGGATAGTCTCCCGCTCTCAGAAAATACCATTTATAATCCTTATCTATTGAGGTGTTACAGGGATTAGTGGTTGTGAAACATTTTTAAATCCGAGTTTAAAGCTATTTTATGAGTATCAGCAATCACTGATAGCTTACCGTCTAGCGTCCCAGGAAGGGACACGCATGGGCTCTTTGTTATTAAATAAATGTGCTGGGTGATCCAGCTTAGAGAGATTGAAATAGTCTACTTGTTAGTGCAGATTAGCTTCTTGTAATGCTTATCAGTGTAGACTTTCAGACTCCTATCTGCACAAAAAAAGAGAAACTGAACAAAATATCTGATATTTGAGTCAAAGAGCTCCAAGCAGTGATTGGTAACTTTCAAGAATTTCATGGAAATTTTTAAGAAGAAATCTCATCCCTTTAAACTTAGGAGGCAAAGTCACTCCATGTGGCAAGTTCATTTGGATTCAGATTTAAATAAACATTTAAATGTACGTATATCTCCTAACCCCACCTACACCATTCATGTTACCATTGCTATTTTTGATACAGTACAAATCAATTTAGGTGGAAAACATAATGCAGGAAAAAGGGCTGAAAAAGGTTAGTATTTCTGATGTGCAGAAAAGTAATTATTTTTAACTTATGATATCCAAAACTGGCATAGAATAAGTTATAGAAACGTGAAACAAATAAGAGGGTCTCGAGTAGTGATTGGTTGACAGGAGGCACGTGGGTAGTGGGTGGGCCAGGGCAGAAGGGTGGGACCCGGACAGAGCTGCTGGAGGGGACTGCTCCACACGCGGGCAGTTGGCTCCAGACAAATAAACATAGAGTCCATCTTCCACGAGAAAAAAAAAAAAAAGAGAGAGAGAGAGAATCTCATGATGAACCACCAGAGCTGTGAGATATGACTCTAAACATGTGGTTGGAATAATATCATTATTATCTGGCTATAAGAGATACTTTTTTTATTTGAAAAAGTATCCAACTTTATATTGTAAGTAAAATATGTGAATATACTCAAAGGCATATGTCTCACACTTCATCACGCCGCCCCCCCCCATCAAATGTTCTCACTTGATTTTGAATGCACCACCCTAATTTCAATGGCAATCCCAACAAGAGCACATGTTCTTATAGTAGACCCACAATGAAACACAAGCTGCTCAAGGACCGGACGCTGGGGATGTGACGGTGAGGTAGAAGACCACGGGCTGCTTCCACTGATCCCACTAACCCGGGGCGATCATGCATTGTTCATCTCACTCCCACTTTCCTCTGTCTCAGACTCTCCCGTGGTAAAGGGCATACAGAAGATAACTCCGCATTGCAATTCGATAGACTTGTCTAAGTCCTGCAGTAATGAAGGACAGAAGGGAAACGATGCTTTCCTCTGGTCAGATAATAGGATGAGGGGAGAGCCGTGCCCAAGCTGTGCCAAGTACAAAACGTGCAGAGTAGTATTTAGTCCACCATCGCAGAAAGCTGGGAGTTCACATTTATCTGACTTTTTCTTCAATCATTTATGAACATCAAAATAACCTTCTCCCTCCCTTTTATTCACACATAATACAATAGGAGAATCAGCTTTTTTGCCAGTTTGGGGTAACTAGAACAACAAAGGCCCTTTATCTGCATATCTTCTGTCCGCCCATTCATGCAACATGCATCCATTCACACATACATCTATGCATAGAATGTGCTATAATTTGCACTGTGAGTTCTCCTGGAAAGCCCATGTGCTGAAGGCATGACTGCCATGTAGCTTTTTACACTAACCGGGAGATAGCAAAACATTAAGATAAGACTGGGTTGGACAAGTTACATCATGTAATCGAACCCTTGAAAGAGAATACTGAGACCCCCAACTCCTTCCTGTTTCTTTCTCTCTCTTCCCTTTCTTCCTGATCATCATGTAAAGCACAGAGTTGCACTACCTCAAACTCCCACAGTGATGTCCTGGGCTGTCCCAGGCTCCCACAGTGATGTCCTTGCTGCCATAGGCTCCTGAATTAAGGCCCTGTGGTACCATGAACCCAAAACAGACACTGAAATCTCCGGGAACCGTGAGCCAAATAAGACTTTGCTATTGTTACATTGACCTCTCTTGGTTTTTTGGTGGCGGTAATGGTGATGGTGGTGGTGTTTTTGGTTGGTTGGGTTTTTTTGGGGTTTTTGTTTGTTTGTTTTTGTTTGTTTGTTTGTTTTGTCACAGCCCTGGGAAGCTGACCAAAGCATCGGACGCTAGACAATGCATCAATGGCAGGTCTGCTGCTACAGCAGTGCTAACACCTGCTCACCTAGGACAGGTCTAATGCTGCATTTTATTGAAGTCACTAAGGAACTCCCTAGCACAGAACCTCATCAGGCTTCCAGTTGCAAGATCCTGTATCGATGTTGATTTTATCTGTGCAGTCTGTGTGTTTAGACTGAATTATTTGTACAGGCATTCGAGGTGAAATTAGAAATATCGCTGCTTTAGTTAGGGTTACTAGTCCTGTGATGAAACACCATGAGAGAGCAACTCGGGGAGGAAAGAGCTTGTTTGGCCGATGCGACAGTTCACCATCAAGAAAGCCAGACAGGAGCTCAACAAGGCAGGAACCTGGAGGCAGGAGCTGATGCAGAGCCCACGGAGGGGTGCTGCTTACTGGGTTGTTCCACATGGCTTGCTCAGCCTGCTTTCTTACAGAACCCAGGACCACCAGACCACAGATGGTACCAGCCACAGCAGGCCATCCCCCATCAATCCCTAAATTAAAGAAAATGCCCAACAGGCTTGCTTACAGTCTCATCTTACAGAGGCATTTTCTTAATTGAAGTTGCCTCCTCTGACTTTAGGTTGTGTGGAGTTGGCATGAGACTACCAGCACAATCATGTAGTATGCTTTAGGGATAAAACAAAACATAGGAGGAAGTGCGCATCTGTGCCACAGAATAAAAACCAGAGGATGTTGCTAAGACACTCTTTTTCACACTTCTATATTCTGTATGTGTGGGAGGGGGAGGTGCTGTGGTCCTCTCAATTTATCTTTCTTTATCAAAGGCAATGAGGGAGAAGCGCCTCCTTGTGGTACCTTGTGGATAAACACAGTCTCTTTTGTACAGTTCCAAATCTCTGCTCACTTTCCATTATTTGACAATAAGGCATTTCACGTAATTCATGAATATTCTTCCTCCCCCATTAGCTATCTTTTCCTTATACAGTACTTGAGACTTAGCAAGGTCAACGGTGAAGGACGGGAGATTTACTTAGAAACCTTCTATCTGCGGCCGTGCAAGGTCCAAGTTCCTTAAGCAATCTTAATTTAAGATGAATGGGATCACTTTTGTGCGTTCATTCTGAAGTCCTCACTTGAAGCAAAACACAAAGACACCTACTCATTCGTGTTCTGTGACTGCCTCTGCTATCTTTCCAGATGTGACAGGGACTGTGCACAGAACAATATTGGCCTAATGCAGAGTATTGTATCTTAAGTAAAACCTACAGCTGATTTTTAGCACAGCTGCTAGAAAAAATATGAAAACACGGGTGCGGGATGCTTGAAGAAATATGTATGCCTCATGGTGCCAAGAGGCCAGGCTTGTAGTGAGCAACTAATCATATTTGGGGCAACTGACTGTACTTTCGGGAAATCGTACAAGAAATAATTGACTTTAAAAAATATAACTCAGAAAATGGACCCAATTTTGTTATAAACCCATTTATTAGTTTAGTATGTGTAATTGAATCTAAGAGCTTATTTACCATTAAAGATAGACTTGCATTTTATAATTGAGGAAAGGTAATGAGTATCAATGAAAATAATGTTAAATTTTAAGAAGGAAAACCCCTTCCAAGAATGACTTTGATAGGAATTAGATCTTTTTGCTACCTATAAATTAATTTTTTTTCTTATTGCAACATTAATTGACCCTTTCTAAATTTATAGTAGCATTTTCAAAATAATTTTTTATAATATTGACGAATAAAATGCTGCCTCTAAATATTCCGCTGAGAAAGCTAGAGTCCTAAAAGTTAACTGACCAGCGTGGCAGAACAAAGACTGGGGCTTTTCTTATCTGGCTTCTAAAATCAGTATTATGTACTTACAGTAGCAATATAAAAAATAAAATAAAATTATATATTTTTTCAGACTTTTTATATTTTTCCTTTAGTTAATTCAAAATACTTCGAAAGCCAACTAAAATATACCTGTGTTATCATGTGTAACCTTATGGCACAGTTGTAAGCCTTTGGTAGTGAACATAACTTGCATAAAATCACCATGCCATCTTTACCACAGGCATCTTTAAGGACATCAAGAAACTAGTTTCTATTACGCATCAGTTCATGCACAAGCCACTGAGCCACCTCTATACCTACACTCAACTCCCTGCAGCCCGATGGAGGGAAAAAAAAAAAATCAAAGAATATCGTGATGTTCTTGTTGTTTAGATGGATATTTGTAAAGTCTTTATTGAGTGGCACTTCACACGGCAGCAGGAAGCGAGCCATCCTAAATTCTTTCTATTGCTCTACACAAAAGCTAATTAAGCCAATTTAATTACTACATGATTTGTTTCTTATGTAGGCTTCAAAGAAATATCATCGCAGGCTGCCCCAAACTGTCCACTAACGGTATTATAAAAATCAAAATCCTGAGTTGAATAAAACCAGTGGTTTCTCCAGTGTGAATTTTCCTTTCTTTTCACGGGGCTCGGTTTCCCACAGTTCGAAATAATTTGATTCCTAGGAGAAATACAGCAGAGATAGGATTAGGGAGGAATCGGCTTGAGGATTGCATCGATTCCCCGTGAATACGCTGCTGGTGAGTTTGTAATGATGGATCGCATTCTGCCTGACGAGGAAGGCTCCCTTTCCCTCTGCTTACCCTCGAAAGCGTTGATAGGGCTCCAGGGCTTCAGCATCCGTACAAATTACTGAATGTCTTCCAACCAAGGAAAACCTGTCTCTGGCTTAAAGCTCAAACCGCATTTTCATAAAGAAAATCACACCCAGAGCAGAGAAAGCACACCAACCATGAACTTACGGTGTTCCTTCCTTAACTGGCTCGTAGGATGGTTAGTCACATGATCTCTGGGTCTTCACATGCAATGAGTCCTACTTTCTCATCCAGCTACACCGAGGCTCCTTTTTAGAGGAGAGAGGAAAAGATGATAGCGAACTTGTAAACTATGAAAATGACCATTTGTACTATTGATGAGAGAGTTAGTGGCTGGCCTGGCTTTACCTATGAGCAGCTCATTCATTTAGGATAATTTTTATGGGCTCTTGGCACAGTACTCCTTAAAAGAAAAATAAGTCAAAATACCTCTACCTGTTTTTCTGACTAGCACTGGTAGGATGGTTGGTTGGTTGGTTGGGGGTTGGTTGGTTGATTGGTTGGT
>NC_034598.1:39535718-39545767 GCF_900095145.1 Mus pahari
TGGTTGGTTGTTGGTTGGTTGGTTGGTTGTGGGTTGGTTGGTTGGGGGTTGGTTGGCTGGGGGTTGGTTGGTTGGTTGGTTGGTTGATGGTTGGTTGTTGGTTGGTTGGTTGGGGGTTGGTTGGTTGGTTGGGGGTTGGTTGGTTGGTTGGTTGTGGGTTGGTTGGTTGATGGTTGGTTGTTGGTTGATTGGTTGGGAGTTGGTTGGTTGGTTGGTTGGTTGGTGGTTGGTTGGTTGGTTGATGGTTGGTTGTTGATTGGTTGGTTGGGGGTTGGTTGGTTGGTTGGGAGTTGGTTGTTTTTTTTGTTGTTGTTGTTGTTTTTTGCTTTGATTTACAAGAATGTTTTTGTGCAAAGTTGGGAATGCTTTGAGATCCCTTTTATACTCTAACAAGTTGGTCACAATTTCAAGAATGCTGGCAGAAGTCAGGAGTCTGGGACAGAGCTCAAGGCTACCATAGGGACATTGGGACTCTAGTTACCCTGTACTAAATCTTGTTGGTGTGATGGAGAGTGTCTCCTAGGTGCCAGACTCAACAAGTGTATGAGGCAGCTGAAGACCTCCAAGCCTAAAATCATTCTGTCTTTGAAACTTTGAGTTGGCGACTACCTGTCTATACAATTTTTACAGGCAAAAATCATGTTTATCTCATACAACCATAGCTTCTGTCTGTCCCAAGACCCTATGACTCCTACAAAGATGTTTACAACACAAACTTTACTTTTACTTTACTTTCTTTTACTATGGCACATGAGTTTAATCCCAGCATTCAGGAGGCAGAGGCGGGAGGATCTCTGTTTGAGGTCAGCCTGGTCTACAAAGCAAGTTCCAAGACAGACACAGGACTGTTACATAGAGAAACCCTGTCTCAATCAATCAATCAATAAATAAATAAATAAAAATAAAAACTTCCTGTTTCTGCTCAGAAAATGCAAAAAGAAAAAGAAAAAAGCTTGAAAGACCCACAGAGATGGGTAGATATCTACCAGGTGTCATTATGTCCTTGGAATATATTGTTTGCAGCCTGGGTCTCTCTGGTCTTCTGCTTTCCATCACTCCTATTGAAATCAGTTATCAAAGGACCTTTTTGTTCGCTTTGTCTTGTTTCTGTTTCCAGGATAGCATCTATGAACTCCAGGCTGGCCTCAAATGCAGCATCCCTCTGCCTGCGCCTCAGGTGTACATGACAGGTGTACCACTATGCTCAGCTCAGTTGCAGCATCTTTGGGTTAAATGTGTCCTTTCCTCTGCCGTGTTATTCTTTCCTTATTCCCTTTGCTCTTTAGACATTTCTCTCAGGTGATCTCATGATTCTTTTCACAAGTATCCTTCCTGTCCTGGCATTCTTCACCTCTGGAGGTCAATTGTACCTTACAAATTTTAAAATGAGATATTTTTATCATCGACACATCCACTTTGTCGAATATTTAAAAAGCACCTTAGTCAGAGTCTCCTGGTAAGCTTTAACAGCTGTAATGCTAAAGCACGACTCTGTGGCCATGGTCTCTCTCTTCTCTGTCTTTTGCACCCATTTTGTAACTAGAGGCAGAAATTGTAAACAAGTTAACTGTTGTGTCTACATAAGACTGTCTTCCCTTCAGAGGACCCCCTTCCTCTTAACACAATGCTAAGGTACATACATCCTGGAAGCTGATTTTGACCTGGTAAAGCAAACACCCTAACTCTACGGCCACTGTCCTAGGATGGAATCTTAGCCTAGAGCCAGTCTCTGAATTTGAATTTGATCTCACAGATGTCAGCTTAGCTCCCAGGCCTCACTTCCTTCAGATGGAGCTGGCATACAAGTTGATGGGCAGTGGTCTTCATTTGGCCAGCATCATCAAGCCAGGCTGGAGTGCCCATCAACATCATACCAGCTTCCCTGTGTTCTGTTGTGTTCACATTCCCAGCATTCCTGTGTACCCAGTAGGAACATGATGTGTAGTTTCATCTCAGCTAGCCAACAAAAACTCTCTCCTTTTCCTGAGCATTTTGTAGCCTCTACTTATTACTTCTGTTCCAGACAGCTTTAATGTCTTTAACAAATATTGTTTTGTGTTATATTATAATTTGTTAAATGTTTCCAATGGGATTGAAAAACAAAAACCCAATTTTATCTGGAGACAGAATTCATTGTTCTCTCTGATTTAAAATGGAAAGAAAATATTTAGATCTTACCAAACAGGACAATAATATTCCATAGTGATTTTCAAGTGCTTTATGAATATTTATAAGAGAATTAGAATACTGGCACTTCTCCATTTATCTCTGGTCTTAGAATGTTTTTTTTTCAATTGTAATCCTCATTATCTACATTGATATTGTTAATTATGCAGTTAATCTGCACAATTATTTTAGATGGAACTTGGATTCTGGCAAAGTTCTGTGTAATGGCATAAGGTTAAAAGTTACTCTTTGTATTTCTGCTAATGAATACTACCACACTCCTCTGGGTGTTTCTATCAGGCCTAGATCCTTAAAATCAATCTTGGATAATAGAAAAGTCACACTTAAATAAGCATGTGGAATCCTAAAGGACATGTCCCCTCTTCTCAGCTGTTCAATGGATTCTCACAGTCAGGCCTTATCAATGTCTTATATTAAGAGCCAATTATTTTTGCTTCTGCATCCTCCAGTAGATTTCTCAAGGTCTACCATGGTCAAGTGCCACAGGCTGAGTACCTTATGTGCTCATTTACCTATCTACACTTTAGAGGGCAAAAATCCCAGACCAAGCAAAGTGAGGCTCTCTTTCATGGCCTTCCTTTCTTGGAGTTTGTATATAGCAGTGTTTCTTTTGTTTTTCTTATTTTTAAAAAACTTGGAAGTTTTTTTAAAACTTCTTTGGAAGATTTTTATAATGTGTTTTCATCTGTTCCTCTCCCTCCTCCAACATCGCAGATCCACTCACCTTCCCTACTCAACCAACTTTGTGTTGTTAAAGGTAGATAGATAGATAGATAGATAGATAGATAGATAGATAGATAGATAGATAGATTAGATATATAGATGTAGAGATAGATGATAGGTAGATAGATGACTGATTGATTAATAGATAGATGATAGATAGATAGATAGATAGATAGATAGATAGGTAGATAGATAGATAGATGTAATAGATATAGAGATAGATGATAGAGATAGATAGATAGATAGATAGATAGATAGATAGATAATAGATGAATGTGATAGATAGATAGATAGATAGATAGATAGATAGATAGATAGATGACTAAGACTACAAAGCAATGGACTTCATTAGGACATATTTGTAGATGCTTTGCTCTTCCTAATGAACCAACTCCCCCACTTCCTTCTTCTACCTTCCTACTGCTTTATTCCTGGTGGTCCCAGCCCTGACAGCTCCACTTCTGCTTTCTTGTTCCTGTGTATTCCATTGCCCTCTTTTTCCTTCCACCACCCTCCCCATCTCTTACGATCTCTTCTGAGGGAAGCAGGTAGGTGATCCTCAGATGTTCTTCTCCGTCCAAATCCAAGTCCCCGAGTCTCATGCCCAGCTCAGTACCACACCACCAGTTCCCCCTCCCTTTCCCTTACTCTCTGCTTCCACCTCCAGGAGATCATGCAGATCTCCTACAGCCTTCCTCACTACCACATCCCTGTGTCTCAGCCTTCATCTCTCTCAGGCATTCCCTAGGAACTCAACAGCTATGCTGACAGGGAAGCAGATCTTCAGATCTTCGTTCTCTCTCCTCTCCTCTCCTCTGTGCCCAGACCCATACCTCATCAACTCTGGAGGAGACCAGCATCTGTGGCTCTCCTCCATCTCTACTGCTGTTTTCAGCAAAATCTGAATCTTTCAATTTTATCAATAAAGACTCAGGAGCCAGATGCTGGGTATAAGCCTGCTACCTCGGAGAGTCAGGCAAAGTACCCAGATGATTTTTCTCCTCAACTGGTACCCCAGAAAGAAAGGGAAGCTCTACTCCATGCTGTCTCAGAAAAACTTTCAAACTGAATGTCCCTCCCCTCTATGTCTCTCTATCCATCCTCCTGATTCTTCTTACTCACTATGGTTTTTTTTTCCTATGTTTACTTCATGTCAACAGGTTCCTTGCTCTCCCTCTTGATCTGTGGTTGACTTTATTTAATCTTGTTTACAATAATCAGAAAGCTCTTGGATTAAAGGTGTTTGCTAAGGCAGAGCCACACCACATCTAGAAAGAGATGTTTCCAGTAAATAACAATCTCCAGGTTCACAGAGTGATCAAATACCCTGCAGTGCTCCATGCCCATTTCCAGGGAACTAAACAGGTCCTCGTGGCACACGCCGCTTTCCTCGCACTTGTGGACACCCTCAGGGACCTCCTCTAGCTCATTCCCATTGCTAAGTGTTAGCTACCAATGCCTACAAACACGTTTTACCTAGAACTCCTAGTTACCACACATGGCAGAATCTCAGAAACATTTTCTACCAGGCAACATAACCACCACACTCTAAGAACCAGAAAGGGCAACAGAAACCAAGCAACGAAACACCCAGCCAACAACCTCAAGACCAGACATCAGCACCTAGGATTCAAATCATCCTAAGTGGAACTGCCTAGACACCAGCATAAAAACTTAATCCATTCACAAAAGAACACACCTGGTGTGTACTCACTGATAAGCGCAAAAGCTAGGAATACCCAAGATACAATTCACAGGCCACATGAAGCTCAAGAAGGAAGAACAAAGTGTGGGTGCTTCAGTCCTTCTTATAAGAGGTAACAAAATACTCACGGGAGGAAATATGGAGACAACATGTGGATCAGAGACTGAAGGAAAGGCCATGAGAGACTGCCCCACCTAGGGATCCCTCCCATATACAGTCACCAAATTCAGACATTATTATGGATGCCAAGAAGTACATACTGGCAGGAGCCTGATATAGCTGTCTCATGAGAGTCTCTGCCAGAGCCTGACATATACAGAGGTGGATACTCACAGCCAACCATTGAACTGAGCATGGGATCCCCAATGGAGGAGTTAGAGAAAGGACAGAAGGAGCAGAAGGGGTTTGCAATGCCATAGGAAGAACAGCAATATCAACCAACCAGACCCCCCAGAGCTCCCAGGATCTAAACCACCAAGGAGTACATATGGAGGAACCCATGGCTCCAGCCATATATGTAGCAGAGGACGGCCTTGTTGGGCATCAATGAGAGAAGATGTCGTTGGTTTTGTGAAGGCTCGATACTCCAATGTAGGGGAATGTGAGGGCAGGGAGGTGGGAGTGGGTGGGTGGGTGGGTGGGTCACACCCTCATAGAAGCAGGAGAAGGGGGGATGGGATAGGGGGTCTCTGGGGAAATGGGAAGTGGAGAAAGGAGATAACATTTGAAATGTAAATAAATAAAATATCCAATTAAATAAAAATCAATCCATAACGGCCAGGGCACTATGTCTCCACTAGAGTCCAGCAACCCTACCAGGGTAGGCCCTGAGAAATGCAATATGACTAAAGCACCAGACACGTACTTCAAAATCACCTTTATGATACGTTAGAAGTCCTTAAAGAGGAAACAAATGAATCTGTGAGAGAAATCTATAAAAATATAAATTTATAATGGAAGGAATGAAGAGTTCAAGATTCTCCGGTAGAAATAGAATCAATCAAAATTCCAAGCTGCACATCTACTACACCAGGTGTGGGGAAGCTTAGGTGCAGCCTATGTATGTTCTTTGGTTGGTGTTTCAGTCTTGGACAGCACCAAGGGTCCAGGTCAGCTGACTCTGTGGGTCTTCCTGTAGAGTTCTTATCCCCTTAGAGGCCGAAATCCTTCCTCCTGTTCTTTCATAAGAGTTCCCAAGCTCCATCCACTGTTTGGCTGTGGATATCTGTACCTATCAAACCAGTCGCTGGGTGGAGCTTCTCAAAGGACAGCATGCTCCTGTCTGCAGATGTACAACTTGGTCTCCATGTGGGTCCCAAACAACTGGAGCAGGGGCTGACCCACAAGCTGTTTCCTGTACATGCGATATGTCCTAGCTGAGCTGCCTTGTCTGGTCTGAGGGGGAGAGGAAGTGTGCCTAGCCTTGCAGACTTGAAGTGACAGTATAGGTGGGATAGCCAGCAGGGCCCCTACACACTTAGAGTAGAAGGGGAGGGGGAAGGACTGGAAGAGGGGGTGACCAGGAGGAGGTTGGAGTGAGCAGGATGTAAAGTGAATCAGAAAAATTGACTTAAACTTTTAAAAACCCAAACTGAGGGAAAACTGAATTTTATGTTATTATTTTTCCTTATTCTTGATGAATTCATATATACATATAATGGAAAGTGATAATGTATGCACACTGCCCACCCCCCTGTCTTTACACTCTTCCTGTGTGCCCTGCAGTACATCGCTCTCTACACTCTCTACCCTCTGATTCTTCTAATCACTCACATGTCCAATTGGCACATCACACACATTCATGGTCTGAGGCCATCCACTGGGGCATAAGAAACCTATCAGTAGGCACATGTAAAAAGCAAAACAAAAGAAAAAACAAACAAACAAACAAACAAAAAAACGACTCCTCTTCCCCAGTGTCTTAGTTCGGATTTTACTGCTGTGAACAGACACCATGGCCAAGGCAACTCTTATAAGGACAACATGTAATTGGAGCTGACTTACAGGTTCAGAGGGTCAGTCAACTATCATCAAGGCAGGAACATGGCAGCATCCAGGCAGGCATGGTGCAGCAGAGCTGAGAGGTCGACATCTTCATCTGAAGGCTGCTAGCAGAATACTTGCTTCCAGGCAGCTAGGATGAGGGTCTTAAAGCCCATGCCCACAGTGGCACACTTACTCCAACAAGGCCACACCCACTCCAACAAGGCTACACCTCCAAATAGTGCCACTTCCTGGGCCAAGCATATTCAAACCATGATACCCAGTATCTTTCAACTGCTAAAACCCTACAGCAAGGGGTGGGCCTCAAGCATCCCTGCCAGGTCTATGCTACAATGGTCTCTGTCTCAGTCTTGTTCAGGTGGCCACAAGCCTTGTGATTTGCTGAGAGTGAGACCCCATCACACATCCTGAAGACATTTCAGAGCATCTCTCCTCATCTTCCAGACCCCGCATCCTTTACCTCCGCACTGTCTGTGGCCGACGGCACAAAGAAGTAATTGTGATACACAAACTTAGCTTCCCTTCTGGCTTAGCAACTCAAACCTGCCAACCACGGAGTAGCAGAAGTCTTGCTGATTATCAGGAAGAAATAGTACTTATCACTTTTATTAATGACACCTTACAAAAGATTTGGGACATTTCGTCTGAAACCACTATTTTTTCACAGAACAATAAGAATTAAGTTCCATGCTACTAAAGGATAACCAAGTAGCCAGAACAAAGGTGTAACAAGCAGGGAAAGAGTGCAGAGCTATAACAGTATGTTATAACTCATATACTAAGCTACGTAAGGGTAGATGCCAAAGCATGTATGGACATGAAAGATATGCTATAATATAATATACTCTAACATGTTACTATATTATGTTACAATTTTTATAATTATATATTTTACATATTTATATATTTTATAAAATATTTTATATAATTTATAGATTATATATTATATATTTATAACTATATTATAATTATATAAAGTATAAGGCAAAGGACACTGTCAATAGAACAAGACAGCAACCAACAGATTGGGAAAAGATCTTTACCAATCCTACATCCCATAGATGGCTAATATCCAATATATACAAAGAACTCAAGAAGTTAGACTCCAGAAAACCAAAGAACCCTATTAAAAATGGGGTACAGAGCTAAACAAAGAATTCTCAACTGAGGTATGTCAAATGGCTGAGAAGCACCTAAAGAAATGTTCAACATCCTTAATCATCAGGGAAATGCAAATCAAAACAACTCTGAGATTCCACCTCACACCAGAATAGCTAAGTCAGAATAGCTAAGATCAAAAACTCAGGAGATAGCAGATGCTGGCAAGGATGTGGAGAAAGAGGAACACTCCTCCATTGCTGGTGGGATTGCAAGCTAATGCAACAACCACTCTGGAAATCAGTTTAGTGATTCCTCAGAAAATTGGACATAGTATTACCTGAGGACCCAGCTATACCATTCCTGGGCATATACCCAAAAGATGCTCCACCATATAACAAGGACACATGCTCCACTATGTTCATAGCAGCCTTATTTATAATAGCCAGAAGCTAGAAAGAACGCAGATGTCCAGCCACCAAACCTAGATACTAATGCACATGCCAGCAAGATTCTGCTGAAGGGACCCTGATATAGCAGCTTCTAGTGAGGCTATGCCAGTGCCTGGCAAACACAGAAGTGGATGCTCACAGTCAGCTATTGGATGGAACACAGGGNCCCCANTGGAGGAGCTAGAGAAAGTACCCAAGGANCTGAAGGGGNNTGCAACCCTNTAGGTGGAACAACAATATGAACTAACCATTACCCCCTGAGCTCGTGTCTCTAGCTGCATATGTAGCAGAAGATGGCCTAATTGGCCATCATTGGGAAGAAAGGCCCCTTGGTCTTGTAAACTTTATATGACCCAGCACAGAGGAAGGCCAGGGCCAAGTAGTGGGAGTGGGTGGGTAGGGGAGCAGGGGTTGGGGGGGTGTATAGGGAACTTTCGGGATAGCATTTGAAATGTAAATAAAGAAAATAATAATAAAAAAAAAAGAACCCAGATGTCCTTCAACAGAGGAATAGATACAGAAAATGTGGTAAATCTACACAATGGAGTACTACTTACCTATTAAAATCAATGAATTTATGAAATTCTTAGGCAAATGAATGGAACTAGAAAATATCCTGAGTAAGGACACCCTGTCACAAAAGAACACACATGGCATGCACTCACTGATAAGTGGATATTAGCCCAAAGCTTGGAATACCCAAGATACAATTCACAGACCACATGAAGCTCAAGAAGGAAGACCAAAGTGTGGTTGCATTAGTCCTTCTTAGGGGGGGGGGGGACAAAATACTCACGGAGGAAATATGGAAACAATGTGTGGAGCAGAGCCTGAAGGAAAGGCCATACAGACACTGCCCCACCTGGGGATCCATTCCATATACAGTCACTAAACACAGACAATATTGCAGATGCCAAGAAGTGCTTGCTGGCAGGAACATGATATAGCTGTCTTCTAAGAGGCTCTGCCAGAGATGGATGCTCACAATCAACCATTGGAATGAGCACAGGGCCCCCAATGGAGGAGTTGTTAGAGAAAGGGCTGAAGTAGCTGAAGGGGTTTGCAACCCATAGGAAGAACAACAATATCAACAAACCAGGCCCCTCAGCGCTCCCAGGGACTAAACACATGGAGTGACCCATGGCTCCAGCCACATATGTAGCAGAGGATGGCCTTGTCAGGCATCAGTGGGAAGATAGGTGCTTGGTCCTGTGAAGGCTCGATGATCCAGTGTTGGGTAATGCCAGGGCGAGGAGGTGGGAATGGGTGAATGGGTGGAGAACAACCCTCATAGAAGCAGGGGGAGGGGTGATGGGATAGAGGGCTTCTGGGGGGGAAAACCAGGAAAGGGGATAACATTTGAAAAGTAAATAAAGAAAATATCCAATAAAAAATAAAATAAAATAATATATTATACTTGTGCTGGCTAGCTTTGTGTCAACTTGACACAGCTGGAGTTATCGCAGAGAAAGGAGGTTTAGTTGGGGAAATGCCTCCATGAGATCCAGCTAAAATTAGGCATTTTCTCAATTCATGATCAAGGGGGAGAGGCCCCTTGTGGGTGGGACCATCTCTGGGCTGGTAGTCTTGGATTCTACAAGAAAGCAAGCTGAGCAAGCCATGGGAAGCAAGCCAGTAAGTAACATCCCTCCATGGCTTCTGCATCAGCTCCTCCTTTCTGACCTGCTTGAGTTCCAGTCATGACTTCCTTGATAATGAACAGCAGTATGGAAGTGTAAGCTGAATAAACCCTTTCCTCCTCAACTTGCTTTTTGGTCATGATGTTTGTGCAGGAATAGAAACCCTGACTAAGACAAATTGGTACCAGAAGTGGGGTATTCCTCTGACAACCTGACCATGTTTTGGGGAGGACTGTGGAA
>NC_034598.1:39548364-39549795 GCF_900095145.1 Mus pahari
CAGTAAAGAACATCCCTCCATGCCCTCTGCATCAGCTCCTGCTTTCTGACCTGCTTGAGTTCCAGTCCTGACTTCCTTGGTGATGAACAGCAGTATGGAAGTGTAAGCTGAATAAACCCTTTCCTCCTCAACTTGCTTTTTGGTCATGATGTTTGTGCAAGAATAGAAACCCTGACTAAGACAATACTATATTATGCTATATATTATGTTATGTGTTATATATTATATATTATATTATATAGTATGTAGTATATAGTATGTAGTATACAGTATATATTATAGTGTAATTTTTAGATTTTAGAAACACACTATGAGAAGGGAAAGACTTTCTGCAGTGGAATTAGCATGGTTGTTGAGGCCACTAAGCAGAATATTATTCCACATGAGTATAGATCACAGGGAATTACTCAAACTCACATGGCAGGCAGGAGCTGGGACATAGCAAGGAGAATGTGCCAGGTTCTGACACTACATCACGTGATCTCTGAAAGATATAAGTGGACACTTCAGAGGAAATAAAGAGAAATAGATAAGAAATATGTGAAGAGAAATAGCCAAATAGGAAATTCTATCTAACCATATAGAATTGTCATTGATATAATGTGCCACACCACCTCCAGTAGGATCTGTGTGGCAAGTTCCACTGACTGAGGCGATTGACTCAAAAGGGGGAGGTCCTGTAACCGCTGTGGACCTCTTCACTGGAGAGAAAATACTGAGCCATAGTTCTCATGGCAATCTATCTGTTTTGTGTTCTCTTATTCCTTTTCTTATTTACATGTTCCTGGTAGCCTAGGCCAAGATCTTAAGCAAGAGTAATGGGTAAGAAACATCCCTAGAGATGGGGCCACTGACATGACCTTATCCCCAGAGAAACCAACGCTTTACTTTCTAAATCATTTACAAAACTATGATGATAAAAACTTTCCCAACAATAAAATTTCATATGGCTACACATGTATCATCAGAGGTGGATTTTGGTATATGGTAAAGAAAGCCTTAATTAGAAAGAATTAAAATAGTTTAAATTTATACACTGAAGATTATAAAAAAAATCAGGCCCTAGATGTTAAGTAATAATTGACCATGGGGCTGGAAAGTTAGTTCAGCGGTTAAGAGCACTGACTGTTAAAGATTTATTAACCTGCTCCTGGAAATTTGCCACTAGCCTTGGATGATAGCCCCCACTGAATACATGCTTTTAGAATTGTTATATTTTGATGATTTATAATAATGTTACCTGTTCTGTTTGTGATTCACTGAATACATAGTTTCAGAGTTATAATGCTTGGATGATTTTTGTGCTTTTCTGTGCCAAATGATTTTTGTTGGTATCTCTGACTGTTTCACTAAGAGATATAACGTTTGGTTTTTGTTTTGTTTTGTTTTGTTTTTTAAGCAGTTTGTGGTATTTGTTGTAGCAGCTTGATT
>NC_034598.1:39586037-39593986 GCF_900095145.1 Mus pahari
AACTTTATATGACCCAGCACAAGGCAAGGCCTGGGCCAAGTAGTGGGAGTGGGTGGGTAGGGGAGCAGAGGTGGGGGGAGGTGTATAGGAAATTTTCGGGACAGCATTTGAAATGTAAATAAAGAAAATAATAATTTAAAAAAAAGATGAGTATTTCTAACTACATTTTTGTTGTTTGCATTTGATATAGGTGGTTTAGCTAACTTGGATTTACATGTGTGAAAAGGTCATGAGGGTAACATAGTGAGTATTTGTGAATTATTTCTACACTGGAAATCAGACTTCTCTGTTAGTTAAATCAAATTTGTTTCCCCTGGATATTGTATGTTGTTATCAACATTAAAACAATTTTCCAAATTCATTTTGGTTAGATAAAATCGCTTCACTTTACTCTGGTTATTTTTCATTCTACATCCTGTGGTTGTCTAAAAGATCACTCAAACATATTTTTTTTTACTTTTTAATCTAATATCTTAAGTTTGATAATTACCATATTGATATACTGCTATTTCTTATGGCCAGCTTTACTTCAGATGTAACAGATAAAATAATATTTTATCTTTACTTCCAGAAAGTGTTAAGCCTTTTCTGATGATTTTATATTTAAGTTGTTTTTTTAATTGTAAATTATATCCATATACACACTACATCTGGAAAATACTAGTATTCTCATAATGTGCCATGCATAACTTCCTTACATAGATACATTGACTACATATTGCTAATATGAAAACTTATCATATTTACATAAGATTTTATTAAATTAAAGGGAGGGATTTTAAATTATATTTGTGATAATTATTAAATTATTAATTATCTCTACAGTTTTCTAGCAGTAATTGAACTTGTTTAAATGTTAAGAATAAGCCATTAATATAGCAGTGCATGCCTCGAGTGCCAAACATGTTGGTTGATTTTTAGGTTAACATGGGCTAACAGCTTAGATTATGACTAATCAGATGGCATTGATTGTGTTGTAAATGACTTTTCTTCTGCCTGAAGGTTGTGCTTCTTAGAAAACATTTACTCTTATACTGAATAAATATTGAGATCATCTGATGAGGGAAATGGAAACAGTAAATTCAATGATATGCTTCTAATGGATTCATAATGCATTGATGTGATAATATTTCCAAATAGTTGGCTGAATTTCAAAATATTTTTTTCTTTTTATTAGTGGAGGAACAGAAGAAATTAAGGAAACTAATGCAGCCATTCCTAGTTTGATGTTATTGAGTCTTACTAAATTGATTTCATGATTCTTCAGCGGCAGCTCAGCCTACATTTCAAACGCAGAGCATCAACATGGGAGGTGCGTGCAATGTTTTCTAGAATGAGTTAAACATTCTAGAATGAACAGAAAGCAGGGCCATCAGAAGAAAGGAATGAAGAGAGTACAGGACTGTCAGCAATCATTAAAACCCGCCTGATATCATTTGGGTTCTGTGCTGTTTTATGTGCATATGTGTAGCGGAGGCAACTG
Source organism: Mus pahari (assembly GCF_900095145.1). Taxonomy (NCBI): domain Eukaryota; kingdom Metazoa; phylum Chordata; class Mammalia; order Rodentia; family Muridae; genus Mus; species Mus pahari. The sequence goes on from NC_034598.1 coordinate 39,587,521, forward strand.
TGAATGGACTTACGTTGCAACATAAACAAAGATTTTACTGTTGGTTTCATCCAGAATGTTTTGAAGTTAACAGTCAAAATGTTGTTAATAAACCCTTAAGCATTATATAAGGAGCTTCTAGTCACTTTTGAAAATTTACTACTGGAGAGTGTCTTCTGACAATGAAAAACATCAAAAAATTTTCCGACAGAAAAATCAAGACAACATACAAAACCATCCCCAGAAACGTTACAACAGGTGCAGAAATCCTTGGGTATGGAGACTAAAATCCTCTTTGAAGTAGCTTAAATTAAGTTTTAAAATCACATTTTTTAATTTATCAATTGAATTTTGAAAATATATTATGTGTTTTATGGCTGATAAAATCATGACCAGACTAAACCCAGAGTGTAACAAAACTACAGTGTAACCCTAGGATTCATAACCATATGGCTCACATAGACTTAGGGGAAAGTGAAATTATCTTCTATAAACCCTAGCCACAGAGCCCCGTGAGGGGAGAGCATTCCTAACCTGTGTGTTTCACTCTGTGGGAACTCATGTCATTGTGCGAGCATGAGGAATTTACTCAGAAAAAAAAAAAAATCCAAGGAATTTAACTATTTTTAAATGGTATGATTTGTTTATAAAAACTAAAACGTTAAAAGTGAAATAAAGAAGAATATGTGAATAAGTGAAAATATTTCTTCTTCATGAGTTGACAAGTACAGTATTTTAAAATACCTATGTCTCTCCAAGCAATCTACAGATTCGCCATAGAGCCCATGGGAACTCACTGGGACTTCCACTGAAGTATCAGCCCAGAAGTTCACAGGGACCTCAAAGGGTGTCAAATGACCTAACTTAACCTCAAACACAATAGGTACAAAGCTGGACAACACAATGATAACCTAGAGTGCATTGTGCTGCTCTAGTAATAAAAAAAAGTGCTTCTTCTTGCCAACACACACAGAGGCCAGCAAAATGAAAAGGCTCAAAATAAGTGCAAGAACAGAACCAAGTGATCTTCACAAAGGAGTCAGGAGGAAGCAAGATGTGGCAACACACACCTCAAATGCCAATACTCCTGAGACAGACGCAGGCAGATTTCTGAGTGTTTGAGGCCAACCTCGTCGGTCTAGCAAGTTCCAGAATAGCCAGAAGTACATAATATAGAGACCCTGTCTCAAAAAAAAAAATTTGTTTTAAGAATTCACATTAGAAGAATGCTCTTCAGTAAACAGTATTATAAAAACTAAATATGCACATGCAAAAGAACAAAGTCAGACCCTCTGCTTACTGTTCAAACTTGAGTGAAATGCAATTAGAAGACCTCAAACTATAAACATATTCCATAAAAGCAAAGAGGGGGGATGAGGAGATGGAGGAGTCTCGTGCGTGATTACATTTATTACATAAAAGAGAATAAAGATGCTCCCCAAATTCAAACTTGATCTACCACAGCATCGAGCATTCTATGTTTGGCATATGTCTGTCAAAGATGAAATCAGTATGTTCATAGCAGCATTATTAACAATAGCCAACTCAGTTGTATCATTATAGAACGTTTTTCCTTAGGTTTGAAATGAAGAATAGATTCAATAACATTGCAGTGAGATTCCTAGGTAAGAACCGGCCAGCTGAAGAACACCATCATTTTCTCTCCTGTAGATAGGAGCCCTCCAGGAGTGTTTCAATTAAGGGGAAAAAAATTAACCCCATTCCAGCTGCCCCTAAGAAAGAAGCCATCTCAGTATGTTTGTACCCCAGAACAGGTCCTCGAAATACAGTTTTTAATGTTTTTCCCCAAGCTTGAATTTTTAAATGATCTCTTTCCATTTCTGAAGTTGGAATTATTTCTAAAAGAAAAGAAAATACATAAGTAATGCAAACAAATCTCATGACATTTAGACATGAGGAAGGAGGGTTGTAAAAGATTAGGTGTAAGAGGTTTGTAAGTCCTTGTGCTCACAGGAAAGCACTTAGGGAAACCAGGCATGGTAAATGCACAGGGTTGGCTCTTTGAAAGAAAAGATGTATAACCTGTTTTCCACCTAGAAGGCTGGGAATGAATGTGGTTAACAGCCTGGTGGTCTCTGCACTATCTGTACGGCCACCATGTCACACTGGCTCCTCTAGACTGTTATTTGAGCTTTTTCTTTCCCTTGAGCCTATTTCTGCAACTAATCTATAGAACTCATCTTTACGGAAGATGCCACTTGTATTTTACAAGAATCTCTATGTAGCTGAAGTGGAAACTTCTAGTTCTTTGGAAAGTTAGTTATGTCAAATGGTGTTTGCTGGGGCGCACAGGTGAAAGGATGTCTTGCTAAAGCAGACACGTGAAAGAGTGTTTTCCCGAAGCAGACTCAGGTGAAAGGGTGTTTGGATATGGCAGACATGTGAAAGGACACTTGATGAAGGAGTAGGAATATGACCGCACAGACAGTGGGAGACGAGCACTGAGCATCGGTTTGGTTTGCTCCGCCTCATTATTCTTTGATAACGGCATATATGTATTGGTTCACTTCACATAGCATTGTTGAGTACAACTTGTGAAAACTCTGTCATTGGGAGACACTCGCCCAAGAACTGCTCGTGAGGTTCCTGTGGCAGCTTGCTGCCTCTGCAGCCTGGTCTCAGGCTGGCTGGTGAGCCTGGTGGTTTCTTCAGGATTAAACTATAGCTGCTGATTCGTGCCTGGTGTCTACCTACCTAGAGAACTGGTCGGCAACTGCTGAGTCATATCTGGTGTTTGCTACAGGACTGAACTGCTGCCAAAGATCAACCTTGCCACCAGAGAACTATTGCTGAACAGGTCCACTTCCCCCATATCCTAATAACTTTTCTCTCCCACTACCTGTGCTGGGTGGTAAGCTAGAGGAGAGGTTGAACCCTTATTAAAAGCAGGTTGCAAAAAAATTATGCCTACATGTAGTCATGCCTTAAGCTTTATTTTGAACACGGGGTAGAGTTAATTATCACCAGGAAACTTTTTTGCCAAATTGTGCTGTGCTTAAACATGTCTAAAATTAACTACCTATTGTCAAACTCTTGACATTTGAGCCAACACAGGCTACTGACTCAGGTTGAATGAAAGTTCCTGCTTGCTGACCCTGAGTAGACACTCTGCTGGCTGCAGTGGTATCAGAGACACCACAATTAGGGACTATGAGGTTCAGTGAGTAGAAAGGGTAGACATAGGGGAGTTCCAGCTCCACACACTTCCTCTGATCCTGCAAAACAAGCCTATTCCCCTGATGTTTGGCATTACAACCAAACAGCTCAAGAGCCATCTTTAGAGGAAGAGAGCTTCCCCCTCCCCTTGGCATCCAGTTTGGAGGTATCAGATCATGGTTGCCTGGGCCCACTGCCTTAGAACCCTTGGCTAGGTAGTATGTTGTGGAAGGGAGCATGGTAGAGGAATCACACACACACACACACACACACACACACACACACTCACATTGCAGGACTTCCATTTTTCTCTCTAGCACATGCTCCCTAGTAACAGATCATCTGTTACTTGGTCATCTACCACTACCTGAAAATTGAGAACCAAAATAAATTTTTCATAAGGTAACTATATCAGATGTTGTGTTAAACAGAATAAAATTTGTATTGCATGTGATGAGAGTTGAAATTGAATGTAATTCTTCTCCAGGCCTTCAATATTCCCTGAAGTTCCACAATAGTTAAGTCTGATAGATTCTGCTATATTTAACATGTGATTATAAAAAAGATTCTGAAACTACCTGATGAACACCCCTATTTTTTATGAAATAGAATTTTAAACTAAGAGTAATCAGAGGACTCACAAATCCATGAATGAATATATCTTAAATAAGAAGCCTAGATAAAAATAAATATGGGGAAAGAAATTTTTAAATTACCACCCATAATATGATAATGCAAGAAATATTATGTCTTCATATGTACATTTTGAATGTCTACTATAAATAATCTAATTTTATTAAACGATATAAAACCTTGAATTCCACTGGATGCATGTCAGGTCTAAGTATGATCTGCAGACTCCATTTCAAGAGAAATATACTTTCTCAACTCTCAGTCTTTCACCTACTAAGTATTGCTCTCAGCAAGTTAATTAGGTTTCCACTGTTCCCATTTTTTAAGTTGGAGGTTCTGATATGGATTTTATATTATGGGAGAATTATTAATACTACTTTTGCACATAACTAAGTATTATATGTGTGTAATGTGTACAACACATAACTATTTGTACATACAAGTAAGTAGTAAATAAAGATATACATAGTATTTGGGGCATGGCAAATCCTCACTGTTCAATCAATAGATGATGACGATTGCTATTTTAAATTCATCTGCTGAATACCCTCTCCTTAAATTCCATCCCTCTGCCAAAGCATAAGTGATAAATTGTTTTTGCTCAATGTTCTTGTAATGTAAACATTATTCTATACATTACTAGTCAGAGAGTCATCCTATGAAAAACAATTACTATAAATAAATGGTCAGTGCCCTGTAGAAATTCATTTCCTTCCATCTACCAGCAACCAATAGCAGGTCTATTACAACTTCCCTGTTAAAGCCTCTGCTCACTGCTTCCCTCCCCTGCTCGTAATTTCTTCTACAGAAAATTGAGGGTCATCTGACAGAGTGCATGTATGGGTCACCAACAAACTCTCTGAGGGAATCAACCTAAATGGGGGACAGGGTGACTTCGGGCCACCATTTCTGGGCTCTGGCCCACGCATTACTTAGAGTTTGCATGGCATGCTGGGGTGTATTGTGAAGAAGCACCCATTTCATGACCATGGAGGAAAGAGAGTCATAGAAAGGGTCATGGTCCCAATGCCACTTCTAAGGGCTTGTCACTGCCTTCTGCCTGATCTCATGTTCCAAGAGTTGTAACCCTCCCTAGAGACACCACAGAGTGGGAGCCAACCCTTTAATGCATGGGCCTTACTATACTCTTCATTTTCTATATAAATAATCTATCTCTGGTCACGCAGAGAGACCACCAGTTTAGGGACTGAATACCAATCAGAACAATTTTTCAATCTCGGCCACGTGTTTGGGCTTCAGAACTGTTGCCTTAGCATAGACTAAACTTACAGGGAAAAAAAAATAAACATTGACCACCTAGTTAAAAAGGTTTTGATCTTTATTGAGAAAGAGAAGGCAATAGAACCCAAACAACAGAACACCTTAGGAGACTTGAATCCATCGATGAAGAATCACTACTGTGCTTCAAGTCAGCTTCTTCTGCCATTCTCCGTGGCTCATCTTCCTGAGTCAGACACCGGAAATGATAGGAACAGGTTGGGACACACAAAGTCTACTTCTGTTATGTCTTCAGCTCAGCTCCAATCTCAGCTTTCTTCCCTCAGAAACGTGTTGACAAAAAAAAGGGTACTGAGTACTTGTCCTTTCTTGCTCTTCAATGCCAGCTCACACTTCCCAAGTAAACAGAATCAACACCAAGAATTTATTACAACAACTTTAGAAGCCTAAGGAGAGTGGCTCATGACTCTTATACACGCCCTTGAGAGACTGAGGTAGGAACATGACCATGAGGTCAGCCAGATTTAGGCTAGCCTGAGGTACAGAGTAAGACCCTGTTTCAATCTGTCTCCTCTAAACAAACAGGAAAACATGCAAATAAAACTAGAAAGGTGGGCTGGAGAGATGGCTCAGAGGTTAAGAGCACTGACTCTTCTTCATGAGGTTCTGAGTTCGATTCCCAGCAACCACATGGTGGCTCACAGCCATCTGTAATGGGATCCAATGCCCTCTTCTGGTGTGTCTGAAGACAGCTACACTGTACTCATATACATAAGATAAAAATCTTTTTTAAAAAAACTAGAAAGATAGCCCATAATTTTTCTAGGCAGATAAATAGTAAACACACTTTCACAAGCCTGCAAAAGCAGATTGTAAAATTCTTAGCAATTTAGAAAATCAATGAATAGTCATTCTTAATTACTGCTTCATACTCAGTAATACAAATACAATGAAAGTATACTTCTAAGTAAGATTATGATTGGTATTAGCATAGGTTTCAATGTCAGGATTAGAGTGAACAATGAATGCCCCTTACCTTTCAAAAAAAAACAAGATTCTTTTCTTGAATGATCTCTTTCTTTCAATCATGTCTAGGCATATATCTTATGCGAGCACCCTTCTTATAAGGCAGGAATAATTATATTGTTCTTAGGAGAAGGTAACAAAATTGTCACAAGATAACATCTCAATGGAAGATTGAAATGTGGCTATTTCTCCTTTGCTCTGGAAGGCAGGTTTTTATAGATAGGACTATATAAGATGAAACTGGTCCTTTAGACAGAGTGATGTGAACAAATGTAAATAAATGACCCATCAGGGAGAGGCTGCTGTACAAACGACATAAATCAACTGAGTTTCCCAAGGACAGTTTTTCCTGCAAAGGTTTTGCTTTTTTTTTTTTTTTTTTTTTTTTTTTTTTTTTTTTTTTGAGAGAGAG
>NC_034598.1:39594092-39607041 GCF_900095145.1 Mus pahari
AGACCAGGCTGGCCTCGAACTTAGAAATCCGCCTGCCTCTGCCTCCCGAGTGCTGGGATTAAAGGCGTGCGCCACCACCGCCCGGCCAAGGTTTTGCATTTTTAAGTTTACAGGAAAAAAAAAATGTGCAAGGAAAGTGAGTTAGCATCCATAGTTTACACAAAACGCCTCCAATCAAAGAATCAGGCTTATTCATCCAAACCTAAACCATATTATATTATCAATAAGCCACGATTAATAAACATGATGTGGTAGCTGACAACTAGTCTATTGTATGAAGAGTTTAGGGACTGTAGCCAGCCCAAACATGACAAACATGGCTCTGGCAGGCCTTGCCCTTCTCTCCGGTTCTCTCTGCCATGCTAAAAACCATTAGGTTACATTCCTAACACTTACCACCAAGCCCTGTTCCCTATCTCCTCCTGAGGCTGACCATCAAGGTCCAGCTATCAAAGTATTGAAGTCCAGCAATCAAAGGTCCCCTTTGGCTCACCTAATTAACATGCCCAAATAAAATTAATGACCCCATCCTAACATGGGGTTTCCCCTTTCACCTTTCTAGACTGTCATTTTCCTACAGGCCACACTGTCCCCTCTCTATCCAAAGACAGTCTTGTCCCCCGGGACAAATACCCCTTTCATTTCTCCCTTGTTCCCTTCCTCTTCTACCTCATCCTCTATCTCCCGTCTTTACCTCATATTCTGGGCTCGTTGTCCCTGTGCACTGAGAACTTGGTCTTGGGGTGTTTTGAGCCAACGCAAGGTTCCCTACGAGTAGTGTCATAAATAACACACATTTTGAAGTAAAATGTATATTAAATTTTCTGCTTGTTTTTCAGTACCATAAATGATATCTGCATCCCCATAAAAAACATCCCTATTGCTGTTTGAAGGCCCTCAAAACAAGTTCAATGTGTTATTAAAGATATAACGTATCATGGTGGAACTTCAGAATCTCTCTTACTTCGTGACCCAGAGATGTGACTCTGTAGTGACACATAGCACTTAGAGATGCCATGATGACTTTGATCCATGGTACTCTCTGACAGGTGACACTTAGTGGCACATTACGGCACCTACTGACATACACCATTACACCAAGGATGCATTGCAATATGACTTCACCATTTGTGTCCTGGATGACAGATTGCAAGCTCACCGGGGGATGGAAGAATCCAAAAGGGAATTTCAAAAGCCACACCTCGATCCTATTGGAGGATAAAAATCCAATTCTTTCCTTATCATGTTTAGATTGCAATGAGTATCTACGATAGCTACACTCTCTGTCAACCCAACCTCATAAATAACGCATTTTCCTTGTGTTGCGGGTGTTCCTATGAAACATAGCTCACTTTGGAAGAAATAATCTTGCAGTAAAAGTAGACGAGGGAGATGATGTGTGAACGCGGTCTGAGGGTTTTACAAGCAGGAGATGTGAAGGCAGGTTCAGAATTACCCTGAGGAAGAAATGACAAACTGAAGGGATTTACTTTAAAGTAAGTCATGAAACTGCCAGGACCTGAAGCCTATAAACTCAACCTTACTTTCTGAGACAGAAAGGCAGAATAGCACAGAACAAGCTAGTTCAGCGTGAATAATTCTGTGTTTAGATATGAGCTATATAAAGGGTGTTAATCCTGCTTTAGACTCACAGATGCCAGCACAGGCTGGAACCTGTGCCAAAAAAAAAAAAAAAAATCAGTAAGTATGACCCGTTCAGCCAAACACTGCATGTTGTGACTAATATAGGTTCCTCAGTCTAGATGTGAGATGTGTCTCGCATGGTGATGCTTGGGCAAGGTGTGATTGCCAACCTTACAGTTCAACCACAGTCTGTTCTATGCATCCTTGGCATGGGATTCTAGGGGGTGCAGGCGGGGGGACATGGGATTTTTCCAGGGGGTCATAGGATTCCAAGTTGTGGAGGGGGTATGGGATTCCAGATGGCAGAGGGGGTATGGGATTCTAGGTGTGTTTGTGTGTGTGTGTGTGTGTGTGTGTGTGTGTGTGTGTGTATACACTATATTTGTGTGGGTGTGCATAGGTGCCTGTATATGCTGAAACCAGATGTTTACTCTAGCAGGTGACTTTATTGTTTTTGTTCTATTGTTTGAAACAGGCTCTCTAACTGAACATAGCACCCATAACTTTGACAAGGCTGACGAGGCAATGAGCTCCAAGGATGCCTCTGTTTCCTCCCCCCCCCCTTCATCCCAGTTCTGGGGTTACAGATGTCTTCCACAATGTTTGGATTCCACATGAATGCTGGGATTCAAACTCAGGCTCTCCTGCTTACACTGTAAGCATTTTACTGACTGAGCCATCTCCCCGGCCTCTTTTGGTTTTGATTTCCTTCATTTCGATCCTTTTGGTAGTAGCCCTGGGGTCAAGCTTACGTGTCCTAGGCTAGCTCTCTACCAATGAGCTACTCTTCACCTTGCCTGCAAGAAGCAATGCTAACAAAAGTATTTCATTAGCCCGGGGGGAGACCCCAAAAGTGATAAAGAAAATATTTTCTATTTAGCGTTTTATAAGTAAGAAATTTGTTAGACCTCAAGAAGTTTAATAGATCTGGTTCAGCTACCTTTCGCAAGTTTCCTATTGGGCACTAAACCCTGAGTAATTAGAAAAGATGGGCTTGTCCCCATCCCAAAGTCTGAAAAGCCATCTGTATCACCTCATACATGACTTCTCTCCTACCTTTTGGATAAAATTGGAAAGTTACCTACTCTACTGCATTCAACTTTAATTAACACCTACTTTTGGGAATCTGTAACCCAGGTAAGGGGGGATGAATTCCCTGGCTTACTGGCCATATTTACATCTTCTCATTAGGGCCTCTTGCTTTGGTGACCCTGGGGTGATATAAAAATACAATTTCAATTTTCAATATGGTTCTGTCAAAATAAGACAGAACTTAGAACCATCTGAAGCCGAGTTGTCTATTATACAGTAGCACTGGATTTGAGGATTCTGAGGTCAAGAAATAACTGGAAAAGGCACAGGAATGATAGTCATTTCTCTGTCACCCACAATATGAGCACATCATGTTATTTAAAGCACAGCTAGCTTTTCAGTCGTATAGTCTGAGCATCGGCGATCATGAATTTGGGTCCCTACTCAAGGAGGTATTCTCCAGCTTGTGTTTAGCCCCAATCCTGCTGCCAACATTCCTGACGCCTTGATAGCATCATGCTCTGTTTCCCAAATTCACCACATTCTCAGTTATTTTGATAATTAGAAAATGTGAGTCGATATATTTATCTCACTTTTCTTAGAATTTTCTTGAAGTAGTTTACTGATGAAAGGAAAACATTCCTAAATCGTACAAACTTACTACACACCAAGGCTTTGACCAACTGAAGTACTCCTCTCTCTGTCTCTGTCTGTCTCTCTCTCTGTCTCTGACTCTGTCTGTCTCTCTCTATCTCTCTGTTTCTCTCTCTCTCTCTGTGTCTATGTCTGTGTGTGTGTGTCTGTCTCTCTGTCTCTGCCTCTATCTTTCTATCTATCTATCTATCTATCTATCTATCTATCTATCTATCTATCTGTGCCTCTCTATATATTTACTTTTTTTTCTCTATTGGATAAAAGTAAGATGAACCTATATTCCCTGTTACCCTGAAAAGGCATGGAGAAGTGCACACCAACTCCACCTATGAATCTCTAAGTGACACCTAGTTTATGGCCACAATGTTGAAAACAGTCAAGTTATACCCATCAAGTCTCGACAACAAGGCTGCCTAAATATAAACTGACCAAGGACAGTAAAAATAGACATGCAGAGCAGACCAGGCAGGGATCCATATGGGATACCATAAGGATTCAACTTTACACAAAAATATATAGGCAACTAAGGAATGCTGGAAGATAAATTAGTCTTCCCCACAGAAGAGCCCTCCAATTGGTCATCCACCACCAAATGGTCATCCCTAAAAACATATATATGAATAATATTATATAGACTGAGACATTGTCTTTAGGAATATATGTGTATATGTATGTGGAGGTTTGAATAGGTAAGGCCCTGATACACTCATGTGTTTGAATGCTTGGGCCATAGGGAGGAGCGCTATTAGGAGGTGTGGCCTTGTTGAAGTAGATTTGGCCTTTTTAAAGGAAGTGTGTCACTGTGGGAGCAGGCTTTGAGATCTCCTATACTCAAGCTGTGCCCAATGTAGCGCGTAGTCTCCATCTTCTGCCTTCAGATCAAGATGTAGAACTCTTAGCTCTTCTTCAGCACCATGGCTGCCTACATGCTACTATGCTTCCTGACATGAAGATAATGGACTAAACCTCGGAAACTGTGAGCCAGTCCCAATTAAATGTTTTTTCTTTATAAGAGTTGATATGGTCTTGGTATCTCTTCACAGCAATAAAACCCTAAGACAATGTGTATACATATATGCATGTAACAACAATTAATGAAAAAAAAGCCATGGATTTGAAAGAGACCAAGGAATAGTATATAGGATAGCTTAGAGAGAGGAAAGAGAAGGGGAAAGTGATATAATTATATTATACTATCAAAAATAAAAAAATAAATATGGCATAGTTCTACATAATAAATCTTAATGGTTGGATATTACATTGTCTAAAATCTTTTAAGCCAGATATCAGAAATCTATGCCCACAAGCTAACATTTTACGGTAATTTTTATGAATGAAATTTTACCAGTGCACAGTCATGCCAAGTCATTGACATTTTATACTTGTGCTACAGTTGCCAAGCTGAGTGGTTGTAGAAAGGATCATATGGCAGAGAAATTCTAAAATACTTACCACATGGCTTCTTGTTGAGGATATAACCTATTGTATAGCCAGTTTGGGGACTTTGTGGTGAAGGTGTACTTGGTGACAGTTTCCAGATCTTTTGCTGTTATTATTGTTCGACTTTCTCCCTAATGTTCTACTCATAATTTAAAATGAATGTTCATTCTAATTTTTTTCCTCCTCATTCCTGTTATGTATCTGTTATGTTATCGTGTGTGATGATATATTCAAATACAGTGACTTCTTAATCTGCAGTTTAGAAGGCTAGGTACATAATTATCATGGCATGAACTTATAACCCAACACTTGGGAGGCAAAGATGGGAGGCCCATGAGTCCATGTCACCCTCAGCTACATACTAGGACCCTGTTTCACAACAAACACAAAGCCAAATTCAAACATGATGAGCAGACGTGCATAGAACAGCCAGGGCAGCCAGTTGATGGCTTTATAAGCCCTACACACAGGGAAATGGAAACTATGGCAGCCCCACTGAGAAGAAGCATGTAACCTCTGAACAGGCATGGTGGCCATCTACAAGCGCTCCATCAGGACTGCCCTAAAACCCCCTCTCTCACCTTCTGACAAGCAGATTCTTTTTTTGTTTGTTGGTTGGTTTCTTCGAGACAGGGTTTCTCTGTGTAGCTCTGGCTGTCCTGGAACTCATTTTGTAGACCAGGCTGGCCTCGAACTCAGAAATCCGCCTGCCTCTGCCTCCCAAGTGCTGGGATGAAAGGCGTGCGCCACCACGCCCAGGCTGACAAGCAGCTTCTTAACTCCCCATCCTATAAACTACCCGGAAGTGAAGGATTGGGGAGGCAGATTTGAAATGCGTTCCCAGCATCAGCTCACCTGGCTCCCTGCCTGGATGAACAGATAACGAAACTTCCTCTGTGGGCGAAATCACAATGCACTAAGCCGACTTCTTGTCTCCGTGTACCACGTCAGAACTTCCATAAAGCTCACTGAGAAGCAGCTTAAGAATGGAGGAGGGCTTCTCTGGTCCATGAGCCTATTTGTGTCCTGCAGCGAGATTATGACTCTGCTCAATCACAGGACACCATACAACGTCCATTTGTTTTTCAGAAGCGTGCCTCTAGGTCTCCTGGGAATATTTCATTATTAACATAATGATGAGGAAAGGGGTGGTATTCAAGTGTCTGAAGATGGAATTGGGAAGACTTTTCTTGGCTCTATGCAAGTTACAAACCTTAAACTTAATTATTGTGGAAATTGAATCGCTTGTGTTCTAATATATTAACAATGGATTTTTAAATTTTTTTTTAAAAAAATTTTTTTTTAGTGTTCCTCTGGAACACTGCTCTGAGAAACTCAGAGACGTTATCTACATCCAAACAGTTCTATGATATGAAGATCAGCCTCACTTGACTGTCACCTCTGAATGCCTTTGCCTTGAATTTCACAGCTGTGCCAAATTTCACACAACCATTTTATTTTCTAGACCTTTCTAATTCTGAAAGTAATGGGGATTTTTTTCTTTGTTTGTTTGTTTGATTGATTGATTTTATTCTTTGTCCTAAAGCAGTCATCTTTTGCATTACAGGGATCAGCAATTAAACACATGTGCTACACAACGTCATGCTAATCCACTGTAAAATTTTTCAAAAGGACACAGGAATTATCTTCATTCAAATTAATGTTGATGATATATCTAATTCCCCATTGCTAGGTGGCAATTGCCCTTGACTGTTCTCCTTTCTCATCTGGCATGACAAATACCAACGGGCCGTGTGTGTGCCAACTATTTAAAGCACAACTCTAGACCTGGAGCGATGGCTCAGTGGTTAAGAGCACTGACTGCTCTTCCAGAGGTGCTGAGTTCAAATCCCAGCAACCACATGGTGGCTCACAACCATCTGAAATGGAATCTGATGCCCTCTCCTGGTGTGCCTGCAGACAGCTACAGTGTACTCATATACATAAAATGAATAAATAATTCTTTTTAAAAGAAATTAACTCTGAAAAAAGAACTCTTAATAGAGTTTTGTCAGACACTTCATGAATAGAACAAATATATAAATGCATAGGTATATAAATATGTTATATTAATAGTTTATATTAATTAATATAAATTAATGTAATATATTATTTTATTGTATTTATAATATACAATGTGTAATAATATTATAGTTATATATTCTGATTTATGTGATATGTTAACATTATATATAATATATATTTAACAACTCCTTTTGTTGTTTTGTTTGTTTGTTTCTCAAGACAGGTCTTCTCTATGTAGCTCTGGGTACACAGTCCTGGAACTCAACTCTGTAGAGCAGGCTAGGCTCAATCTCAGAGATCAATCTGTCTCCACCTCCCGAGTCCTGGGATTAAAGGTGTGTGCTGCTACCAACTTGACTAAATATCTGAATATATATATATATATATATATATATATATATATATATATATATCAGAAAGGACAAGGACAACAACACTGATGCCTTGATTACTGAGAGTCACTGTTTTCACTTTGTTATCCTTCAAATAAAAATGTTTTAAGAGAAATAGCATAAGTTTTAAGTTAGTGTAGAAAAATCAGGTTGGACCTTGTAATGGAAACATAAGAAACTACAGATAGCCCACAAATGTCAGAATAACAACTAAAGGAATAGAGGTAGTATAAAGAGAATCTTGCTGATGGTGAGGCAAAGAAAAACAAGAATATAAAACAGATTAAACACATTCAAAACGAATGACTTAAAGTCAAACATTAGTGGCTCCATCAAGTATTGTTTTGTGGTTTTAAAAGAAGGAATTATGTGCTTCACTGGAGTCCCCACAAGGACACTGAGAAGATGTTAAAGAGGTGTGCCACACATACACTGATTGAAAAGAAGCTGGTGTCCTTAATCACCAGGCACACAGACCTTAGGCCAGTGGGCACAACCATGACAGACATACCTGCTTGGTAGTAACAGTGACTAGATTCCATCAATTTTTTTTTTCTGGTATAGCCTCAAAATACTAAGGGCAAAAATTTCAAAAGCAGATAAACTTACTGAAATATTATCTGTATGTTGGGAAGGAGGGAGGGAGGGAGGGAGGGAGGGAGGGAGGGAGAGAGAGAGAGAGAGAGAGAGAGAGAGAGAGAAGCTAAATGTAGATATTACAATTTATGGGGTTAGCTAACATCACAGTTGGAGGCAGATTTATTAAATGTTAAAGTACACATTTCAAAGAAGTAAAGATCATTATATGCCCTTGCAGAACCCACATTTTCCCCAGATGTGGAAAAACAAAAGGAAATTGTCAAACAAACAAAGCAAATGACAGGCAAGTTTGTGATCGTCTCCACAGAGGACATAGCAACACAGAACAATAACAGAGAGAGTTAGGAATTCAAACTAAATGATTCTCAGAGCCAGGTTCAGAGTAAATTGCCATCAGGATGGAGAAAAGTAGATGAGAAAAAAAGGTCTCCAGGCACACCAGGAAGACCAGACACCCACCCTGGGATGACTGGAGCTTGCTTGGAGGGCTCAGTGAACACACAGACCCTGGCATTTGTGTAGGGTGCAAGCAAAGGAATTCTCAGTCCAGAAGTTTGAGAGATGACTCAGAGGGAAAAATGCTTGCTGTACAAACATGAGACCCAAGTTTGGATCCCTGACACATACACGTAACCCCAGAATTTGTGGGCAGATACACTGAGTTCTTACTTAAGATCACTTACCAGCCAGTCTAGTCAGTTGCTGAAGTACAGGTTCATTGATTAACTCTGTCCACAACAACAACAACAACAACAACAAAAGTAGAAAGCAATAAACAAAGACAGTAAGTAGGTTTCTGCCTCTGTTCTACACAGGCTCATTCATGGAGGACATGGAGAGAGGGAGAGAAAGAAAAAGAAAATTCCAGCTAATAAATGAGAAGAAAACCTCTAAATCTGATAGAGCTCTGTAGGTTACTTAGGAATGCCTTCCACTCATGCGGTGGAATGAAGGCCATGAAGGCCATTGGAGAGTTCCCACCAGAGGACTACCATGAGAGATAATACTGGTGATTGTGTTGACAGTAGTCTGGTCCCAGAGTGAAGTCAAAGACAGGAGCCCAGAGTCGTCATGGAGAGCTGACCTGGCTAGTGAGAGAGCAGAGGTATAAAAGCAGTCAGACCTGATTGTTCTCTAGATGTAATTTTAGTGGTCCAGTTGACCCGCTGTGCAAAAGGACAAAGAGAGCAAGAAAGGCCAGCTCAAGAGCAAGGACACATTTGAACAACCAGAAAGAAAGGTGTGCTGTATGCTGCCCAGATGGACAAGACAGTGGGAGCCATGGCCAGTTCAGTGTGCAATATTTATCGTGAGACCGCTGTCGGGCAACACATATTAGACAGCAGTGAGGTGCTGGATACAGAGCTCTGAGGTACACACAAAGAACACAAAATGGAGATAGAATGTGGTGACTATTCCAGAGTTACACAGATTCACAAGCAAGAAACTGTGGGATTCAAACAAGAAACAATGACCGGGACTCAACTTTTTCAGATTCTTTTAACCCACATTGGATAAATACTCTCCCCATTTCCTTCCCAGTCTAATGTAATTTAATTCACTGTCAATGAATAGTCATTTGCATAATTAAAGCAATACTAAGTATGTTATAAATTATGTTAAATAACCTTAGTTCCAATTACTGATGCTAATAGGCATTTGATAGGCATTGAACTGCACTTCATATAAGTAAGTTTACAACCTCCCTTCAAGTAATTTCCCTTTTTTTTTCACATTAAAAATCTTATCATATATAGTATTCATTATATATCAATATTATAATATATAATATAACATAAAATAATATATACCATTATATAGCCTGTTATTTCAGCTATGCACCCTCTCTTCAGCTTCTTTTTAAGCCCTCTTTTACCCCCCCTCTCAAGTTTCTTTGCCCCCACTCTTTGTTTTCATCTCTTGCTCTCTTGTGCTTTGTCTTCTCAATGTAGTATATTATACTATATAATGTTATCCATCATATATTATATATTGCATGTTATATATAACAATATTGTATCTAATATTGTATTATGTATAATATTATATACTTTAATATTATATTCTATATGTTACATAATATGTTATATATAATACAACATATAATATATGATATATGGTATATAATATATAGTATGTAAATATACAATATATGATATATAATATATGATGAATGTATGATATATGATATGATTAATATATGATGTGTAATATATAATGCATTATATAATGTATTATATATGGCGTATAATATAATATGTGATATATTAAATAATGTATTATATGATATATAATATTATAATATATAGTATATGATATAACATGTAATTTATAATATGCAATATAGTATGTAGTACATAATGAATATAGAATATATAATACATAATACACAATATGCAATATACAATATAAAGTATGTGTGTTCCATTTTTCAGCATACTTGTACAACTATCCATTGTCCTACCAAACATAAAATCCACTGTGTACATATGTCTGCTATCGCACTAGTCAATTCAGTTCTCGATGATGACTCTAGGCTCCTATTTTGCTTGCACTCTGGACCTATTCTACCAGTGTACTTTCATCACAAGTACCAGTATAAATAAATGTGCAGCCTCAATTAGTGTAACTCCTCAGCAATTATACTCTATCCAAGAACTGAGCATCCCAGTGCCAAGTGTCTAATTAGTTCTTGTCTCTAATAGAGTTGGTCTTTGCAAAGACTTCTGTTACCATAATCCTCAAAGAAAAGTTCCCAGGTGGGTCTGACATAGCAGGTCACATAAGAAAGCTATGTGATCATTTCTGCCAATATTTGAACTTTCAGAAAAGTCAAGACCAGGTTTGAAGTTTCTCTCACACACACAGAAGCCAATGGTAGGCAAATGGTAAACAGAAAACTAAACATTGGAAGGTGAATAAAACTTAACTGAAATACATTTCATTGGATTGGCTAGAGTACACAGTACATATTTGAGTCTGACATCTGTTTATCTGCCATTGATTTTACATTGCCGGTTGTTCTCTAAGAAGATCAATCATTGCTGTCATGAAGTGATAACAAACATATACCTGGATAGAGGTGTCATCCATTCACCACTAATTAAGTTTCTATGTGGATTAGATAATAACCTTCATGTTTTATAGATGAGGAACCAAAAGAAGAGGGCAGTTAGATAATTATATAGGGTGGTTAGGTAATTATATTGACAGATGATAGATAGATAGATAGATAGATAGATAGATAGATAGATAGATAGATAGATTACTTATATAGCAATGCTTTAAATTTCATTCTTAATGCAATTTTCACATCTGGAATTGATATAGCTAAGACGACAGTTAACTTTTAGACTGCTTGCTCTGAGACATTTAACTATGGCAGCAAAAAACAATTTCCCATGTGATAAAAACATTGCACCAAATAAGTAGCAAGAATAACTTTATTCATGATTGCAGCCACAAGAGTCAAGCCATTACAATAAAGAAACCCCTGGATTAAGTTCTACTAACCACCAAA
Organism: Mus pahari; assembly: GCF_900095145.1. Classification (NCBI taxonomy): domain Eukaryota; kingdom Metazoa; phylum Chordata; class Mammalia; order Rodentia; family Muridae; genus Mus; species Mus pahari. The sequence continues at coordinate 39,605,400 of NC_034598.1, forward strand.
GACACAAGGGTTATTGAGCACTGGTGTGAGCTAGTAAGAATGCTGGATATTAGACAGGAAAGTGTAGATTTTCCTATGCTCTTTGTGCCAATTAGTTCCTGTAACTTGTATGTTCATTGGGTTGGATTCTGCTTCCCAAACATTAGATTAGAAGATAAGGGTCCTACTTTTTCAGTTAATCACATTTCAAAGAAATAACAGGTCATTTGTAAAACACCCTTAATGTGAAAAGCTGGTGCACTGTAAGATAAGATTTCTATCTCAAGGCTAAGGAAGAACTTATCAATTGAAGGTCTTTTTATAAATTAAGTGAGATATGTGAAGTCAAGGTTTGAATGCACGAAGACATCTGTGTAGGTTTTAGTCATTTGAGAAATATGTTGAGGCAATCTTTGTCCCAGGCTATGCTGAAGTTCATTTTATTATATATAAGTATAATAATATATGCTTTCAACTAAAGAATGGAATTGGTTATTGAAAGCACTATAAACTTATATAAAAATGAATTGTGTTCTTAGATAACTTAGCAATATTTTAAACTTCAGAATGAAATATATTCTAAAATAGTCTGGTCATTTTAAAAGACAGATGGTCACAAACATACTTTAACTAAGCTATAAATAGCTGATATCTTTTTGGTACATTTTACAGAATTTTATTGCAGTTAATCAGAAACCTCTATGTTATAAATCCAGATCTTTTTAAATTTGTTAAACTTTATTTATGATTTAATGAATCAAGGGAATCATACATAAATTTTAGAGTATGATTAAAACTACTCAAACAAAATGAGTTTGTATATAGAAATCAAAATTGCCACCTGGATATTGATATTGAAGAACATATAATCTACTAATACAATATTTCACATTCTAATAGGTAATGTGTTAGAACTATGCCTTAACTCTTAAAGCTAATGTCTACTCTGCAGTTCACAGATTAAATCGTTGTTTCTGTTCTTCCTTCTTTCAAGGGTGGCACCATGAAGCTCCAAGTGATTATTTTCATAAAGTGAGCATGCTTACTGCTTAAGAAAATGCACTGAAGTCAAGTGTCTACATATTGGCACTGTAGCATTGGCAAGGATTTTGAAAATTGCTCAAAAAGTGCATTCATGTATCTTTGAAATACGTTTTAAAACTAGAAGGGCACAGAAATGCCAGGGTAAATGTAACAGCCAACTCTGGAGAAGCATGACTCACAGAGTCTGTTCCTGAGACTCAACTCTCTGGGCTTAGGCATTGCAGGCACCTGCTTTGGCTCTGCAGCTTATTGTATCGAGTACAGAAGAAGACATGCAATGCCTCCTCAATTCTAATAATGCGAGAGTAGACTACCCTCCCTGCATACAGGTAGGGTCTCAGGGAAAATATTCATGCCTCCAATGACTCTTATGAACTACGTGGAAGCTGGGCATTGGTGGCACGTGCCTTTAATCCCAGCACTTGGGAAGCAGAGACAAGTGGATTTCTGAGTTCAAGGCCAGCCTGGTCTGCAGAGTGAGTTCCAGGACAACCAGAGCTACACAGAGAAACCCTGCCAAGAAGAAGAAGAAGAAGAAAGAAGAAAGAAGAAAGAAGAAAGAAGAAAGAAGAAAGAAGAAAGAAGGAGGAGGAGGAGGAGAACGAGAAGGAGAAGGAGG
>NC_034598.1:39607225-39610081 GCF_900095145.1 Mus pahari
GGAGGAGGAGGAGGAGGAGGAGGAGGAGGAGGAGGAGAAAGAAAGAAAGAAAGAAAGAAAGAAAGAAAGAAAGAAAGAAAGAAAGAAAAGAAAAGAAAAGAAAAGAAAGAAAAAAGAAAAAAAGAACTACATGGAAGTGTCACTTAGCCAAATGCTTAGATGCAGGAGAGGAGAGCCCATTCAGTAGTAAATATCTTTTAAACTAAAGTAACCCAGAGAGCAGGAAAGTCCTGCCGAGAAACATCTTTGTCCTTCCAAAGGCCAGAGACCAAAGATCATACTTTTTTATTGGATATTTTATTTATTTACATTTCAAATGTTATCCCCTTTCCCAGAACTCCCAAAAACTCCTTATCCCATCTCTCCACCCCCTTCTTCTATGAGAGTGCTCCCCCACCCACACACTCCTGCCTAGCATTCTCCTGCACTGGGGCATTGAGCCTTCCCAGGACCACAGGCCTCTCTCTCACTGATGTCCAGCAAGGCCATCCTCTGCTGCATATGCAGCTGGAGTCATGGGTTGCTGCATATGTGCTCTCTGGTTGGTGGTTTAGTCCCTGGGAGCTCTGGGGCATCTGGTTGGTTGATATTGTTGTTCTTCCTATGGATTGCAAACCCCTTCTATAATCCTATTTATGTTTTAAATTTTTCTTTGAGAATTTCATACACATATACAATGAAATATAGCCAACCCCTATAATCCCCTCCAACTACCCCTGGGTCTCTCCATGGGACTGTCTTTATCTTTGTTTCTTTAGCCAGTCTCTGTCCTGACACCAGAGAATTCCAAACCAGCCCTGTCTGTTTTAGTGAAATGCATTGTGGGATATTAAGATCATAGAAATGATGGCAGTTTTGTAGAAACAGGTCTGTCTTTGAAACATAAAGTTAATCGTTAATAATCCAATTTAATCCAGTGTAAAGAAAAGCAAAATTTAAGAAAAGGCAAAAGTATCCATGTTCTCAAATTGAACTATCCTCACTGACAGCAGCCGACCACGAAGCCAAGTTGGGTCCTGCTGCACATAAAAGCACTGTAGAAGGAGGAAAGATCAATCAAATGGGAGATGGAAGACCTGTTCCAAGACAAAGTAAAAACACTAATTGGGACAGAAATCATTTCATCTTCTTGTATACCACAATCGTCTACTATATTTTCATATATTCACGCATTCTCAGTGATTCGAAATGTCTCTTTCAAAATCTAAGCCCCACCAAGTCCCTTTCCCCAGTTTTTAATGTATTTTATTTTTATTAGCTACCTGTTCAAGCAACAAAACATCATTATAGTCATGAAAACAATGCAAGTCTACTGTGTGGAAGGTCAGCCTCCTTTTTGTATTTCACATATCCACGGGTTGTATTCTCCTTCCAAATTAACATGCTGATTACATCATCCAAGTACCGACAGATAAAAGACTGGATTGTGCCATGATTACATTAACGTTACATTTTACAAGAAAATTTAAATTTAACTTCCCATCCAACTATGTTCAGGTGACTCTTGTTGATTTTGAGTTGATTTTGTTTATTTGGTGGTCAGTGTAGTGTGTGTGTGTGTGTGTGTGTGTGTGTGTGTGTGTTTGTGTGTGTGTGGTAAATGGCTTTTAAAAAATATAAACTCCCTGCAGGTAAGCTCTCCTCCTGCAAAGAAGGTGCACAGAGGTCAGGACAGAGGAACGCCAGGGCCAAGAAGTGGGAGTGGGTGAGTAGGGGGGCAGGGCAGGGGGAGGGTACAGGGGAACTTTCTGGATAGCATTTGAAATGTAAATAAAGAAAATATCTAAGAAAAAATCCAAAAGAAAAAGAAAAATATATAAACTCACGTGTTTTCTTCATCATGAACAGTTCTTCCCCATACATTAAGTATCCTGTTCATTTAATGACCTGTTTCCTTAGCAATATGCTTTATCATATGCGTGGTCTTTCACTTACGGTTCTGTATAGTCCATTATGAAGAGAAACAAGGGAAGAAATTCAAACAGGGATCTGGAAGCAGGAGCTGAAACACAGGCCATAGAGGAATACTGGTTTTCTAGCTTTCTCAATATAGTTCACTCAGTTTGTTTTTTAATACGGCTCAGGTGCTGCCTAAGGGTAGCCAATGCCCACAGAGGACTGGACCCTCCCACATCAACCATTAATCAAGAAAACAACCCACAGACTAGCCTACAACCACTCTGATAGAGGCATTTTTTTCAACTGAGGTCCCCTCTTCCCAAATGTCTTAGTTAGGATTTCCATCGTTAATAAGAGACACCATGACCAAGGCATAAAGAACAACATTTAATTGTGGCTGGCTTACAGGCTCAGAGGTTCAGTCCATTACTGTCACGTCAGGAAGCAGGGTAGCATGCAACCAGGCATGGAACCGGAGAAGGAGCTGAGAGTTCTACATATTGATCAGAAGGCATCCAGAAGATTCTTTTTGTTTTGTTTTGTTTTGTTTTTCGAGACAGGGTTTCTCTGTGTATCCTTGGCTGTCCTGGGACTCACTCTGTAGACCAGGCTGACCTCGAACTCGAAAATCTGCCTGCCTCTGCCTCCCAAGTGCTGGGACTAAAGCCGTGCGCCACCATTGCCCAGCTCAGGAGAAGATTCTTTACTGCCGGTAGCCAGAAGGGTCTCTTCCACATTGAGCAGAGCTTCAAAGCCCACGCCCACAGTGATGCACTTCCTCCAACAAGGCCACACCCATTCCAACAAGGCCACACCTCCTAATACTGCCACTTCCCATGGGCCAAACATATTCAATCCACCATACAAAATGACTAGTTTCTGTAACACTGACAAAAAAAAACTAAACAACACTTTTTTTTTTTTTCGAGACAGGGTTTCTCTGTGTAGCCCTGGCTG
>NC_034598.1:39610286-39659413 GCF_900095145.1 Mus pahari
GGCTGGCCTCGAACTCAGAAATCCGCCTGCCTCTGCCTCCCGAGTGCTGGGATTAAAGGCATGCGCCACCACGCCCGGCTCTAAACAGCACATTTAACTTCTTACTTTTTCCATTTCTTATAACAATAATTGCTTCCCCTTGTTAATTAAATTAGATAACAACATCAGTATAAAATTAAATAGTAATAAATAGAATGACCTTCTTGTCTTCAGTATATTAAATATTTTAATTTTCTCCATCAGAATATGAAAAGGTAGCTAATCTTTTACTGAGGAAAATAAATCATGCTGCAAGCCCATTTATTTTTCTCCTTCTTCTTACTATATTTAATATGATCAGATATTAAATTCTATCAGATACTTTTCCACATCCAAAGGAGTAAGTGACTTTTTTCCTTTTAGAATTTTTAATATAACATATCTTCTAATATCAAACTATATTTGCACATATGACCTCTTCTTTAGTTTTTTTAATTTTTGGTTTATTTTTCTACTTGATAATTTGTTGGTTTACATTGATTTTCATCAATGAAGGAGTTCATATTTTGGTGAAATGTTTGATTTTTCAAGGCTAATACTCTGTGTGTGTGTGTGTGTGTGTGTGTGTGTGTGTGTGTGTGTGAGAGAGAGAGAGAGAGAGAGAGAGAGAGAGAGAGCACAGAGGGAAGGTGGGAGTGTTTCTCTGTCTTGTCAGGCAATCTCCACTGGATTAGACAACTAGGAAAAGTACAATAATTATTTTAAATAATTTTCTTCCTGGATAAAATTTTGAAAACTTAAGATGATGCATTTCTTTAGATGATACTCAAATCCAACTGTACCAGCATCTGAAATATTCAAAGTATGGATACAGGCTCTACAGATACATTCAGTTAATTAAATCACCTCTAACTCAATAATATACTAACTTAGCAAAAGTTTACATTTTGGTTGTAGGAATCCAATCTAAGCTCTTGTGTTTGCAAGGCACTGAGGTTCCCCAACCTCCGAGCAGATCTCAAATGCTTCCTAATATTTAGTAATTCCTCATTAAACAAGATGGTAGTAGAGACGCAATCCAGGCAACGCCTCCCAGATAAGTCATCATGAAATCAAGTCAGAGATTCTCCAAAGTCACTGCCATATACAGATTCCTTGTGTGAATTCTGCAGTGACAGACAGCATGCTGCTCTTATATAATAATTTTTATAGAGAGAACTATATATAAAATATCACACCCCAAAGTTAATGAGACTTTTAAAGTCTATACCACTCAATGAACTTTTATACAGTTGGTAGGGTTTTTTAATTTTATTTATTTACATTCCAAATGTTGCCCCCCCTTTCCAGTTCCCTTATCCCAGAGTTCTTCACCCCCTCCCCTTTGCCTCTGAGAGGGTGCTCCCCACCCATCCACCCACCCCCTCATCCCTCACCCCTCACCTCTCCCCCTGTATCCCTCTTCCCTGGGACATCAAGTCTCTACAGGATACCAAAATGCCCAACAGTGGGGAGATGGAACCTGAAGAGACCACATCCAGTAGATAGACAGGGGCCCTAGTGAAGGGATGGGGGTCACCAAACCACTTTCACAATTTTTAACCCAGAATTGTTCCTGTCTAAAAGAAATGCAGAGACAAAACTGCGGTCATGAAACCCTGACACTATTACTGATGCCATGTTCTGTTTGCAGACAGAAGCCTAATATGGCTGTCCTTGGAGAAGCTCTATCAATAAGTTATTTTAAGCTGTGTTTAAAATGTAAAGCATTTCTGGACAGAGAGGTAACAGTTTACTCAAAAGAACAAAAATGCCTACACTCTTTCCATCATCACACTATGTAACATTCCAGGTGTAACATTTCATCTTTGTTTAGAACGGAGTTACTGGGTCAGAATGCTTTCATTTAATACTCCCATCCTGACATCTGACTGCTGTGTGATCTCACAAGTCCACTCAGTTTCTAAATACCAAAAGACACAATATGGAGGCATTGCAGCTGCCAGTGATGAGAGTAACCGCGGCAGTAGGTGCACATATTTTTACCATCAATCAGCCACTCAAACTGAATCTGGGGCTGAACCCTGTGTCTTCACACCTTGTCTGGCACACTTGATACTTCAGACATTGAAATCCTAAGTTCTTTTTTATCTCAACATAAAGACCCTCCTTACTTTGGAAAAAAAAGAGTAAAGAGAATAAAGAGGGAAAAAGTAAAAAGTTAGGAGGAGGTATATAAATTGCAAGAGAGGAAGAGAGAAAGAGATAGGATTCGCTGTCATCTTTGGAGTAAGGACCTCCAGGGGAAGCAAGAACCCATTCTGCCTAGTTGATTTTTATATTTGCTCAATATACTCTTAATTATATATACTTAACTAATGATCTTTGGTAAGGAACACAGGAAATTTGGTTTGTTTTGTCAACATTCTTAGCAGCAATTTTCCAGGTCCACACTTTTCAGATTTTCCTTTTAGATGATTTAATTCGTTCACACTGCCTTCTTTTATTTGTCTATGCAGTCATTCGAAAGCCTTCTGGTCAACCTGACTGCTCTTTGTGCCTTGTTCTTGTGCTGAACAAAGGGCAGTGAGAAAATGTTGGAAATCCTTAACAAATGATTAAATGAAAATATCTACCCACTAAATAAAAAGATGTGGATTAATTGCAAGCATCCAACCTTTCCAAGAAGTCACTGAAAAATATGTCTCAGCCCTTTGTCCTCTGTCTGGATTATGACAGATATTTAATTAGATTTTTCCTTTTGGGGTGTTAATGGGTTGTGAAATTGGGTCATGAGTTACTTTAACCAGGTACATAAAAACTTCCCTCCCATTTTGACTTTGTGAATGATGGACAGCTTTTCCTTTGTTTGAGGAAACGTAGTGTGCTTTTTCTAAGGACAAGAGACTTCAAAACAAGCAAAATAAAATTCAAGTATGACTTTCACTAATTATTCAGAAGAACTAACATTTAAAGATTAGACAATATCAAGGAAGACCTTTCTTTTCATCCCCCTAAGGAACACAAAATCACAATACTGAAAATCAGACAGGACTCGATAGGATATAATCTTTCTTATGGCAAAACAAATCTTTCATGTGTGTACACACACATGCACATGCGTGCACATGCATGTACCTATACACTACATGAACATAAACCACACATATACACAATATTAAAGACTGAAGGATATGAGAGCTGCTTGCATAAAATCTGTTATGCTTAAGGAGAAAGATCACTGCTGACCCTGCAGGTGGACTCAGATCAAATTAACCCAGGAGTTTTCCTGGTTTGAAAGAAACCGAGAAAATGTAACAACAGTTTTTAAAGTATTAAGTATTGCTTAGGTTTTGTCTACCCTTTGACCTGTTTCAGGCAATGCAATATTAGATGGATAAAATAATAATAGCAATAATAATGATGATAATGATGATGATGTGATGATTAATTTTGGTTGTTGACTTGAACAGCCTGTGGGAATCCAAGGAGCATGTCCAACCTTTAGACATAACGGACAAAGTCACCTACAAACTTCACATTCAAGAACTACACAACCAAACCACACAAAAAAATTACAAAAAAATCCTCATAATATTTTAAGTGTGTTTGTGATTTTATGATGAGCTACATTCACAGCTATGTTTTCCTGTGGGTGACATACCTAGCAGGACATTGTTGAGTCACACATCTAGGTAAATCTGAGAAGGCATTTCTGTGGAGGATTAGTGGAGAACATAAAACACAACCTGAATGTGAGGGGTATGACCCCTGGGCAGGAGTGCAGGATTTAGATAAGGGGGGAGGGGTTGTAAGCCTGAAGATGACCAGCTGTCATAGAGGGGTCAGGGCTATAAGCCTAAGATGGCCAGCAGTCATGGGGTCATAGTTCTCTGCTTTCCACTTGACTGAGATGCATAATCCATGGTACTTGGCACCACTATGAAAGACAATGACATAGAGTCATGTTGACTGATAACAGTGGACCAGTCATTTAGCCAGGTAAAAACCAATAGCTCCTTGTGGGAATTTACAGGTAAAATCTTCTTCATGTGTGGTTAGTAAAAATAAAACATAAAATGGAATTTTGTAAATGCATAACATTCATAAACCAGATTGGCTGATCCTCGACAGTATGAGATGCATGCAAGTACGTCAGCTTAGTTGAATACACTTGACCCAATGCAGTCTTAAGAAGCAGATGAACAAAGCAAGCTCGGCTTTATGTGGGGCCTACAGTTCAGCATCTGGGTCTTCAGGATATTTTATTAATGAAAGTGATCTTTAATTTGGAAGGAACATATCGTGCAGCCAATTAAAAACAAACTGGATTCACAACACACTGTTAGATACTTTAGAGGTCTAAGAAATATTTTCTGACAATTCATTAAACGTTTACATTGGTTTGGCCTTCTGTGGTATCAGAATTAAAATTCAGAGAAGTAACTTAATCTGAAAAGGTGGGGTTTTTTCCCTCACAAGGGTAGGATCCAGAGCCAACCAGTTATTTCAGAAAATTTCTAGTGTCTAGATAATTATCTCTAAATCATGGGCAATTTGGATGCTGGAAAATCTGACCCTATGAGTAATAAGTCATCAAAAGCCAAGATCATGGGAGAGTGGGAGGGAGAAAAACATCATATGTTCATGGGCATGGGGACTGATGGTTTCTTCATGGTAAGAACATACTTGATAAATCAAAGAAATTGATAGGCATTGATTACCACACCCTCTTCTCTAGCACAAAGAAATTCAACTTGAGTGTTTAACTTACGGTGATAATTCAGGGCATGGAGATTTAAGATTCTATGTCTTTGTAGAGTCTGCCTTGGGAATGATACAACCAAGGTCAAAATTGAATGGAGGTAATTAACTAACTGTTCTTTTATTTTGTTAAATGTTGATATTAAGATGAAACCTGACAACAAAAGCTTCCTTTCACTGTGATAAGCAGTAATACTTTTAAATGCTATAGTTTTTTTTCCAAATGAACTTAATTAATATTAATGTTGCCAGCAGTTTCATTTTCCACTTATTTTTTTCCATTGGGATAATTCTTTGGATTTGGTAACATGTGGATAATTATTTGGAATTCTTTCCATAACAGTATCAGTTAAAAGTATTGAATAATTACTGGAAATGGAATGCTTTTCATTTGTTTTCTGAAAATGATCCTTTTTGTATCTTTTAGAAAAATATACATTTGTATATTATACATCCATATATATATTTGATTTATTTGATATATTTGATTTGATTTGATATATTTATATGATTTCCTTAAGGAGTCAGATTCGAAAATACCAAGAAAGATCCTAATATCTTGAAACTGTACCTAGAAGGATAAGCAAATAGCAATTGAATTACCACTACCTGATACATAATTGATGTTAACATTATACTAAATTACCACTCTCTGGTACATAACTGATGTTAACATTTTACTAAATAACCACTTTCTGGAACGTACCTAATGTTAATGCTATATTTGGAACTCCTGCCTCCCACATTGTATTTACTTTGCACAAAGGGTAAGTTGAGAATGGCCTCCAAGGATGAAGTCGTGGTCACTCAGAGTGACTGGAGAGGAGTTCTGATTTGCCCCTCTTACCGCTCTTATTCTGCCTTCAGTCAGATCACTGGGACAGAGTGTAGTGCCCTTGACCAGTCACTCATGTTCACAGACCTAATCATCTGGAAATGCTATTTTCATTTTTCTGATTCTAAGTTGTACTATTTCAGTAACTTACCTACCAGATACAACTTCCTAAGCCCTTGAGGGAAAGAGGGGGGAAAATACAAGAATAAAAGGGAAAGAGGGGGAGAGAGAAGAAAGAGAGAGGGAGGGAGGGAGGGAGGGAGGGAGGAGGAGGAGGAGGAGGAGGAAGGGATAATGGAGAGAGGGAGGAAAGTAGAAAGGAAAAAAGAAGGGAGGGAAGGAAAGAGGAAGGGAGGTGAGGGGGGAGAGAAAGAGGAAAGAAAGAAGGGTGGAAGAAAGGAGGGAAAGGGAAGGGGAAAGAGGGAGGAAGAGAGGGTAGGGAAGGAGGGAGGGAGGAGAGAAGAAGGGAGGGAAGAAAAAGGAAGAAAGGGAGGAAGGAAGGAAGGAAGGAAGGAAGGAAGGAAGGAAGGAAGGAAGGAAGGAAGGAAGGAAGGAAGGAAGGAAGGAAGGAAGGAAGGAAGGAAGGAAGGAAGAAAAGGACCCTTGCTGTCATAGCATGAAGAACCCTGAAGTTATCCACATTTTTTTATGTTCTTGTCAGGTTTCAACCTTCTTAACTGCTTCAAAGGACAGAATCATAAATCAGTGTCTGCCTTTTAGAAATATAATATTTTTGTACCTATATAATGTTTAGCTCTTTTTACAATTTCATGACAAATCATTTGTCAACTTGTTAGCTTTGGCTACTAATGTTGTAAATGAAAGTGTTATTCTCAGAGCTGGAAAGTTGGCTCAGTGGTGAAGAGCATCTGTTGCACTTGCAGAGGATCTTGGGTAAGTTCCCAGCATCCACCTGGTGACTCACAACCATCTGTAATTCGAGTTCCAGGAAATCCAATGCCATGTTCTGACCTCTGCATACCTCAGTCACACATGTGGTGCACATGTATACATGCAAGTAAGACATTCAAACACATAAAATGAACAATATCATTTTTAAAGCTGGTATTTTCCACTAAATTCTTTTTTTGTAGCTGTCACAATTTCTTAAATTCCCTTTAGCTACAATACCATTATGGGGTTTCCTGTGACTTTGTTTCTCTCTGCTAACATCCCTGCTTTCTAAAAACATTTTTGTTCCTCGATTTAAGGATATGTCTGTATTTATATATAATCAATCAAAAGCTAATTTCCAACCAAAAGGTGGAATATTCTCTCATTATTTCTTTTTTAATTAGATATTTTTATTTACATTTCAAATGTTATCCCCTTTCCTATTTTCCTCTCCAAAAATGCCCTATCCCCTCCCCATCCCCCTGCTCCCCAACCCACTCACTCCAGCTTCCTGGCCCTGGCGAATATTCCTCTATACTGGGGCATAGAATCTTCACAAGACCAAGGGCCTCTCCTCCCATTGATGACCAACTAGGTCATCCTCTGCTACATACGCAGCTAGAGGCATGAGTCCCACCATATGTTTTCTTTAATTGATGGTTTAGACCCAGGAAGCTCTGGGGATACTAGTTAGTTCATATTGTTGTTCCTCCTATAGGGCTGCAAACCCCTTCAGCTCCTAGCTCCTTCATTGGGGACCCTGTGCTCTGTCCAATGGATCACTGTGAGCATTCACTTCTGTATTTGCCTGGCACTGGCAGAGAATCTCAGGAGATAGCTATATCAGGCTCCTGTCAGCAAAATTTTGTTGGCATCTGCAATAGTGTCTGTGTTTGGTGGCTGATTATGGGATGGATTCCCAGGTGGGGCAGTCTCTGGATGGTCATTCCTTCAGTCTCTGCTCTGAACTGTGTAACTCCTTCCATGGGTATTTTGTTCCCCCTTCTAAGAATTGAAGTATCCACACTTTTGTCTTCCATCTTCTTGAGTTTCCTGTGTTTTGCAAATTATATCTTGGGTATTCTGAGCTTCTGGGCTAATATCCACTTATCAGTGAGTGCATATCATGTGTGTTCTTCAATCCAATGCAGTTCACATTTCACTCACATAGCCTAGTTGTTAGCATTGTCTAACAACAAAGATGTTGAGAAATAATAGATTTTGACATGAACACAAAAGATAGAAAAGTTGATACTGATGAAGATTAGTGATTGTGATGGTTTGAATATACTGGGCCCAGGGTGTGGCACTATTAGGAGGTGTGGCCTTGCTGGAGTGGGTGTGGCCTTGTTGGAGTGGGTATGGCCCTGTTGGAGTAGGTGTAGCCTTGTTGGAGTAGGTGTGTCACTGTGGGTGTGGGCTTAAGACCCTCATCCTAGCTGCCTGGAAGTCAGTCTCCTCATAGCAGCCTTCAGATGAAGATGTAGAACTCTCAGCTCCTCCTGCACCGTGCCTGGCTGGATGCTTCCATGTTCCTGCCTTGATGATAATGGATTGAACCTCTGAACCTGTAAACCAGCTCCAGTTAAATGTTGTCTTTATAAGAGTTGTCTTGGCCATGGTGTCTGTTCACAGCAGTAACACTATGACAGTGATATCTACCAGAGTCTTCAGCTCCACGTTTTCTCAGTGATTTCTTCCACTCTCTACGTGGTACAAAAAGCCTCACATGTGTTTTAGTCTGAAGTTGTGATTCTTCCTTTGTTATTGTTCTACTGCCTGCTAACCCTCTGACAGTATACAAGATTATTTATTGATGGATGTATGTTATTTTAATCAGTTTCCACCCATATTGAGTTGTTTGTATATTATTTTTCAGAAACATTTTGACTTTATTGAAGCAATCATCAAGAAGTTTTAAAAACTAGTTCAAGTTTTAAAATAAGTAAAAAGTGATAGATGTATCTTTACTTCTTTATAAATGAGCATAGTAGACCATTGAATCATTCTATATAGAGTATATCTTGTTCTTCAATCATGGTACATTTCACTGTTCAAAGCATTTAATAAACTTCATTTTTGTGACACTCTTGCTCATTACAGGTCTTTTAGTGTTTATAATTAATAAATTGTGTTTTCTGGTGTCCAAGAGTTTTACTGATTTGTACTTTCTTCATTTACAGAACCATAAAGATTTCCAAAAGACCTTTAGCTGTTATTAGTAGGTATTCAAGCAAACAGGACAACCATACTTCCATATCTTCTTTTATATGTTATTATTTCATCCTTTACTTTATATTAAAATGTACTGACCACACTTACTAGTAGATATTGGGGTGATATTTCCATGCATGCATACACACCCTCATTTTTCCCTCCATGCCCGGACTGAGCAACCTTTATTAATCATGCTTTTATAATCCACTAGATTGTTTAACTTTCCATGTGTAGTGTGTGGCACTTGCCTTTCTGCACCTGGCTTATTACATTTACACAATTCCCTCTAGTTCTAGTTATTCATATATTTTTAAAATATATATATTTATGGATTCTTTGGGAATGTTGCGCAATGTGTTTTGATCATATTCACACTCAGTCCTCTACTTAAGCCCTCCCAGATCCACCCCCTACATCCTCATCCCCGGTGAACGTCACACTCTCTTCTGTTTTTAATAGCTATTGAGTCCCATTTGTGCTGCCTGCATACTCCTGGGGGAGGGGGAGGGCCCATCCATCAGAGCATGGTCAACCTGCCATTGACCCTACCCTTAAAAGCACAAGTGTTGGGAGGGATTTTGTTATTATATTTATGTGTGTGTGTGTGTGTGTATGTGTGTGTGTATCTATATATAAACAATTATGTTTATTGTGACATTTTCATTCCTGGATACAATGTACTTCAAGCATGTTCACCCCGTATTCTCTCGCATCCCTCTTTCACTTCCTCATGCCCATAATTTTCTCTTGAGGTACTCTTCTTCATTCATGCCTCTCCTTCCCAAGATTTCACATATAACAGAAAATATGATGCTTATCATTCTGAGTCTGATTCATTTCATTACTGTATCGATCTGTAGATCCATAAAGTTCTACAAATGAACTGTTGTTGTTGTTGTTGTTGTTGTTGTTGTTACACGATCTCACTGTGATGCTTCAGCCTGAAACTTATTGCATAGGTAGGGGTAGCCTCGAACACAGATCTGCCTGCCTCTACCTCACTTCCCATGTATTGGTATTACCCATGTAATCCACCACACCTGTCTAATTTTGTTTTTCTTAATGGTTGTTTTATTATACTCCATATGCTTATGAATATGTAGGTAAGATTTTTTTTAATAAAAATAATTGAATATTCAACCGGAGTAATATAGAAACACATCTTAATGAAGAAGGATAGAAAACACCCAGGGGTGTCAAGATCTGGAAAATGTACCCATAGGGATCATCGGGATTTGATAAGAGGGTCAGAATTAAGAGTCACAAAGACTTCAGATGTTAAATATTTCACTGCTTAGAAATCTTATGGGCCTAGTCCAGTGCACACAGAAAGGATCATACAAATGAGTTGATAATGTCTATTAGGCATTTTTATTAAGTTGTCAGTAGCTATTGTTTATGAGATGATAAATGATAGTCCTGTGAATTTTAAAAAATGGTTTTTATAAAATATGGTAATTTATCTCATGAAGTGTCACAGTCTGCAGAACTCACCATGTTCTACCATTCTCGTTTTGCAAAGATGTCTTGAGGGCAGCTATTTCCAGATCATTTTAATTACATTTAGGGGAATTTTAATTTGATTAAGAGTTATGGAAATTAATTCAGTACCCTTTGAAGAAAAATGAAAGACTCAATAGAGCTGTAATTAAACACAAAATTAAAGAGGAAAGCAATATGCAAGCAAGCTAGGTCCTGCTACCGGCTCCAGACTCATCTGTCAGCTTGCAGGTCTACTGCAAAGCTGGTTGGAAGAGATGGTTTCATAAAAATGGTACTCCCATCTTTTTAACAAGTAAGATAAAGAGTGGAAGAAATAGACCAACAGACAGGATTGTCCTGACACCGCAAGAAATAGAGACAATTGAGCACAGAGAAAATCCATGCTCAGATACATAGGCAGGAGTTAGCCTCTCAAAAAAAGTAACAGTAGTAATTCATATAAAATAGTTTTAGATGATTTATAGATATGAATTTCATCATCACTCTGGAAAAGAGTTTTCGGACAGCAATTTTTTTCCTGGAAAGAAAATACTTACTTAAAGGTTTATATCTTCACCTGTTTCTAGCTGAGTCAATTACAAAAATGAGAATTACGTAGCCAGAGGACCTGGCGTATCCCTTTCCTAGGCAGTGAAATGCTATTCATTACTTAGGAATGGGCAGTATGGCAGATCTGGGGAGGCCCTGGGGAGAGTTACCCCGCCGTCATACTTTATAGGAACACAATGCAGGTTGCTATTTCAACTTGCGAGACCTCTCCATCTTTTGGTGCTTTATTGTACTATCCAGCCACTTATTGGGCAATCATTTATCATCCGCATACCTCCTCTGGGATACAATGTCAGTTTTAGGGTGTCGCATTATCAAGTATGTTATGCAGCTGATCTTCTCTCTTCGGGATTCCACTTTTCTTTATGGGATCCCACCCTTGTGCTTTCTGGCCACTGCTACCCACAAGTCTCCTTGGTGTGGGTATGTTCTGGCCAGCACGATGTTGGTAATCACACGTCTCCAACTAACCACTGAAAGTGTTCTGTGTTGCACGTGACTGTTCTCTTTTGGCTGACTCCCAGAATTATAGTCTCCCTGCTTTAGCTACATTTAGATTGGAAGATCCGAATGATGTTTCTTATGATGTATACTTTGGAAGTTTGATACTTTTTTATTCTGAATCTGTGATCAGTGATGATTTCACCAGCGGTTTGTGTCCTGGGTCTGGCTTAATGGCCTAATTTTTCTTTTTAGAATCAAGTAGAATTTCTCTTAATCTATAATTTCAGGTGATCTTCATAGTCAGAGTTATGTGTCATTATTTTAGAATTTTGCTTGGATATTATATCACTCTTAATATTATACATTACACAGTTTTATACATAATTTTATATATATATATATATATATGAGTTATATATTATATTGTATGGATCCTTTAATTAGTCTTTAAACCACACACAGGCTTCAAGAAAGAGAGAAATTCTGTTGGCATTGTATTGGTGTGGTTTGGGATGTAACTTAGCACAGGTTCCATCATGACACTGACACAAAGTGTCAAAGATGAAACTCTAATTTGCCATGTTGGCTATGTGAGGTTGGTTACATTTGATTTATTTCCATCTGATCAAGATGATGGGTGAAGAAAGCCCTGATTGGTCTCTTTAGCTTGATACAATGTAACAATGAGGGCAATGAGCTGCGTGTAAGAATTGTCTCCTCTTTGTTGTAGTCTGCATTTTAGCATCATATGTAACTCTAAAGTAACTGTTTTTTCTTTTCCGCAGAAATTGGTGGTATTCATATAAAGCTGAGTTATTGAAGTGGCAATCCTTCTTTTCCGGTTAATGTTTCTTAGAGTGTACATCTTTGTTCTTACACTGATAACTTGTCAGCCAGTCTCATTTGGTGTCATTACTTCAGTTTTTAAATGTGACCATCACTTATTCTTAGAGTGTATACATTCTATAGATCTACTTCTACGTTACGTTCCCAAGTTAGTCAAGAAATATTTCTATAAAGATAAGAATGTTATCAACTTCACATATCAAGGACTGAAAACCAAGGAGGTTATTTCATTTCAAATTAGTTCATTAAGTGACATTTTATAAGTGTTTGGATACTTTCATTATTTATAATAACTTTTACTCTTTTTTCTAAATACTGTAGAAATGAGATACATTGGTCTTGTGTATATATTTCTACAAAGCTCTAAATAGCTCTTCCCAACTATTATTAAAATAAAATTTCAAAACTAGCAATGTCATTGAGACAGTGAAGGCTTCTTTCAGTATTATCTTCCACTGACTGATACGTGTTTTTGTGTGAAATGTGACAGACATTTGTCACACGTCAATAAGACTTTGAAGTGAGCGTGCACTAGTGAGAAGTGAGAAAAGCCTTTGTGTCACACTGCAGTGTCGTACCAACAGTCGCATGCAACTTGGAGTCTATGTTCTATCCCAAGGGGGGTGTTTGACAATCTCTGACAGAGATCTGCCACAGTCATTTTGCCTGGGACCCTAGAGCACCATCTCTAATGTGGCTTTTCCAGAATGTTGGCTGATGAAAAACCATGTCTTTAGCTGCCAGTTCTAACCAAATCTCCCCCCTAAATGCTTATTTCATTCATCTGCATTGATCTTCAATCTGTTGCTAAACACTCGTCTGGATTCCTGGTTGAACTTGCCAGCCCAGGCTCCTGCCAACAAGTCCATTTAGAAACAAGACGGGCTCCGCCTCTTCCACCCACCCCCACCCACCCCCCTCTACACTTAGCCTCGAAGGATGGAGGACAGACAGATGGGGATCCTGTCCGAAGCATTCAGAGGTGTCCTGGATTTGGTGATTTTGCTAAGCTTCACATTGCTCCCTTCCTATAAGTCTTAATGCCTTAAGCAAAAAATATAAAATCCAAGCTCGAGGCATTTTTAACAAACAGAGAGGAAACTTCAAGCAAATGAGAGGACCCTGCCTGGGGACGCTATAATTGGAGAGGTCTGCGCAACTCAACCATTCTCTATGCACAGCCCTCTGGTTTTGATATCGCTGGCTTATTGTCTGAGAACTTTGTGACATTTTATCTTCAAAGACTCAAGTGAGAGAGGCACGTATTCTGCCTCGGTTTTCACTTAAGCATTTGTGCTGACAGTTTATCTACACAGACTTATCAAGATTTTCCTCACATCCTCCCCCCACCTTTTTTTTTTTTTTTTTTTTTTACTTTAAGGTTTGGTTCTCTCTACAGAATTTAGGCTACCCTTATTAATAACTTATCACCTTTAATTTATCTCTCTCTTTTATTTATTTATTTATTTATTTACATTTTTGACCATCATCTTTACTTAAGAGTTTAGGAATTTTTTTCCCTCTTCTTTCTAACTAACATACTTAAATTATCCACGTCGACGGTGCTCTCTGGGCTATTTCATATTTCAGTACATGAGCATATGAAACACTAACAGAATCAAGCCTCGAGATCTGTTTTTAACATTTAAAAGAATTTTAAGGGGATTGAAAATGAAATGGAATGGTGTTTGCTAGACTGAAAGGAATCTGTATTTCCGGCAGCTTCTGGCAATCTAAGAAATTGATTCTGACATCTTCCGCTTATCTTACAGTGTTTCTGTGAAATATGAAATTTGAAGCTTCCTATCCCGCTAAGCTTCTTCTAAGCTCGAATCTTTTAGATATTATATTCACAATACTTCACCGAATCTGTCATGTGCAATGCAGCCATATTGCCTCCTGTTCACTTTTCTGGGTCCAGTATTATTCAGTGGCTTGCCATTCGGCAAGTAATTCATCTTACACTAAAAATATCAACCTCCTTAACGCAAACATATTCGCAAATGTGGTACCTTCTGTGTCCTCAGGTACTACAGTCGAAGTCTGTGGGATGGTACAGGACTGCACCACGAGAAGTTTTGCTAACATTACTACAAGCTGTGTGCCATCCAGATGTCTGCTTTATAGCCATTCCTGCAGATGGGTCCAACCTTGTAATGTGACCTAATGTTGCCATCTGCAAAGTTCAAAACCACACAAGGGATTTATTTTAATCATAACAAAATCACAACATGTTTTAAATAAGCTTATGATTTTTGAGGGAGGACGGGAAAGATTCATTGTGATGACTAATCTTGGTTGTCACCTTGATATATGTGGAGCCCTCAACTGAGGGATTGCCTCCAACAGACTAGCCTGTGGCCAAACATGTGGGGCATTTTCATGATTGCTAATTGATGTAGTTGCCCAGCCCACTTTTGCAAGTACCACTCCAAGGCGGGTAATATGGACTGGGCTATATGAGAAAGGTAGACAATTGTGATCCTGGGAGCAAGCCAGTACATATCACTGCTCGGTCCGGTCATTCCAAGTGTCATACCTCTCCTGGCTCCCAGCATCCTTGTTCCACGTGTGATAGTATAAGGGTCCATGAACTGCAAAAGAAAGATACCTCAGACTCGAATAGCATGCAAAAGCAAAAAGAGTTTTTTCTGCAGAAATCCAGCATGCATGGGGTCTACCATTCATCAAAATGGCGACCTGGAGGTGAGCTCTAAGGCTCAGTTTACAGCCTATTAGGGGAATTCCAGGGAGGGGTAGGCGCCCTTTATCCTGATTGGTTGACTCTGTCTCTAGGAGTATGGGTGTCTCTAGGATTGGCTAGGGCTTTGGGGACTTTCCAGAACCATTTTGGGGGTGGGGTGGCAGCTGAAAACTGTTGCAGACTTCATTGTTTTTGCCTCAAGCCAGGCGGTGATGCAGTTCCTGATAGGCCGACTGCAGGCTGTGATTTTTCCAGAAACTGTCTTGATCAGTTCTAGGAAACAGAAACTTAGGCCTAGTCTCCCGAATTGCCAGTTTGATTCCCATCATGGAGTTAGCCTGGCTCGGTCCTCTCGTTAAGTGCTCCATCTCTCTGTTCCTCTATCCCAATTCCTGTCTGACTCATGTTCAGTTCAATTATTTCTATTATTGTCAAGGGTATGTTGGATAATGGTGATTTTTGACTGAAACACTTAGAATACATTCACTTTGTTACCTCATAGAAACCACATTGTATCGCCATAAACACTTTTCTATCTAAACTAATACACACTTTTTCTTAATGCATTTTTTTTCTCGAGATAATTTCCCTCTGTTGTTCAGGCTGGGGGTTGAATTTATGAAGGTCTTGCCTCCCTCTCAAAGTGCTGGGATTATTAGTGTGTCTACCACATGCCCAGGTCAATAATAATCCCTTCCTATATTCAATATAACTAAAAGTGAAATGTCATTACTTGGCCAACTGTATCTACAAGCTGTTAAAAAATAATGTTATATTTTTCATTTCCTCCTACTGGATTGCCTCATCCAGCCTTAATATAGCATGAGGTGCCTAGTCTTACTGCAACTTAATATGTCATCTTTGGTTGGTATCCACAGGAGGTCTGCCCTTTTCCAAAGAGAAACAGAGGAAGAGCAGATGGGATTGGGAGGAGAGGGGAGGGACTTGGAGGAGAGGTGGGAGGGAAAACTGTGATCTGAGTGTAATATATAAGAAAAGAATACATTTTTTAAAAAATTTTTAAATAGCATCATTTTCACATTAAAGGACATGAAATTATCAATGTTGGTTAGGTGAAATGGGTGAGCTAACGGCATATGCCACAATATGACCAAAGAAACAAGCTCTGTCCAGTTCAAATGCTGCTGTCTTACAAACAGGTTTTCACAGGCTTTAAACTCCTGTGACAGCAGTGACTTGTCAGAGTCAGTTCAGCGACTGTGGTTTCTAAATTTAGAGAAAGTGGAGACTACACTTGTACTGTGTGGAAATTGCCTGCTGATCGATAACTCAGAAGCCGGAATTATTAGTTCGTTAAACAACAGTGTTGTCCCTTGCCTCGGAAAACTGTTTTGTGAATCCGAGCTTCTCAACCGTAGCTTTCTAAGTCTATTCTCTTATTCAGAGCGAGGGCTACCTGGAAAGTCCTTAGAAACGTGTGTTGAGAGACTCCAGATCTATTACATCAGCAGGGAAACAGGGGTGAGGGTAAGCAAGGACACATGCTTACCTGCCATACACCTGTTTGTACACATGTAATGGCCCAGTCCCTCAGCACATCTGCAGTGTCCATGGCCTCCACATGTTGGAGTGGCCACACCTGTTCACACACCTGCCGTTTCCCAACATCACTCCATGAGACCACAGGCACACCTGTTCTCACATCGAGCGTGTCTCATCTCTGCCACCTGGTGGCACAGGCATACACATCCGCATGCCCACCACAGCTCAGAACTGCCTTGTGCCAGTGTGGGCACACTCATTCATGCACTTGCCATGTCTGTGGAGCCACGAGGCGTGTGCTTACCTGTTTGTACACCCATGTCCGGCACCACCATGTGGCGGTGTAGGTCTACCTGTTCACATGCCTGCTTGAAATCACAGCAGCAACATCTGGCAGTGCAGATGTTTGCACTTTTAGTGTCCCAGAGCCTCCATTAGCAGCAAGGGCACACCTGAGCACGCCTGGCAGTTCCCAGCACTGCTAAGCATCTGCATTGCCATACCCACTCACAACTATTGTGTCTCAGCGCTGCTATGTAAACAGGGCATGCCTCCTTGTATGCCACTCACTGCTCTGCGGTAGCTTGAGAGTGCACCTGCCATAAAACAGGGCCTACACCTGGCAATGTGGGCACACCTGTTTACACGCCCACAGCATCCCAGCCTCACTGGGAAGCTTGGATGCATCGAGTCATTCCTGCTATATACCAGGATCAACACTTAGCAGCATAACCAGGCCTGTTCATGTACTTTTCATGTCCCAGTGCCACCGTGTGGAGCATGGGCATGCCTACTTGCATACCAGGCAGTGTGAGAAAGCCTGTTCATGCCTGCTGTCTCCCAGGGCCTCGTGTGAGAGTATGAACAAGCCTGTTCACAAACCTGCTGTGCCCCTATAACACCCCACGGCAGTGCAGGCATGCCTGTAGCCTTTCCAGCCTTGAGCGGGCCTTTCCCAGCCTTGAGCAGGCCCAACAGACCTTGAGGGCTCGCCACAATAGACCTTATCAACCTTGGTGGAGTCATCTGCCTTGGTTGCAGATGCAAGTTCCCACAGGAACTTAGAAGAATAGACTGCCATGAGCTGGCCTCGCTTTGCAAAACAAAGGACGGGTTCTGCGGGCTTTCCCTATATAAATGCAGTGCTGAATATGAATATTAAACTTGGAGCCTTATCTTGGCTTCATTCTTCTCTCGCCCCCCCCCCGGCCTCTTTTTCATTTCCAGCCCCCCTTTCAGGTGAAACCTGCTCTACCGTAAGCCTCTGGACGGCTACACATACCTGTGTGCCTGCCTACTGTGTCCCAGCTTCATCATGTGGTTCCGTGGACACGCTTGTCCATGCCCCTGCCGCATCCCAGAACCAAGTGTGGCAGCACTGGCAGGACTGCTTTTGCTCCTGCTGAGTCCCGACCCCACCAAACAACACGAAGCCCTGCCCCGGGGGGGGGGGGGGTGGGGAGGCAGCATCACCATGTAGGACAGACACTCGTGTTTGGAGGCCTGCCATTTCCCAGCATCACCACCTGATGGCTTGAGCATGCATGGTCACAGCAGCTGTGCACCAGGACCTCCACCTAGGGGTGCGAGCATACCTGTTCATGCACTTGGCACAACCTGGCATCAACAAGTGGTGGCACAGGTGGTCCTGTTCATACATCTATCAAGTCCCAGTGCTGCCACATTAAAGCATGAGTGTGTGTTTATATGTCTGCCGGGTCCAAGTGATGCACCTGTCACTTAGATGCACCTGTTTACACGCCAACCATCTCCTAGTGTTGCCACGAGGTGCCTGGGCACACCTGTTCAAGCACCTGTCATTTCCCAGCAAGGCCATGCGGCCCGAGCAAATCTATGTATATACCCGCTGTGTCTCAGCAGTTTCATCTAACGGTGCAGGCATGCCTGCCTATAGGCATTCCATGTCTGGAGGCAGCCACCTGTTGGCAAGAGCATGCCTGTTCCTGCCTCAGCAGTGTCCCAGAACTGTCATGCAGTGACTCATAAAGCCCTGTATATAATCACCATTGCTGACGAGTTCCAGCAATGCCACATAGCACCATGGGCACATTTCTGCATGCCTGCTGTGTCTCAGTGCCACCACATGGTGGTGTGGAAGTGCCTGTGTATGCCTGCCAGGTCCCAGGGCTTGGCAGCACGGACATTCCGGTCTGTGCACATGTCCTGTCTCAGCACTGATGCGTGGCAGCAAAGGCACACCTGTTCGCATTTCTGCTGTGGCCCAGCACAGCCACCTGACACCTGTCCTCACTTGTCGTCTTCCAGCAATGCCACATGATGTAAACAAGCCTTTTTACATACCTGTCCTATCCCAGCTATGCTGTGTGGGAGTGTGAGTGTGCCCTGCACATGCCTGCTATGTTCTGGCACTGCCACATGGGCATGTGTCCCTATGTAGGGGGAGGAGCTAATATTAAACTATGGTTCCCTAATTAGCTCTTGATTTGGTCAATAAAGAAGGCGAGAGCCAACTGCTTGGGCGAAGGGGAAAAGGTGGGATTTCTGGGTCCCGAGAGGAAGAGAAGGGACAAAGGGAAAGAGAGGGCTTTTCGGCAGGTTTTGGAACGGGAGGCACACTACAACCATGTAAGATCTTGGGTGGCTGGAAATGGTGACCTCTGCCACAGGCAGTTGGCTAGAATAGGTTAGCTAATAAGAGTCCAACAAATGTGTGATCTGGCTAGTTTTAAACTAACAAAGCTGTCTAGTGGTTTTCTTCCGAGGGGCTAAGGTGGGCAGGAGAAAGAGAGCAGCCGGGGCGATAGCTGGTGGCTTGGCGAAGCTAACCGGAAGGGAAGGGGTGGAGTGCGGATAACAGTTTCTGGATTTCCCTGGGTAAGGGATGGGTGTGATCAAGTTGGAGCAAGGGGAACCTGGAGACATCAGAGCATGGGCCATGGCATGGGGCAAGGAGGTAGCATGGGGATTTTTTGGTTTGGTTTGGTTTCGTTTTGTTTGGTTTTCTCTTTTTCTTTTTTCTTTTTTTCTTCTCGCTCCAGCCCTGCTAGCTCCGGCCCAAAGATTGATTTAGTTATTATATGTATACTGTAGCTGTCTTCAGTCACACCAGGAGAGGGCATCAGATCTCATTACAGATGGTTGTGAGCCACCATGTGGTTGCTGGAATTTGAACTCAGGACCTCCGGAAGAGTAGTCAGTGCTCTTAACCGCTGAGCCATCTCTCCAGCCCTCGTGTTTTTAAAATTACACGCAACATCCCTGTGACCACATCTGGCAATGGGAGCGTGCCTGTTCATGCAACTGCTGTGTCACTGGGTCAACACAGGCCGGATAGGAAGACCTGATCATACATCATTCTGAGTAACAATGCTACCTCATGGTGGCATGAGCCTCTTGGCTCACCCACAGTATACAAGCAATGCCACGTGGTGGGTACAGGCATGCCAGTTAGCACACTTAGTGTGTCCCTGTGAGGCTACATGGTATGGTGCTACAGGCATGACTATTTTCTCACCTGCTATATACCAGTGCCACCACATGGACACGTGGCACACCTGTTCAAGTCCTGCTGAGGGCCAGTGCTGCCTTGTGGTGGCACTGCCACACCTATTCGCACATGTGCCATCTCCCAGGGCCACAACGTGGCAGTGAAGGCTTGCCTGTTTGCACACCTGCCATGTTACAGAACAGACACCTGGTGGCTCGGGCCCACCTATTCACACACATGCCGTGGCCCAGCCTCACAACATGGAAGCGTAGGAAGCGCCGTTCACACGTCTGTCATATCCAAACACCACAGTATGCAGCCTGGGTGCCACCCTGTGTCCACTTCTCCCCCTTGGGAGAACCTGCCCCATTGCTGGAGGCAGAGAAGCTTAGCTTCGAAGGGTGCAATGTGGGGCCAGCAGGGAGTGTGCAGGCAAAGGATACACACACCTGGGAACAGCTTCAGAGAACGGGTTTGGTTTAATGGTGGAGAGAAAGGGGGATTTATGCCCCTGGGGAGGCTCTGAGGCAAGGTTAGTACGGCCATGTACAGTTGACCAGGACAGGGGTGTTGGGAGATGCTTCGTCTGCCTACTCAAAGGTTGGGCATCCCAGGGGAAAACCTTCGAAGGTCAAACAGGTAAAGCCTGGTAACTGTCAGGGTAGTACATTCTTACTAGGGTTGGTGGTTGGGGAGCCAGCTTTCTGGCACCACATTGGGGGAGGGGAGGGAGCCAGTGCCTGCTGTCCTCATCTGACGTATCTGGGGTTAAAGCTCTCCTCGACCTTTCCCCCTACTAACCCAGGGCCATTATGATCCCACACCTGGGTACTCCTGTTCCTACACCGGTTTCCCAGTTCTAACAATCGGTGACCTTGGCATACCTGTTCACATACCTGCCATGACCCAGGTGATGGCCATATGGTGGCCTGTGTGTGCCTGTTTTGCAAACATGTCACGACTCCCCATGTTGCCATTTGGCCAGGCAGCATACGCACACCTGTTTACAGACCTGCTGTGTCCTGGTGTCCTGTGACAATGCAGGCATGGACGTTTGAGCCTGCCATATCCCGTTGCTGCCATGGGGTGGCGCAGTTGTGCCTGTTTACACAGCTGCCGCGGTCCAGGCTGCCACGTTTGTCTGTGCGCCTGCGGTAGGCCAGCCCTCAAATGTGGCATATCTGCTGAATCCTGGTGTGGGCATTATGATGGACACAGGCGTGTCTGTTTCTGTGCCTGCCACGTCAGCGCCACCGTATTACGGTACAAGGATACCTGTTTGCGTGCCTCGCCAACACATGGTGGAATGCATGCAGGACCCTTTGCGAGTCTGGGTTCTGGCGCTGGGTACTGGCAGCATTTGGCGGGATGGCTTGCTTGTTTGTATACCTGCTGTATCCCAGTGCCACCACATGGTGGTGCAGGCATGCTATATGCACACCTGCCATGTCCCATTATTGTCCTGTAGTTGCCTGGACATGCCTAGTCTCATTTGCTATGTCCTAGCCTCATACTGTGGAAGCAGGGGGATGATGACTGCACTCCCACAGCTTAGCAGTACTAGTACCTACATACACCTGTTTGCATACCTGTGATGCCCCAGAACTGCCATGTGGCTGACTGACACACCCGATCACAAGCCTGCCCAGTCGCAACACTGCAGCACGGTGGCACAGATACACCTGTTTACATACCTTCCCTGTCTGGTGCCAGGTGGGTAGGACGGACATCCCTGCTTGCATACCTGCTGTGTGCCAGCACCTCACCTGGCAGCAAGGGTGTGCCTGTTCGTGCACCTGCTGTGTCCCGTCATTGCTTTGTGGCAGTGCAAATGTTTGTCTTGATGCTACCTCAAAGCACCGCTATGTGCTTGCACATGCATACCTGTTGGCACGCCTGTCCTAGCCCAGCGGAGGCTCGTGGGTGCAATAGGCATGCTCACTTGCGTGCCTCCTGTGCCCAGTACTGCCATGTCCCAGGGTTGCCGTGTGGTGGTGTGGGTAACCCTGTTCACGCTTGTTTGCACTTTCTGTGTCCCAACCCCAAATCGTGGTGGCATGAGCCATCCTGGTGGCATGTCTGTCAAATTGCAGGCTGACAGCATGGTGGGATAGGTACGTCTGTTTGCACGCCTGTGGTGCTCCAGCACTGACACCTCGTGGTGCAAGGACTCCTGTTTGCACCTGGGCCATGTCCCAGCCTTGGAGGCAGAAGCATGAGTGTGTCTGTTCACACCCACACCACCTAGCTCTGCACAGACAACTTGGGTGTGCCTATTCACAGGACTGCCTTGTCCCACCCAGCACAGTGGGTTTGAGCACACCTGATCACAGCGCCACCAAGTGTTGGCAAGGGCAGACCTGTTTACACACCTCTTTTTATCCCAACTTGACCACATGACAGGGGTGGGCATGCCTGTCTGCGTGGCTGCCACATCCAAGTGATGCCATGTGGTGGCATGAGCACGTGTTTGCATGCCCGTTGCATTCCAGCATGGCTACATGGCAGCAAGGGCAAGCCTATCAGTGCACCTCTGTGTCCCAGCAATGACATTCGGCTTGCAAGTGTGCCTGTTCGCATGTCTGCCATGTTAACACCACCATGTGAGCTGGGCGTGGTGGCGCACACCTTTAATCTCAGCACTCGGGTGGCAGAGAAAGGCGGATTTCTGAGTTCGAGGCCAGCCTGGTCTACAAAGTAAGTTCCAGGACAGCCAGGACTATACAGAGAAACCCTGTCTCAAAAAAATGGAAGCTCTGAGCCCACAGCTGCTGGGCTGTAATGGTTAGACTGCAGAAAAAAAAAAAAAAAAAAAAAAAAAAACCCACCATGTGTAGTGTAGGCACACCTATTCGTGTGCCTACTGTTTCACAATGCACAATTCACCTGGCAAGGGAGGCATGCCTATCTGCATGTCTGCTGTGTCCCACCAGAGCTTTGTGGCAAGTGGTTCCATGCCTCTTTATGCCCTCCATGTCCCAATGCCACCACAGGCAGCACAGGTGTACTGGTTGGTTTTGTGTGTCAACTTGACACATGCTGGAGTTATCACAGAGAAAGGAGCCTCCCTTGAGGGAATGCCTCCATGAGATCCAGCTGTAAGGCATTTTCTCAATTAGTGGCCAAGGGTGGGAGGGCCTATTGTGGGTGGTGACATCCCTGGACTAGTAGTCTTGGATTCTACAAGAAAGAAAGCTGAGCAAACCAGGGGAAGCAAGCCAGTAAGTAACATCCCTCCATGGCTTCTGCATCAGCTCCTGCTTCCTGACCTGCTTGAGTTCCAGTCCTGACTTCCTCTGGTGATAAAGAACAATGTGGAAGTGTAAGCTGAATAAACCCTTTCCTCCCCAACTTGCTTCTTGGTCATGATGTTTTGTGAAAGAATAGAAACCCTGACTCAGACAACAGAGATGCCTCTAGTGTTGTCCTGGTAACACCATGTCAGTGGGGCACACCCATTCATGCACCTACCATGTTCCAGCACCACCACCTGCCATGTCCCAGTGCCCCCAAATGTCAGTACCCCCAAATGTCAGTGCCCCCAAATGTCAGTGCCCCCAAATGTCAGTGCCCCCAAATGTCAGTACCCCCAAATGTCAGTGCCCCCAAATGTCAATGCCCCCAAATGTCAGTGCCCCCAAATGTCAGTGCCGTGGGCATTCATGTTTACACCTGTCATGTATAAACATCAAAACATAGCAGAGCACACAGACCCATTCACAAGTCTGCCAAGTTCCCACCACCACGTCCAAGAAATGCCATGGGTTGGCAAGAGCACATGTTTTGTGCATGTCTGACATGTCCTGGCACCACCAAGTGGCAGGGTGGGCACACCCGTTCATGTGACTGCTGTGTCCCAGTGATGACATGCCAGGGAGTGGACACACCTGTTGGCACACCTGCCGTGTCCAACGCTGCCATATGGTAGCACAGGCACATCTGTTCATGAACTTGATATGTCCTAGTGTCACTAAACAGGGGCACAGGCACACCTGTTTGCATGTGTGCTGTGTCCTATCTTTGCCATGTGGGAAACATGGGCGTGCTTGTTCATGACTGCCATGTTCCAGTGCCACCAACCAGGATCAAGGCATGACTGTTTGCCTGCCTCCGTGTCCCAGTACTACCAAAGGACTCCTAGTCACACATCTGCTGTGTTGCAGGACTGCCAGGTGGCTGTGTGGGTGTGCCTAGTCATCCCTACCTCGTCCTGGCACTGCCAAGTGACAACCCAGCATGCCTATCCACACCGCTGCTGTGTCCAGTCCCAGCATGTGGCAGGGCAGGTAGGCATTTCCGCATGTCTGCCATGTTCCAGCATTACTGAGTCAGCACAGGCATGCCAGTTGATGAGCCTGCTGTGTTCCAGCCGCAGTACATGGAATGTGCGTGTTTGCATGACTGTCATACTCCAGCGCTTCCACGGGGAGGAATAGGCCTGCGTGTTCATCTCCGTTCTGAGTCACATTGACGCAGACTGGCTGCCCACTCTTGGTTGCATGCCTGTCATGTCCCTGGGCTGCCATATAGTGGCACAGGCATACCTGTTGTCACCTGCTGTGTCTGAGCACAACCACTTCCTAGTGCAGACATGCTTGTTTTCACACCTGGTGTGTCCAGGTGCTACCTCACAATGGTATGACACACATGTTCACATATTCCCTGCTGTGTCCCAGCACTGACACATGATGCTATAGGCAGGTCTGTTCTCCCATCTGCCAAGTTCTGGTGCTACCACGTGGCTGTCCAGGTATGCCTGTTTGCACACCAGCCATGTCCAAGCAATGCTATGGGTTGGCACGAGCACACCTCCTTTCTCACCTGCTGTGTCCCAATGCCATGAAGTGTTGGCACATGTGTGCCGGTTCATATGCCTGCCATGTCCCGGCATTCCAACCTGGTGACGAGGGCATGCCTGTTTTTGTGCCTAACATATCTCATCACCACCAAGTCATAACATGAGCACATAACTCACCCCTGCTTTATCATCGCGCTGCAATGTGGGTCACAAGCAGCATTCTTTGCGTGTCTTCTGTGCCCCAGCACCTCTGTGTAGCAACACAGCATGCCTGTCCACACAACATTCATGCCCCCACTTCACCATGTAAGGGCACAAATAGGGTCACTCATCTATCAATCAAGTCCCTGTACTGGCACAGGTGGCACCCATGGAATCTCCCAGCAGTACCAAATGGTCATGCTAGTACACCTGTTTCTACACACACACACCTGTCATGTCCCATCTCTGGCACCTGCTATCATGGCTATACCTGTTCATACTCATGGCATGTTGCAGTGTGGAAGCATGAACATAGCTGTTTGCACCCCTGCTGTGACCCAGCAATGAATTACACAGCCCGGGTGTGGCTGTTTGCATACATGCTGTGTCTAGCACTGCCACCTGCTGGTCGTGGCACACCTGTTCACGCATCTGCCACATCCCAGGACTACCACGTGGCAGCCTGGGCTCACCTGTTCACATCTCTGCTGTGTCCAGGTGTCTCCACTTGGTGGCATGGTCATGCATGTGCACATGCTAGCCTGTAACATTGCTACCATCACCGCCTGCTTGTCCACATGCCTACCCTGTCTCGTGGAAGTATGGCATGCCTATTCGAGCACTGCTGTGTCCCAGGACCATCACAGGGCAGTGAGACCATGCCTGTTTGCACACCTGCTATGTCCCAGAAAGACGCCACATGGAGACAAAGCCACGCCTGTTTGCATGACTGCCAGGTCAGCGCCACCTCCAAACAGTATGAAGATGCCTGGGCCAGGGACAGTGATGCACACCTTTAATCCCAACTTGTGGGGGCAGAGGCAGAGGATCTCTCGGAATTCAAGGCCATCCTGGTCTACAAAGAAAGTCCAGGACAGCCAGGGCTGTTACACAGAGAAACACACACACACACACACAAAAAAAAACAGTCTTGAAAAAAAAAACAACCAAGGAAAGAAAGAAAGAAGGAAGGAAGGAAGGAAGGAAGGAAGGAAGGAAGGAAGGAAGGAAAAGGAGGGGAGGGGAGGGAGGGAGGGAGGGAGGAAGGAAGGAAGGAAGGAAGGAAGGAAGGAAGGAAGGAAGGAAGGAAAGAAGGAAAGAAGGAAAGAAGGAAGGAAGGAGGTGGAGAGATGGCTCAGAGGTTAAGAGCACTGACTGTTCTTCTGGAGGTCCTGAGTTCAATTCCCAGCAACCACATGGTGGCTCACAACCATCTCTAATGGGTTCTGACGCCCTCTTCTGGAGTGTCTGAAGACAGCTACAGTGCACTCATAGACATAAAATAGATAAATACTTTGGAAGGAAGGAAGAAATAAAGGAAGAAATGAAGAAAGGAAGAAAGGGAAAGAGAAAAAGTGGAGATGCCTATTTGCCTATCTGTTTTGCAAGCCTTTAGTGTCACATGGAGACACAGGCCTGGCTGTTCAAGCCTGCCATGTCCCAGGATTGCCAACTGGTAGTATGACCTACCTGTCCATATGCCTGCTATTTCCCAGAGCCAACACACGATGGCACAAACAGAACTGTTTGCAAGTCTGCCAAAGTTCCAGCATGCGCTAGTCTGTGGCATGGTCATGTATGTTTGCACACCTGCCATATCCCAGAACTTCCATGTGGTGGCACCAGCATGCCTCTTCTTGCTTGTTGTGTCCCAGGCCCATGCTGTGAACTGTGAGTGTGCTTGTTTGCACCCTACGGTATCCCAGCACCACAATATGCAGCCTGAGCACATCGTTTGCATGTTTGCCGCATAGCAGCCTTGATACACCTAATCACAAGCCTGCCATGTTCCGCTCCTGCCATGTGGCAGCAGAGTCACACCTGTTACATACTTGGTGTGTACCAGTGTTAGCAGGTGGTGGCCGGCACATGCCTGCTGCGATGCCTGTCACGGCAGCACTGCTACCTTGTGGCACAGGCATACTTGTTAGAATGCCTGTCTCATCACAGCTTTGGGGCAGCACAAGCATGCCTGTTTGCACGTGATGTGGCACAGTACTGACATGTGGTGACAAGGACATGCGTGTTTGTTATGTCTGCCATATCTAAAAGCTGCCATAGGGTTTTAGGTTTAGATTTTTCAAAACCTACTTTACTAAGAGTTTTTAAATTCTTCAACCTCCCTTCTAGCCCACCAGCCAAAGGTAAAGGGGAAGACGGTTAATAGAACAGGGGGATATTGTTGCAGAATTTTCCCTATCCAATCACATTAGGGCAGTGGGAGGCTTGTAGTTGGACAGGAGAAGGGAGGCAGAGCGAGGAGTTGAGACAGAGAGAGAAGTCTGAGGAGGAGAGGGAGAACCAGAATGGAGGCTGACATGGTGTTATCAAAAGGTTAGAATAATTGTGTTAAAGCTTAATCATTACCATTTGGCTCTGAAATTATTGTACTGGCATCTTGTAAGTTGCGTTATTATTGACACATAAATCTGATTGGCTAATTAAGCATTAAGAGTCTTGATTCTACCGGTAATTAGGTGTTGAGATGGCTAACCAGGAGTGCACGGGGAGTTGTGTGAAAGCGAGAGGAACTCAGGGGTGGGGGGCGTCTGAGAGATGGCCTGGTGGGAGCCATGTGGTCGAGCAGGGCTGGCAAGTTGGCGGGCGAGAGACGAGGCGAGTGGGATCACCTGGCATAGGCGCTAGCTCTAGTTATTTCCCGCAACAGGATGTGGACCTGTCTAGAAGTAGTTAGTTCTTTGGGGCAGTCTCCGTTGTCAGGATATCAGCAGTCCAATCCGAAATACCGAACACAACTCAGTAGCAGCAGCTCGACCCAGAAGAAACAAACAGAAGGTTCCGCCAAATCAGCATAAGTCCACAGAAGCACCAAGAAGCAACCGGAATACCACGAGACGTTCTCTGGCACTTTTCTCCCTATGGCGTCATGACAAGTGAAGATCATCGAAGACCAGGAAGGCATTGCTAGGTGAGCCAAGACAAGAGCGTTCTCTCGCTCTCTGTGAGGTTACAGTTATATTCTTTCTAAACATCTCACACCCTCCCAAGTGTCCACCCCAGCAACCACGGGACAGCTTCTAGAAAAACACCAAGTGTCTGTTTTCGGCAAAACAACCTCTCACGTGTCTGCTTCAACAAAAACATCCTCTCGTAAGACAGCTTCTGGAAAAACGTCAGATGGCACAAACTGAGTCTCCAAAGAAACCAGAAACGTCTTCCTCACGTGTGATACATGCATGACTGCTTGCCATAACCTCGCCACCACACCACATCTGTCTGTGCCTCTGTCATGTCCCACATAGTGGCAAAAGAATACCTGTTCATGTCTGCTGTGTCTGAGCACCACCACGTTCTGATGTGGGCGTGCCCAATATGACATACAGGTGCCACCACATGGTATCATGGCATACATGTTCACATACTTTCTGTGTCCCAATGTCAAGACATGGTGACGTCGACGCCTGTTCTCACACATACCAAGTTCCAGCACTGCCACATGCCTGCATGGGTATGCCTGTTTGCATGCCAGCCATGTCCAAGGCATGCAATGTGTCAGTGCGGGCGTGACTCACCTGTCATGTCCCAGTGGTGGCCCATAAGTTCCTGTTTGCATGCCTCCTGTGTCCCAATAAAATATCTGCCATGTTCTGTGCTGCTGCATGTCCCATCACTGCCAAACCCGCCATATCACAGTGTTGTCACCTGGCAGCCTTAGAAGAACTGTTAACACCCATGACTTCTCCTAACAGCACCACGTGGTGGTTCAGTGTACCTGTTTATACAACAGCTGTGTCGCAGCACTGACACACAGGGCTGTGTAGACAAGACCTATTCAAACATCTAACGAGGTCTAGGGCCACCATGTGGTGTACAGCACACCTCTTCACACCTGTGGAATCCCCCAGCACCACCAAAATGCACAGCTGACACACCTGTTTGCACACGTACTAGATCTGGCACCTGCCACAGTAGGCATGTCTGTTTGCATCCACTGCATGTCCCAGCCTCAAAAATGTGGAAGTGTGGACAAAGGTGTCTTCACTCCTGCTGAATCCCAGGAATATAATATGTGATGGTGTGAACAGGTCTGCTTATGTGTCTGCTGTGCTTCAGCAGCACTGCCTGGTAGTGTGAGCATGCTGGCCATCTCTCATTGCTGCTAAGTAGGATACAGGCATACATCTTCGCATGCCTGCCATAACGTGTCTGCCATATCCCAGAGATGGTGTGTCATGGACCAGGCACACCTGTTTACCTGCCTACCGTGTTCAGTGCTGCCATTTGGCAGCACAAGTACATTTTTACACATGTGTTCAAGTGTGTGTCCCAGAACCTGGCAGCACATGTGTGCTTGTGTGTATGCTTGCCGTGTCCTGCTTTGTAGCGGCACAGACATGCTTATTTACATATGCTATGTCACTGCACTGCCTCATGGCCACAGGGACGGATGTGTTTGGTTTTCTACCATATCCAACCACGTGGTAGGTATATGCCTGTTTACACACATCCCCTATCCCAGTGGTGACATGGTGGTGTGTATGTAACTGTTTATGCAACCTCCAAATCCACAGCCACCATGCAGTGGTGCAGAATATGTTTGGGAACCTGAAGCGGCCCTAGTGCCAACATGTGGTGGCACAGGTCTGTGTGCACGTCCACCACGTGGTGCGTGGGCATGTCATGTCTGTGCTGCATGGTGGTGCAAGTATGTCCGAGAGCCCACTCTGTCCCAGTGCCACCACTCAGTGGCACTGGCTTGCCTGTTTGCACACCTGCCATGCCTCTATCACTACTTCCGGGTGGCCCAGATACACCTGTGTGCAGCCACTGTGTCACAGTGCTGCCAGTACAGCAGCACAGGCTCATATGTTTGCACGCTTGCTGTGCCTCAGCACTGCCACAAACGCCTGTTTGTGTGGCTGTCCTATCCCGGCCATGCCATGTGGTGGCACAGGCACAGCCAGTCACTCGCTTATCATGTCTCAGCATTGCCTGCTTGCACCTCTGTGGCAGTGTGTGCATGCCTATTCACATCTGCTGCGGTCCAGTACCACCATGTGGCAGTACAGGCACACTTGTGTGCTCCTGTTGTGTTCTAGTGTGGTCGCCTGGCTTTGCACACATGCCTGTTCTCACAGCTACTGTGTTCCAGTGATAAATGTGGTGGCATGGGCAAAGCTGTTCATGCATCTGCTTAATTCCACGGGGTGACACAAGACTACCTGTTGGTACTCCTCTGTGTCCCAAACTATCTGGCACACCTGTTTGGGCACCCACAGTGCCCCGGTACTGCCATGTGCTGGTGCATGCATGCCTGTTTATATGCCTGCTATGTCCCAGAGCCACCACATGGAGGCATGGGCTCACCCGTGTCTGCACCCAACGGGTCTTATCACTGCTACCTGGTGGTACAGGTGTGCCTGCTCAGGCCCACAGTACACCTACCATAGGACAGAGCTCACTTTTGCATGTGCCTCCAGTGTCCTAAAGCTGCTGTGTACTGGGCCCTGACTCACCTGTTTGCACACTTGCTGTGCCCAGCACATGCACCTGGTGGTGTGTTCACACGTGTCCCGTGTTCTGGCCTCACAATGCAGAAGCTCAGGCATTCCCAGAGCCAGGACATGCAGCCTCGTCTTGCCAGCTCACATACATGCGGAGGTATGTTAATATGTGACAGCCTAGGTTTGCTTGTTCATGCATATGCCACTTGCCTGGTACCAAAACATGGAGGGGTGGACATACCTGTTTACACCCTGCTGTGTTCCAGCACTACCACTTAGCAGTGTGCACACATCTGTTCCCTTGTCTACCATGTCCCAGCACTGCCACGTGATCATGGGTGTGCTTGCTTCCATGTCTAACATGTCCCAGTGCTGTCATAGACTGGGTGGGTACACAGTTCCCATGTGCACCATGTCCCAGTGCCAACGCATGTTACATGTGCACAGCTGTTCCCACACATGCCATGTCCCAGCCCAGTCATATGGTGTTGTATGTATGCCTGTTCCAATACTTACCATGTTAAAGCATTGCCACATGACAAAGTGTCCCTGTACCCTGACATGCCATGTCCTAGCATGACCATGTGATGTGTGGGCATGCTTGCTCCTACATATGCCATATCCAAGTTCCATGTCCTAGTGCCCACATGGTGCCTGCTCCCACACATGCCCTGTCCAAGTGTCACAATGTGGTAGCATGGGACCACCTGCCCTAAATATGTCATATTCCAGTACTACCACATGGCAGTGTTCTCCCACATTCCCTATCCTCATGCTGCCACATGGTGACACTGGATGCATATCACACATGTGCCACATTCCAGTGACAACAGATAGTGTTATGGACTGCCTGTCCCATGCATGCCATAGTCCAGTGCTATCATGTGGTGGCATGTGCTCTCCTTGTTCACGTACACACTCTGCCTCAAACCCTCATGTGGTATGAGCATGCTTGTTCACATGTATTCCCTGTCCCAGGGCCGTCATGCAGTGGTGTGGGCACATCTCTTCACATACATATCCAGTCTGAGTGCTGTCCCATAGGCACATGTTCACAATGTGCCATGTCCTGGGACCATCCTGTGGCAGCCAGGGTAAGCCTTTTCAAACAGAAACCATGTTTCCTCACCATCTTCTGGTAACTCGGGTACTCTTGTTTCCTCACTTATATGCCTTGTTCTGGTGCCAGCATTTAGTGGTGTGGGCATGCCTGTTTCCCAGGACCACTGAGTAACAGTGTAGGCAAGCCTACTCCTGCATGTGCTGTGTGCCAGCACCACCAGGTGGCTGTATTGGCATTTCTACTTCTGCACACAACCATGACCTGGGGCTACCACATGATAACGTGGTCATGCCTGCCTCTGCCATGCTGTGTTCTCCAGCACCATCAAATTTGTCACGTCCCATCACGATACTGTGGTGGAGTAGCTATCCATCCATGTTCACACACCAGCTGTGTCCCATCACCGACCCACAGCAGTGTGAGCACATGTGTCAATAAGTGATTCTTGTCCAAGCTCTCGGTCATGCAGTAGCATGGGCACGTGTGTTCACACAAAAGCCGTGTCCCAGCACCGTTGTGTCGTGGTGTGGGTGTGCCTGTTCACATACAAGAATGTACCTATTCTGTGTGCCCCCACCTGCCCATGCCGCATGGCCAGCAGTGTGAGCACATAGGATCATACCTGAAATATATCTGAGCATCAAATCCTGGCTGTTTCCATGCTGGTTCACATGTGAGTCATGTCCCGGTGCTGTCTTGTGGCAGTGGGGGTGGGAGGAAACACCTGTTTGCACACAACTCCTGTCTCAGCTGCATGCTTTGGTGGCATTGATTCATGTGTTCTCACATAAGCTGTGCCCTAGCACCATGCTATGGTGGCATAGGCATATCTGTTCATACGTATTTTGTGCCCAAGTCTGTCCTGTGGGCATGAGCACACATGTTAACACACATGCTATACCCCAGCACTGCCGTGTTGGTATAGGCATGCCTATGCACATACATACCAACCCAGCCCCCTCTCATGGTGGTGTGGGCATGTGTTCACATGACAGCCATACCCCAGCACTGTCCTGTAGTAGCATGGACATACCAGATCACACATGATTGTATCATGGCACTGTCCTCTGGCAGGATGGGTATATGTGTTCACACACAAGCCATGTCCCAGTGCTGTCTTGTAGTGGTGTTGTTACATGTGTTGCTACATGTGCCCAGTTCCAGTGACATCCTGCTGAGGCATGGGCTCATGCAGGCCATGTCCCTGAACCAGATCATAATGGCATAGACATGTCTGTCCACATACATGTTGTGCCCCAGCACCAACCCATGTATATGAGCATACCTAAAAATGAGTGTCACAACCAGACTGTCATGCATAGATAAATCTGTTCACATGCAAGCCATGATCCCATACTTCCCCAACAGCGTGGGAATGTGAATTCACACATCAGCTAGGTCCCAGCATCTTCCCATAGTGGCATGTTTGTGCATAGTCACACATCAGCCATATACTAGTACCATCACATGGGCACCGTGGGCATGTGTGTTCATACAGGATCCAGTCACAGAAGCACCACAAGGCTGCATGGGCTCACATATTCACATGTATGCTATGTTCCAGCACCCTCACTTGGAGATGTAGGC
This sequence comes from Mus pahari, assembly GCF_900095145.1. Taxonomy (NCBI): domain Eukaryota; kingdom Metazoa; phylum Chordata; class Mammalia; order Rodentia; family Muridae; genus Mus; species Mus pahari. The sequence goes on from NC_034598.1 coordinate 39,643,108, forward strand.
ATCACGTTCACATGGGTGAACATGTCCTAGTGCCTCATGTGATGGTTTTACATACCATGTCACAATACCATTACTTGGTGGTGAGGACATGGCTGTTCATATGCATGTGATGTGTCAGCACTTCCACATGGTGGCAGGGACATCTTCACATACACGATGTGTCCCAGCACCACCATATGGTAGTATGGACATTCCTGTTAACATGGGCCCTGTTCCAGGGCCATCACTTAGCCATATGGGCATACCTGCTCCCATGCAGCTATGTCCAGCACCATGATGTAGTAGCATAGTCACACCTGATCCCATGAAAGTCATGTCCCAGTGTCACCACACAGCAACATTACCATGTGTGTTCACATGTGTACTGTGTTCTAGTGCTGCCAATGGCAGCATGGGTGCCATGTCCATAGCCTAACACATGTGATATATTCTGGTACCATCCTGTGGTGGCCATGAACATGGATGTTCACATGCATGTCATGTCCCAACGCTGTCCAAAGGTGACATGAATATGGGTTTTCATATATGAGTCATGTCCCCAGTGCCATCACGTTTCAGTGTGGGCACACATATTCACATATAAGTCATTTCCTAGTGCTGTTTATCAGTAGGATGTTATATGTTCACATATAGGCAGTGTCCTAACATTATTCTAACACAGCATTGGCACACACATTCACACATGTGCCATGTTCTGGTGCCACCACATGGAGATGTGGACACAGGCATGAGTGTTCACACACATGCTGTAGCAGCACAGATGCGCATATTTGCATGCTGTGTCCCAACACAGTCCTGTGGCAGCAAAGTTATGCAAGTTCATATCCAAGCACGTCCCCATTCCATCATGCGGTAACATGGTTTTAAGTGTGTCACAGTGTAGCAACATAGCCATGGGCAAACATATGTTAACATACTAGCCATGTCCCAGCACTATATATATAGGCACATAATTTCACACCTAAGCCATGTGCAAACACACATGACAAAGTATAGGTGACATAGGTATCCATACCTACATGTAAGTATTCTTACACATTTACCATGTCTCAGCACCATCCTGTGGTATTGAAGTCACACCTGTTCATACACACCATGTCCCAGCACCATATCATGGTGACATGGGCACACATATTCACATGATACCCAGGGGTATCAGTTGGGGGTGGGTTGTGTCCCAGTTCCATGTGAGCTGTGTCCAGTTCCTGTGTGCTCATATGTTCACAACTGAGCATGCATCCACCACATATAGGCATGGGCATGCCTGTTCACACACGTGCTATGTCCCATCTCCACCATGTGGTAATGTGGGCATGCTTGTTCAAATGCGTGCCATGTCTCAGTGCCATCCTATGGTCACAATGGGATGCCTATTCACATACCTGCTTTGTCCCAGCACTGCCCTGTAATGGTATAGACATGAGTGTTCACATATGCTCCATGCTACAATGTTGTGCCTTAGCAGCATGTAAACATGCATTTACATGTGATGTTCCAACACCAACATGTGGTTGCATGTACATGCATGTTCATACAAAATCCATGCCCCAGCCCCATCATTTGAGCCATGCACACATGTTCACATGTAAGCCATATCCCTGGACTGTCATGTGGCAGCATGGGTATGCATGCTCATATTTAAGCCATGCCCTGTGCCATCATGTGGCAGCATGTTCACACAAGTCTCATACTTTATTACTGTCCCTTTTTGGCATGTGCATGCATGGTTACCTGTCAGCAGGAAGTATCACAAGAGGCCAGGATGGTAAAGGTAAAAAGGACCTGTATAGCCAAAATGTATGGGTTATATAGGGAAGAGCCGCAGAGGAAAGGCAGCCTAGCTCTGGGGCTGGAGAGTTCAGGGTAGGGATGGGGTGTGCCAGGCATACCTTGAAACAGGTAGGGACTGAGGGATGCTGGGAGAACCTGGCATCTAGCTCAGTTTAGATAGGCACCTTAGATAGTCATTTGTCCCTGGTTTGAGACCTACCAGCAAGGAGTTAAGGGAGAGAAAGGATGGAAGGTGGAGTGTAATCAAAATTTATGTATGAAAATGCCATGAGGCACCTTGCTATTTGGTGAGCTAATTAAATGTATTCTAAGGTATAACACTTTTAAAATACATTGAAAAACAATACCACGTATCATGACCAAGTAGGTTCCCTCTCATGGAAAGATACTTCAACATATACAAGTAAATAAGTGTAATACGCCATATACACCTAAGGGGAGATATTGTGTAGGGAAGATAATAGATACTTATTATCTCAATAGGTACAGAAAGGACCTTAGCGATATGACATGCCTTTGTGACAAAAGTCCTGGCGAAATTGGGAATGTGTGGACCTCACCTCAAAATAATAAAGACGAGAGGAAATCGAGAGCAGTTGGACATCTGGACTCTTTTTTCTCTGCTAATTTCTACTTTGTTGCATCCTTCTTATGATTTATTTAGTCCCCTTCTTTTCATTTTAATTTTTGAGACTATTGTACATGACTACTGAATTCACATCATTTCTACCCTTCCCTCTTCAACGTCCCTGAGTCCCTCCCCCTATTCCCTCTCAAGTTCATGACAACTGCTATAATTATTTCCAACACACACACACACACACACACACACACACACACACACACACACACTACGGAGCCCACTCAGTGTTGCTCTTATGGACTTCTGTTTCAGACTGACCACTTGGGTTTGGAGGCCCATCCCTAAAGAAGGCTGACTCTAGGTATCTCCATCAGCGATTGATTATCTCTAGCTCTTCATCTAGGCATGGGACCTTGTGAGATCTCACCCACGTCATCAAGGCAACTGGTGTTATCACTGTATGTTTTGTCTAGGCAACCATATTTTAGAAATTTAATAGGTACTGCTGCCCTCTCATATCGAGAAGACTCATAACAGGTGCCCTGTTCCTCTGGCTCTTACAATGGTCTGTCGCTTCTTCTGTGATAGTCTGTGAGACTTGGGTGTAGGGGTTGCATTACAGATGTATCAATCTGTACATCTGTGCACTCCATAAGCCACCGATTTTCTGCCTTCTGACCGGCTGTGGACTTCTGTGGTAGCCGCCATCTGAAGAGAAGCTGCTTGATGCGGGGTGGGAATTACATTTATCTGGCTGTAAGGCTTTAGGGTCTATGACCTCATCACCATAGACAGCTGGGCTAGCTAGGATTCCAGTACCAGACTTGAATTCCCTCCTATAGAACAGGACTTGGGTCTAACTAGACAGCTGCTGGCTATCTCCAGGATAATAGCACTACTACTGAACTGTTGGGGGATATACTGCCCATCCAGTCATTGTTGTGGTCCCCAGGATTTGTATTTAGATGGGGCTACTGATTGCTTCTCTTCCTTGGCAGGTTGCATAGCAACTTGTAATACAGTGAGAGCTAGTCCTCACAGAGGAGGCTTCTATGTCTGTGCTAAGCCCTGTGGCTTAAGGATGTGATGTCTTCAGCAATAGGGTTTTGCATTATGGTTCTAGGAGGTAATGTAGGACAAGCCCAATAACCTATATTACTTGGGGAGTCTCTTGCAACTCCCTGGGCAACAACGCAAAGGGAAATTTCCCTGCGCCTGGTACTTGGATAGTCTATGGTTCCTGAAAGAAGCATTATCACCCTATGTAGCATAACTACATTTTATTATATTTTATTTTATATAAATATGATTATTATTTTCTTAACATAGATAACATATATGTGTGTGCATGTGCTGTGTGTATATTTTAAGTACGCTTATAAAGTAATGTTTTCCTTTAATGTTATTTATTTCTTTTGGGGGGGTCTTTTTTTTTTTTTTTTGAGACAGGGTTTCTCTGTATAGCCCTGGCTGTCCTGGAACTCACTCTGTAGACCAGGCTGGCCTCAAATCCAAAATCTGCCTGCCTCTGCCTCTCAAGTGCTGGGACTAAAGATGTGTGCCACCACTGCCTGGAATGTTATTCATTTCTCCTTCTCTCTTGCTCTGTATTACCTTCCACACCTCTTCCCAGTTATAATAACTACCTCCAGTTTTCTCCTTTCCCCATTGTATTACCTGTCTTAGCTAAAGCAATAAGCAAGAGAACAATATAAAAGAGAGAAAAATAAGGAAGGAAAAGTTCAATTATCCCTGTTCACCATTGTCATGATTCCATGTCTAGAAGGCTTTATGGAGGGAAAAGTTAAATTATCCTTATTCACTGTTGACATGACTCTATGTCTAGCAGACCATTGAGACCCTACAAGAAAACTCCTAGTTCTAATAAATACTTCTTGTGAAGTTACAGAATGCAAAACTGTGAGAACCAATAGTTTTCACACGTACCAGTAATAAATTTGTTGCAAAAACAAATTAGGAGGAAAACGAAAATCTCCCAACCACAAATCTAAGCAAACAAACAAACAAACAAACAACAGAGGAATCAACTTCACTGCCTTTGTCATGGTTTCTATTACATTGATGAAACACCATGACCAAAAGCAACTTGGGGAGGAGACTCTATTTCATTTCCACTTCCACAGAACAATTATCACCAAAGGGAGACAGGGCCAGGAACTCAGAGAGAGTAAAGAATATGGAAGCGGGAGCTGATTCAGAGGCTGTGGAGGACTTCTGCTTACTGACTTGCTTCCCGTGGCTTGCTCAGCTTGCTTTCTCATAGAACTCAGGACCACCAACCCAGGGATTGCACCACCCACAATGGGCTGGGCCCCCCTATCAGTCACTAATTAAGAAAATGGCCTGATCGTGTGGAGGGATTCTTTTCAAGTGAGGTTCCCTCTTCTCTAATGACACTAGCTGGTGCCAAAATGAACTGAAATGGCCACCACAGGAGTGGCCACCATCGGAAGTGGCATTATTGGAAAGGATTAGGACAAGTGACCTTGTTAGACTGGTGTGGCCTTGTTGGAAGAAGTGTGTCACTGCAGGGTGAGCTTTGATGCTTCGGAAGCTCAAGGCAGGCCATGTCTCTCTCTTCCCACTGCCTGCCAATCCGGCTATAGCATCCTCAGCTACCTCTCCAGCACCATGTCTGCCGGCACACTGCCATGCTTCCTGCCACAATGATAATAGACTCAAACATGTAAACTAGCCCCTGCTAAATGCTTCCCTTTATGAGAGTTGCCATGATCACGGTGTCTCTTCACAGTAACAGAACCCCAAGACAGTTGACAAAATTGATATCGTTAAATGGCTGAGTTACAGAAGCACTCTACAGATTCAATGCAAATCCCATCAAAATTCTACTGATGTTCTTCACAGAACTGGAAGCGGGGGACCCAAAAATTCATATGGGAATACAAAAGACCACAACTACCCAAAGCAGCCCTAATCAGAAAGAACACTCCTGGTGGTATCTCAGTACCTGACCTCAAATTATACTACAGAGCCAAAGTGACAAAGACAGCCCGATACTGACATGTAGACCAGCAGACCTGTAGACCAGTCAAACAGAATGGAAAACTCCAAAAATAAAGCCACATTTCCATGGCCACCAGTGTTCCACATACATTGGAAAAGAGTCTATTCAACAGATGTTGCTGGTAAAACTATATATTTATAATCTACATCTATATATATAGGTTGATATATAGATATGTGGACCAAACTGCCAGGGTTATACAGAGAAATCCTGTCTCAGAAAAAAAAGTCAAAACAGTGAAACTACATGACTATACTTCAAGATATAGATACAGGCAAGAACTCTAAAAACACAGGATATAGAACATTAACAAATGAGACTCAGGGCAATCAGGTAGCCTACAGAACTTGCAAACATCTTTATTAGCTAACTATACCTAAGATGGAGGGTGGGGGGAACTAATCTATAACTCCGTGCAAAAACACCAAAAAAATCAAAAGTACTGATCAGTAAATAAACTGAACAGACAGTTCTCAAAAGAAGAAACACAAAATTGCTAATAATTTCTTTTTAATGTTCAACATAGCTATCCAGAAAATGCAAATTGAACTACTTTGAAATTCCACCTCACCCATTCAGAATGCCGTTATCCAGAAACTAGATGACTACAGGCACCAGCCAAGGATGTGAGGAGAGAGGAACATTTATCTCATGCTGGGGGGGGTGGGGGTGCAGTAAACTAGCACAGCCCCTGGGAAGATCAGCAGAGCAGGCTCTTAAAAATTCATAATGGAGCCAGTGAGATGGCTTGGCGTTGTAAATGCACTTCCCACACACGCTCGATGACCTAAGCTCAATTCCTGGTACCCACAAAAAGCTGAATTTTTTTTTTTTTTTTTTTTTTTTTTTAGTGTGCTTCAGTAGTCCCCACGCTCTTAGAGCAAGACCAGAGGCAGAGAGAGGAGACTTGCTCGGATAGCCTGGGGTAGTACATAGACTGGCAGAAACTGTGACAAGGTTTGGAAAGGGAGAACCAAACTCCTGAAAGATGCCCTCTGACCTCCACGTGCACACTGTTGTACGTGTGCGCACACATGCAAGAACAAAACCAACAATGATAAATAAAATGTTTTACTTTAAAAATAGAACTTCCACACGACCCAGCGATACCAATTCCCGAGCATAGACCTGAAGGGCTCTCTGTCCCTCTCTCTATCCCTAACTCGAGACACCAGATCATCCTCGCTTACTGATGCCTTATTTGTAATAGCAAGGAGATGGGACCAGCCTAGACGTCCACCAACAGTTGGACAAATTGATAATGGAGATGCAGTATATATACACGCGATGGAATTCATTTAACACTAAATAAAAATGAGATTTGCAAGAAAAGAGGTGAATCTGAATGAATGTATTATATTAAGCTAGATAACCCACACTCAGAAAAATACTGCATGTTCTCTCTCAGGGGCAGAGCTTATCTTGTGTGTGTGTGTGTGTGTGTGTGTGTGTGTGTGTGTGTGTGTGTGTAGACCATGGGAGGGGGCAGATAAAGAGAGAGATAGTGAGGAAGGATGGGGGTGTGTGGCAATTGTGCTCATGTGACCTGGAAGGCAAAGGGAGAATTGTGGAGATTAACAGGCACAAGAGATTAAAGAAATGGTAGAGAAAAGGAAAGGGAAAACCAACAAAAACAAACTTTCATTTTAAAATGTCACACAATGAGTACAGTTCCATCTGCGAGCTGTGGTGCTAGACAGATCGTGACTGGGTCTCCACGCCCCAGCTCCTGGGCTTCTTCTGGAGTTTACATAGCAGTGGAGGGAAAATGGCTACTGTGAACCCAGAGATTAAGTGGGATTCCCATCCTCCCAGCACTGTCTGGTAAAATGAAATAGTCACAATCCCCAGGAACCAGCGCTGTGTAGAATTCTCTGAGGTGACATGTGACCTGGGCAGCCGGTTTCCCTACCACCCTCACCCTCAGAAACAGTCTCCCAGATGGCAACTCGGGCTTCCATTTCTCTATGACGTTTCCCAGGGCAGTTGCAGCATACAAGAAGCTGTGAGGACGTAAACATCCAGGGAGGGATGTGGTAGAGGGCAGCCGGTACACTGGGTGGATTCAGAAGCAAGTACTTGATGGGGAGGTTGGACCAAAGCACAGAAAAGCCAAGTGATGAGGAGGCACCCAATAATAGAGCAGGAAGGGCATGAGCATGTAGTACCTTAAAAAAATTTCAGAAGATCAGGTGATCCACACAGGCACGCACTGATGGGGGAAGAAGGTTGAGACCTATGGTGGTTTGGGTATGTTTGGCCCAGGGAGTAGCACTATTACGAGGTGTGACCTTGTTGGAGTGGGTATGGCCTTGATGGAATAGGTGTGTCACTGTGGGCATGGACTTAGAGACCCTCGTCTGAGCTGCCTGGAAGCCAGTCTTCCACTAGCAGCTTTTAGATGAAGATGTAGAACTCAGCTCCTCCTGCACCATGCCTGCCTGCATGCTGCCACGCTCCTGCCTTGATGATAATGGACTGAACCTCTGAACCTGTAAGCCAGCCCCAATTAAATGTTGTCCTTATAGGAGCTGCCTTGGTCATGGTGTCTGTTCACAGCAGTAAAACCCAAACTTAAGACAAGACCCAAGATTCAGCTATCACGTTTAGCCTTATGAAGATATACTGTGGCCCCAGCAGAGCAACCTGGTGGTCTGTGCTTGGGAGTGGGGAGGGAGAGAGGGTAATGCAGGACCCCAAATGAGAAGGAGGTGGGAGATAGCCCTCTGCAAGATAGAACAGGGATGTATGGGCAGAAAGAGGGGCGTGAACAATTTCACCTAACAGAGCACCATCAAAGCAGGTCTCCAGAACCAACTTTCAATCCAAACGAAAAGCAACGATGTGTCCCTGAGAGAAGCTTAGTAGGTGGGGTCAGGAAAGGAGCATCTAAGGTCGTGGGGGCCAGTGACCTGAGCCTCTCACTGGCCCTGACGCAAACACAGGATAAAGGCTCTAACAAGATTACACTTGAGCCTGGGGCGTAGCTGGGGAGAGGCTATGCATTTGAAGGAGAGAAGGAAGGAGAAGGAAGGAGACTATGGAAGAAGGTGAAATTCTGTGGTCTCACACTGACGAGTTTTATGGTAACTTGACCCAGGCTAGAGTCCTTGGAGAGTAAGGAGTCAGGGTGAAAAAAAATACCTCTGTAAGAATGGGCTGTAGGCAAGCCTGTAGAGAATTAGTGATTGATGGGGGAGGGGGCAGTTCATTATGGGTGGGGCTGTATCTGGGCTCATCGACTGGGTTCTATAAGAAGCAGGCAGAGCAAGCCATGAGGGGCAAGCCAGTAAAAGCAGCATTTCTCCATGGCCTCTGTCTTGGCTCATGCCAACACGCCCCTGTCCCTGAGTTCCTGCCCTGATCTCCTTCAGTGATAGACTATGGTATGGGAAGTGAGAGATAAATGATCCCTTTCCTCACCAACTTGCTTTGGGCCACGGTATTTCATGTTAGCATCAGTAACCCCGAGACAGGTCCCTCCCACTATAAATTCTGGGTCTAAAGAGGCCTGGGGAGCACCTTCTCAAGACCCTAGTTCAAGATTTCCCCTGCTGTGGATTTCCATGGAGTGAGTCACCTCTCCTGAGGACAAGAGACAACAACATCCTCCACTATCAGCTCTTCTCTGAGTAGGTGAAACTGGGCCTCTCTGTACCCACAATGTGCCAGGCATTGCCAAGATGGTACAGAATAGGTATCATTACAATCTGAGTAGTCAAGTCAGGAACCCTGGGCACTTAGCGTTCAGGGAACCAATGAGCGACCTGTAAAGAACACAGTCCCCAAAATGTGCACTCAGCCCCTGAGAACAGCTAAATCATACAGCACTAACTGGTAGGTGAAATAGCTGTGCCTTTGGGCTGTGGTTGACTCACTAGATGACTTTTTGGTACTAGCTCTAATGCCTTACTTCTGGACACTGCGTGATAGAGTGATGTCATGGGTGTTTAAGAACAGACGCCTCAACACGGCTGGGGATCAGGACTTTCAGCTGAGATATGAAATAACTTTGTCAACGACTGGTCCTCCCTGGCTACAGATCTCCTCTACCTTGAAATGGAGGCCAGTCTGTCTCTGGCTGACAGTTCCACTGTCCCCAAGGCCTCTCAACCTCAGTCGCAGGGACAGGGGGCAGGAGACATGGGCTCAGGAGACATCAGGAGTCACAGCACGATCATCTCTGATTGAAATGAAGCTATCTTGTCACCCAGCAGAACCCTATTCCCAGGAGAGATCACCTTCTAGGCAGTGACTGGACCCAAGGTAGTGAGTGGGATAGAGCTTAGCATGGTGCTGATGCTGGCCAGCACAGGTTCTGAGGGGTTAGCCAGCACCATCAGTGCAGACAGACTCTGGGGTGATGCGCAGCTCTAGTTAGGAGTCCCAGAGAAAGGAATGGTAGCCTTCTGAAGTTACTAGGCTCCCCTACTGGATAGCCATAGGATGGTTCTCCATAGCCCCGATGTCTGCAGTTGTCATCAGTGGGCAAGCAGAGGACTAGGGTTTCCTGGGAGAAGACATGGCCTAGAAGTTACTAAAAAGAACACCCAGAGAAGCAGGCACACATGTTCCAGCCTGATAGAGATAGGCCCAGGACATTGCAACAGTGTGGCAAGAACACAGGGCTATATCTCATCATGGTTAGGAGGTACAATGATGCCCATCTGAAACATCTACAAAGAGGAAAAGGCCAGAGACATCATAAAAGGAAGAGGAGAACCCAGGCTCTTATCGGTCACATGGCAACACCTGGTGCTTTCAGTATCCAAGCAGAGATGATGGGGGAGCTGCAGAGCAAGGTGTGGAAAAGGAAATGCAGTTCTCTGTTGGGATGCTTGTGATAAACAAGAGCAAAACAGGGGCAAGCTGTGCCCCCCGAGGTGTGTCCAGTTGGAGGGACATACGGCTTTGCCTCTCCTCCAACCATGAATCTGCCTATTTCCCTTGTCCCACACTCAGCCTCCGGCATGCACTGTTTCCCCGTTAAGGGTGAGTCTGTGGGACTTCATTACCCAACTATGAAGATGCGCTTCTCTCTCAGTCCCTCCCTTCTGGGTCAAGACTTGTGTGCCCCCTGACTTCATATGTTCCTTCCCTTTCAGTTATGTTTAGAGAGACCTAGAGACCTACCTCTGAATGTCCTAGCTCCTGTTCTGTGGCCTAGACACATGACTGACCCCAAGTTACTGTGAGTGACTGTACTGGCTGGTTTTGTGTGTCAACTTAACCCAAGCTGGAGTTATCACAGAGAAAGGAGCCTCCCTTGAGGAGATGCCTCCATGAGATCCAGCTGTAAGGCATTTTCTCAATTAGTGATCAAGGTTGGGAGGGCCCATTGTGGGTGGTGCCATCCCTGGACTGGTAGTCTTGGGTTCTATAGGAAAGCAGGCTGAGCAAGTCAGAGGAAGCAAGCCAGTAATCATCATTCCGCCATGGCCTCTGCATCAGCTCCTGCTTCCTGACCTGCTTGAGTTCCAGTCCTGACTTCCTTTGGTGATAAACAGCAATGTGGGAAGTATAAGATAAATAAACCCTTTCCTCCCCAACTTGCTTCTTGGTCATGATGTTTTGTGCAGGAATAGAAACCCTGACTAAGACAGTGACTATCCTACTAGCTAAGCGGTTGCCATCTTAAGGAGTCCAGCTATGTGCCCCTTGCCACTGGCTCTCTGGCTACTTCACAGGACCCTCACCTGAGCGTCCAGCTCCTCTCTATCACCTCTTGTCCTTGGAGGAGAGCTAGATTGTATAGGCCAGGGGAGACTGGCGGGTACTCCATCTATCCGGCTATGGAGAAGCCCTCATGCCTGATGGGTAAAGGCTTTACAGGCACAGCCTGTTGGGAGGAAAGGACACTGTGCTGGGTAGTGTCCTACTTCAACAAGAGCTTGGGCCATTTGAGAAGAGGGAACCTCACTTGAGAAAATGACCCTACTAAAGAAGACTGTGGACAAATCTATGGAACATGTTCTTGATTAATGATTGGCGTGGCTAGTCCCGGATCATGTGGGCAGGTGGTCCTGGATGATGCAAAAAGGCAGACGGAGCAAACTGTAAGAATTTAGTAAGCGTCACTCCTCTGTGGTCCCTGCTTCATTTCCTATGTCCAGGAACCTGCATCCAGTTCCTGCCGTGACTTTCTGGACCACAATCTGAAAGCTGAAATAAACCCTTTCCTCCCCGAGCTGCTTTTGCTCATCGTGTTTTGTCGGTGTGATAGACACCTCAGGACAAATATCCACATCCCTGTAAGTGACCCTCAGCTGGGCTCTGGAGTGAAGCCCAGTGAGCTCCTAGGTTCCAACTTGGCAGATCGGTGCCTGAGTTTGTCACTGGCACCTCAGAGGCAGGTGCTGCTGATGTCCCTTCAACCCCCCTCCCCTAGGATGGGATTTTGGCAACAGGTGGCCACTGAGAGGACTGAGGTGACTAAAGAGAACTCAGAGAATATTGGGAGGTGCAGTGGTCCTAGCCCCAGTCAAGTCAGAAAGGTGGCAGTGATTGAGGACGTGAAAGTCGAAAGATGGGTGACACTCTGGGGAGTGGTCATTGCCTGAAGGGGATGCTGTTTGTGTTCACAGTTGTTGGCTGTGTCTACTGTACCTAGCACAGCCTAGTTGGAGTAAGGAGTTGAGGACAAGAAAGACTGCTGCCTTTCCCAGATTCCCTCATTGTGATGGGGATGAAGTGTTTTGGTTTTTTTCCCCAAGGGCCCCCAACAATGTAGGGCCAAGGACTACACTAATGAAGACACTCCCTTGGTGCCCTGCAAGCGACACCAGCTGCGGACTGTGAGTGCACAGGGGACAGAGCAAAGTCCATTCACGATTAAGGAGACTATGCAAATGAGAACATCTGTTCCTCGCCCGGGATGAGTCATCTTCTCCAAATGGCTCTACTTCATAAGCAACGACTTTCGCTTTAAATTTAATTTTGGCTTTCTAAAATCCCTGATGTGTTTGGTTCTTTTTTGCTTGTGTTTACCAGACTATTGGGGGCTTTATTTTCCTATACCTCACCCTCTGCTGCTCTGTTGTCTCATCCTTGGAAGGTTGTTCGACTGTCAAAGATGTCTGCTCTGAGCCCAGCTCCACCCCTGCTGGGGGCCCTGACTCGCAGGTGCTGGTGCTGGGCCCAGTGCCGAAGACAGATAACCTCAGAACAGGGGCAACAGCTGCCACCTGGGCGGAAATTCCAGCTCCTGCCTGGGCCAGAGATTGGCCTGGGGCTACAGTTGAATTGGTCATGCCCACCATTCACAACTGACTAGCATCTCCTGCACTGATTTCTGGAGGGCAGGTAGAAAAAGCAACTGTGAGCTCTTCCCAGTCTCATGTTAAGCCAGTCATCAGGTGTAGACCTTCATGGACAGTCTCTACAGAGCCTACCTAACTACTACCCCCTCCTCCTCCTCTTCTTCTTCTTCCTCTTCCTCTTCCTCCTCCTCCTCCTCCTCTTCTTCCTCTTCCTCTTCCTCCTCCTCCTCTTCCTCCTCCTCCTCCTCCTCTTCTTCCTCTTCCTCTTCCTCCTCCTCTTCCTCCTCCTCCTCCTCCTCTTCCTCCTCTTCTTAAGACCAAAATAAATGCCACAGTACTTAAAAAAAAAAAAAAATAGTTCCCAGCATCATGAAAATCAAACTCTCAAAGCACACTCAAAGAGCCAGGCCCCTTCTCCTTTCCTTAACTCTTCATCTGATGGTTTGGGGGTTTTACTGCGTAACCACTGCTGTATTGGTGTCCCCCAAAGAAATAGCTATGAACTTTTATAAGAACTGCTGGTGGGTGAGGGAAAGGCTTATTATAGCCTATGGAGAGGGAAGACAAGAGAGTATCATGGCTTTCATTTCATACGCTGGTTTCAAGCTCGTCCATCGTAAGTAGTTTTTCACTTTGAAGACATAGAACCACTTAGCAGAGGGTCTGCCTAACTGCATATCACAGGGAGAAACAATGAGGCTCCAGCAAAGGAACCAAGCCATCCCAAGGCAGGCAGAGTCCAGCGGTTTACACACTAGGAATCCTGCACACTATATGAATGCCCAGCAGGGTGTCCCACCCTGATATAGAGTCCTGGAAGGAGGAGTCAGTTTGTAGTAAGAGAAGGAACTGTATAAGGCTTGAGGTGGGAGTGAAAGGTGTATCTGAAGGGGTCCAAACAAGGACATTGGGTGAAAACCAACCAGAAAGCTTTGTGTGCTTGGGAATCCGAAGTCCTCTGGCATTAGATGGGGGAAGTGATAAGATCCTATCTCCCAGATGCTGCCTGGAAGACGAAAGGGAGGTGGGAACACCCTCTAGTAGTCTCCAATAAAGGCAAAGAGAAGAACTTTGGAGGGAGGGGGGTCTTAGTTATCTTCCCTTTTGCTGAGAGAAAAATATCTAATAAAAGCAACTTCAGGAAGAGTTCATTTTGGCTTCTAATTCAAAGCTCCCATCCATCATAGCCTGGAAACTATCATGAAAGTAACTTGTGGTAGCTGGTCACATTGTACCCACGATCGAGAAGGGGAATGGAGAATGTCCACACTCAGCTAGATTTTAACGTTTTATTCAGCCCAGGAGCCAAGCTTGAGGAATTGTACCAAACATACTTTTAAGGCGGATCCATCCAATTGAATTAACCAATCAAAATGACCCTCTTCACGGGCATGCACAGAGGCTAAGCTAATCTAGACCCTGCATAGGTGTGCTGGGAGGATTCCTCCTAGGTGGTTCTAGACCTTGTTGACAATCCATTAAAAAAAAAAAATCACAGAGGGTCCAGGGTGACTGTAGAAGTGAGAAAAAAAAAATGACATCCATTGTAGAATAGCCTACAGTGGAGAAAACAACAGGCCTAGGGGAAACACAGTCTCTGTGGCCAACACATAGCATGAGCTGCATGAGTGTGTTACTACCAGACAGCATCAAGTTGCTGACCTACATACAAACATGGGCTGTCTTTCTATTTGTTTGGGTGTTGAAAGTCTTTTAACTACGCTTGGTTCTCAGTGCATAGGTCTTGTGTTTCTCTTGTTAGGTTAGGTCTTAGGGTTTCTATTGCTGTAATAAAAACACCATGACCAAACCAACTTAGTGAGGGTTAGGGTTGATTTCTGCTGACAGCTTGTAATCCCTGTCCAGGGAAGAATCGACATGAACACAGAGCAGGAACCTATGGGCAGGAGCTGAATCGGAGGCCATAGAAGAGTGCTGCTTGCACCTCACCATAGAAAAAAGGCTGCTTGCGCCTCATCGTTTACTTAACCTGCTTTCTTGTGTCATCCTGAACCACCAGCCTCCGGTGAAATTGCTTCCATTAAGCTGGATCTTCCCAAATCAATCAATCAATCAACAATAAAAATGCCCTGCAGGCCTTCCCATAGGTCACTCCAGTGAAGGCATTCTCTGACTTGAGGCTCCCTCTTCACAGATGACTCCAGCTTGTGTCAAAAAAAAAAAAAAAAAAAAAAAAAAAAAAGCACTGGCCTGCACATATGTATCCTTCTTATTTTATCCTTCGATGCTACTGTAAGTAAAAATGCCTTAGCTCCATTTTCCTATGGTTCGCTGCCAGTGTACAGAAATACAATCAACTGTCTATGTGTGCCACCACGATGCTGAACTTGGTAGTTCTAAGTTTTTAAATGTTTTCTTATATTAAGGGTATGATTGATGAATAGAAATTATTTGCTCATTTAAAAAAAAAAAATCTGGATGTGCCTTCTTTCTTTTCTTGCCTACAAACCCTGGCTACAACCTCCAGTACGAGGTTAAACCGAAGTAGCAAAAGCAGAAGTCCTCGTCTCATTCCTTATTTCAAGGAATAAGTAGTCGTTATGATTCCAGCCCTTGCATTTTTATATGTATCCTTTATTGTGTGGAGAGAGAAAGCTTCCCTCCATTTCTAGACTGTTAACAGTTTGTTGTTATTCTGTTTGTTTTGTTTGCTTGCTTGTTGTCTGTTTGCTTTTAACGATAAAAGGGTATTGGATTTTGTGGAATAATTTGTCTGGTTTTTATACATTGACTTCTTTCTCATATCCCTTCCTGGGTTCTGATATTGTAGTACTTTTACTGTGTTGCTGTATTCGCTTTGCTAATTGTTTGCCACGGCTTCACGTCTCTGTTCAGGAGACATGTGGGTCCACAGTTTTCTTGTGGTCTCTTCGTGATGTAGGGACAAGAGTCGCAGGCATTGTTACAGAAGGGGCTGGAAATGTCCTTCCCTCCTCTGTTTTCTGAAGCATTTTCTGAAGGACGGCTGTTCACCGTTGCCTAGAGACGTTCAGGGGTAGAGTTTTCTGTTGGACATAAGGGACTGACAAATATCACAGACTGGAATTAGAGACAGTGTTGTGGGGCAGAGGAGATGGAAGTCATACCCAGCTTGAAAAGGATTTGGGAGACAAGGGGGCCCACAGCCACGCAGGGTGGATGATGCGGAGACGGTGGTCAGCATCCAAACCGGCACATGGGGTCGTGTTACCTGAGAGGGTTCCAGAGTAAAGATCAACCCCGTGCACGAGGGGAGGGTGTTGCTGACCTTGACTGGACCCCATGGTAGGAGCAGAGTCAGCTTGCAGTGGATGCAGGAAGGATCTAAACACAAGCTAATGGGGATCCTGGAGGCCCGGCTTTCCCGAACGAGAATCGTTTCCTTTTATGCAGCCTGGTTTTCCAAATAGGATTGATTGTAACTGAAATGCCACTTGGGTCCAGCAGCCAGTCAGTCCCCTCTGGTACGAGAGGGCTGACTTAAGTTGATCTTTTAATTCCAGGACACACACTTCTCTGTTTTTTTTTTTTTTTTTTTTTTTTTTTTCGAGACAGGGTTACTCTGTGTAGCCCTGACTGTCCTGGAACTCACTGTGAGGAAAAGTTTACTTGGGTTCTTGGGGTCCT
>NC_034598.1:39659439-39677592 GCF_900095145.1 Mus pahari
AAATAGGATTGATTGTAACTGAAATGCCACTTGGGTCCAGCAGCCAGTCAGTCCCCTCTGGTACGAGAGGGCTGACTTAAGTTGATCTTTTAATTTCTGGACAGTCACTTTTCTTTTTTTTTTTTTTTTTTTTTTTTTTTTTTCTGACAACCATGAGGGTCCCCGAAGCTCCTTGAAAGAACAGTGAGGAAAAGTTTACTTGGGTTCTTGGGGTCCTGGTTTTGATAAGCTTTACTCTGAGGTGTCCTCACAAAATGAGCTCCCACTGGTGAGATCGGAGCTTCATCTGGCTCCCGGGGACAAGACTAGGAGCCCAAGTCCCAGACCACAGGTTCTGCTTTGAGGTCTCATTCTTTTCCTGTAGCTCCCCCCAACAGAGGCTGGACATGCTAGTTCATTAATAAACCAGGGCATCCATACTTGCCTGTTCAGGCATAACTAGATGAGCATAAATTAACCGATTTGCCTGACCACTTCTCCCGCTGATCTCTGCACTCGGTCCTTCTATGGGGAAAACCGAACATGAAAGTGCTCAGCAAAATGGCCCTCTGTTTGGCCCGGTGCCTGGTCCCTCCAACCCCCCAATCTAACTCCCACCCTTCTCCCTGGAAGGTTCAGTCGTCCTTTCTATAAGCACTTTGTATGGGGTTGTCTATCTCCTCCCACGTCCCACTGTGGGGTGGACATGTGACTTTTCAGAACCAGGTCCTTCTGGGTCTGTGTTTCTTCTTTGGCAGGAGGAGGCTGTGACATTGCTCCAGGAACATGAGGCAACACGGGAAACCAAGCATGAGGAGATTCCACTCATTTATTCAGGCCTAGACCTCGTCTATGGGGTGGGGGTGGGGCTGAAACGGAAGTCACGGCTTCCACTCAATCACTTTGATGGCTACTTCCGCTGCTCGCCGTATGGCCTCGTTTTTATGCGTCAGGAAGTAACAGAAGGTGGGCACATGGGGCAGCAGTAACTTACGACCCTCGGGGGCTTCAGCCAGCATGGTGAGGGCTTTCGTGGCGTTCAGACACACCTTGGTCTTGGAGGTGGTGCGAAGCAACTCCAAGAGTGGGTCGATGGCATTAGCATCCAGAGCTGCGTATTTCCCTGTGGGCCACAGACACTGGGTTCCCCACACATCCACACTAAAGGGGCTGTCTCCCACTGTTCTGCTGCTGGGGATGTCTTAGGAGCAATGCCACCTATACCCACCCTCTTCTCCACTCCCCCCCCTTTTTTTTCCTACACTCTTCCACTGAGCATCTTTTTCTTCCTCGGCCTGTTCAGTCTCCTATCCTGCAATCAGCCTTCATGAGACAGCATGCACAGTATTTTTAAAAGGAAAAAAAACAAAAAACAAAACAACCACATGTTTATGTGTCGGGTATGTATTGGGCAATTGCTCTGCATCGGGTACAAAGCACGTACGGTAGGCACAAAGGTGCAGGTAATAGTAGAGCCTTCGAGCTGCCCTCAGAGGAGGCTGGGCTCCTGCCCTATGCCCTGAATGCTAACTCATCCATACAATTCTGCCTCTCCTAACAACTGTAGAGCCAAGACCTCTATCCTCCATCATCCAGCCCAGGGTCTGATACAGGGTAGAGACTCAGAAAACCCATCCGGGAATGGATGACAGAACCATAGGTCCTGGTCTCTGTGTCTCTAGCCACTGGCTGAGGTCCAATGGGTCCCTGGCCTTCCAAGTCCTCCCACATAAGCTTGGGCAGAGGTACCTACAATGTGGAGACACATGGGGTACCCTGCTATATACACACAGTCAGGATTCCCTCGGTGAGGATGAATGATGGAAAGAAACTTCAGACTCTGAGAAGACTACAAATTCTCCTCCTATGTGACTCACATTCTTCTACTAGGGTCCAGTGAGGAGCTTCTGGGAGCCTCTCTATCTTTGGGAAACTCTGAAACGTACTGATTACAGAGCTGAAACCCACAGAGTCACCAGGAAATGGAGAGGATGCAGAAAGCACACAGGGTGGACCATTCAAGAATGTCAGATGGCTTTCAGATTTTGTGAGGGGCAAGACGGAAGAATGTCCCACTTTGTCGTCAGGTGTGGAGACTATGTTAGTCTTTCCCCTCAGCCACTGGTTGGGTGGCTTAGCCTTGAAGTCTGCCTGAGTGGGAATCCTGGCCTTGGGGGTTGAGGGGATGATACATCTATATTCTTTATGTGCCTTTCCCACAACTTGATATAAATAGTTTTGATCAAGAAACACATAGAAGTAAGAATGGAGAGATGGATCAGAGGTTAAGAGTAAGGTGTTGCTCTCGCAAAGGACTCAAGTTCTGTTCCTAGCACCACATAGTGCATACACACATACACACACACCTACACATTATATGTGTGTGTGTGTGTGTGTGTGTGTGTATACACACATAAGATCAAGAGTTCTAGGATCTACTTAGACCCAGGAATAACAGAATCATAGACACCAAACTAATCAATTTCAGAATCATGGTTCATAAGAGACCTGAGTCTGAGACGACATCTTTAGGCCAAAGAAAGGCTTGATGTTGAGAGGCAGAGGTCCTAATGTGAGCGGTTGTGAGAAGTCACTGGCAGTCCACTGTGTCCTGGAAAACGAGTGAGGACTGGAATTTGGACCAAACCTCAAAAGGACTTTGATGATAAATCAAAAGTGGATTTGGATGGAGCCTGGGGCCTGAGAGGTCCCTACTTGGCCCTTGACACGAGGAGGATGCATTTGGAAATCTCACTGTGGCTGCAGGAAAGCTAGGGGAGGTCACTCGTCCCTCCTGCCTGCACCCACCCAGCCTCAGGGACCCACTGGGCACCCTGGCCTTACCTTCAGTGGTCACTGTTGCGTGCATCAGAGCCCCGGCGGCATTGGCCTTCACCTCCTCATCCGTGTCTGACAACAGAGTCACCAGGATGGGTATGACTTCATTCTTCCACACCTGCTTCTTGCCATCCAACGGGATGCTGGGATAGAGAGAGGGCAAAGGGAGATAAGGCCTAGGAATGTCCCAGGACACACGCTGAGATAGGACCTGTGTCAGGGCTCTCTTATCAGTAGTTCCGGACTAGTCGTGCTGGCACTAGCCATGACCAAGGCCCTGAAGAATACCAGCATGGGAATGTCTTGCTGTGGAAAGAGATAGAGAGGCCCAGAGGGGAGCGAGCTTCATTCTAAGCCTTGCTTGTAAATGAAGGCATGTTCATCTTGGCTTCAACGCTATGGAAGAGAAAGACCCATAAGGGTGTGGCCCACAGCAAGGCTGTTTGGACTCCTCACTAGGGAAGACCAGATCTGCTCCACACAGCAGGGTGCAGCCTTATGCTGAGCCTTGCCTCGGCAGGTGAGGGCCTAACCTCTCCATTCCAGCATTGTAGAAAGTCCTGTAAATGAGGGTGATGAGCTGCCCAAGAGTTTCCCAACCATGAGGGAACCAGCATTATCCGCCCCCCCCCCCAAAAAAAGAGAGAGGGTTTTCTGGCCAGGAGACTCTCCTCACATGGTAATATCACAGTGCGCAAACAGCCCAACCAACAGACTTCAGCTGGGCTGCAGCTTGCTCGCTTCACTGCCCACAGGACTCTCATTTTGCAGAACTTTTAACACCTCAAACACATAGGTATTTTATGGGAACACTGTTTAGGAAACAGTTCTGGCAGCCACTTCTCTGGGACACTGTGATGCTATTGGCCTTCTAGGTTGGTCTCTATCCTGAGGCCATTTATCAAGGACGTGGAGTCCTAGGTCGACCTGCAGGGCTGCCCTGGGTTTATCTACTCAATGACTGGAGGCCAGTACTAGCCCAGACACAGAAGAAAGAGATGAGTTTAGCTGCCTCTGGACAAGAGGCTTTGGGGGCGTGTGATCTAGCCCTTGGTCTGCATTCCCCCCCCCATTGTGGGGGACACAAAATGGTAAGGGGTGGTAAGGGACACGGGTTGAGGATGAATTGTTGGGACGTTCTGTGCTCCCTCAGTCTTCAGGCTAGGGTTTAGACTGTGACCCTATGTGAAGTCCAGCAAGTGACTAGGTTTCATGCTTCCGTTTTCCCACCTCTAAAGGCAGGTGTCCCCTTCCTTAGCAGCTGTAAAACCGTTGACTTTACTGGTGACGCCTGGCGTGTTTGCATACTTAGTTACCACCGGCAGTCATTATTATCGATGGAGTTCATCTGCTTGTCTTCCTCACAGAGAGGTGCCCAATTAGCTAGGTTTGTCCGGGATGGGAGTGAGAGAGAGTTTCCTGGGATACAGGACAATCTCAGGCCACATACCATGGTTCATGCTTACTGGAAAGGATGCTCTTCTGACCTAGTGACCACTTTCGCCCAGGACACGAGGAAGTTAGAGAAAGTCTGCCTGGCTGCATGTCCTGTGCCAGGCATGGCTAGGCGAAGCCCCACTGCTGATCTACCGATAGGCCAGGAGTAGTTCGGTGGCCTTCTCTGACCCTCAGCAGAAACTCAAGGAGGTGTCCCCTCGAGCCAACACACACAGAGTGGACCTCACCTGATGGCAATGAGCGCCCGGGCGGCTTTGCTGCGGATTTGGGAGTTTTTGCTAAGGAGCTTCTCCTTAAGACAGGGCACAGCTTGGCTCTCTAGGGCCTCGGTGGCGTCCTCCTGAAGGCACAGCGCCAGAGTGTCCAAGATGATCTCCTGAATATGTTCCTCCTCCTTCAGCAGCTTCCGTACCAGCGAGGGGATCAAGCCACTCATGACGATACCCTCAGCTCCTGCATGACAGGAAGAGACTGAGGCCCCTTTTCCCCCTGCCCTGTTTAGGAGAGGGGACAGAATCAGGGAATGGGTGGGAGATCACGGATGCAGTGAGTCTAGAGCTAGACCTGAGAAAACAAGGCCTGAGAAGTGATAGAAATCTTTGCTACCTGTGCTCTGGCCCGGGGCTTGGGGTTGGGCATCGACGGTAGATGGGCATAGTGGCCATGAGAAGCTGTAACTCACTGATGCAGATCCAGGCATACAGAGACCCTCGGTCCTCCGTACTGTTGTGGATCGGAAATAAGCTAGCCCTAAAGGTTCACGTGTTTTTAAAGACTCTATCCCCACCAAGTGCTTCAGTTGAAAGCTGGTTGGCTCACGACAGCATTTACCTTGTCAACTAGCCTCTTTAATGGTCTAATCCGGGATGAGTTCATAGCTGAACAAGCTATTAGAAAGAGGGGTCTATTAGAAGCAGGTCGCTAGGGCTGTGCCTTTGAAAACTGTGTCTTATTCCCAACCACCACTTCTTCCCCTCTCTCCTTCCCTCTCCTTTTTTCTCTCTCTTCCCCTTTCCCCCTTCTCTATCCCCCCAACCTGCCCATAAGGTGGGCATCTCTGCTCCAACACAGCTGCTACCATGATGCTACTGCTACCAAGGAGCCACGTGAACATGGACTGAAGCCTAGGAGACCATGAGTCGAAATAAATTGTCCTTCCTTATGATGGCTTGTATGTTTGACCCAGGGAGTGGTACTGTTAGAGTGGGTGGGGCCTTGTTGGAGTAGGTGTGTCACTGTGAGCATGGGCTTAGAGACCCTCACCCCAGCTGCCTGGAAGTCAGTCTTCTGCTAGCAGCCTTCAGATGAAGATGTAGGACTCCCAGCTCCTCCTGTACCATGCCTGCCTGGATGCTGCCGTGTTCCTGCCTTGATGATACTAGACTCAACCTTTGAACCTGTAACCAACCTTTGAGCCAGCTCCAATTAAACGTTGTCCTTTATAAGACTTGCCTTGGTCATGGTGTCTGTTCACAGCAGTTAAAAAAAAAAAAACAAAAACAAAAAAAACCCTAACTAAGACATTCCTTTACATTGATTTTTTTTTTTAACTCAAGTATTCTGTCATACATAAAGGGAAATTAACCAAATTTCCTCCAGAGCAGTGGGGAAGCGTTGGACCTCCTTTTACATCCAAACTATGCCAAAGCTGCTGGAGCCTGCAATAGAAACAGTGTTTCCTGCCCGTAAAAGATCTGCGTCTCTATCTGAAAATGACAGGAATCCAAGACTCTGGCCAGGGTTTTTGTTGTTGTTGTTGTTTTTTTTGAAATACCTTCAGCCGTGCAGGAAACAGGACTGTATTGGCTTCTTTTACAGGACTGTACAGCTTTCGCTGCTGTGACTATGCACCTAACAGGGGCTATGTGCACTGAAGGAGCAGTCCACCCCGGCAGGGGAGGTACGGCAACGGGTGGCTCTGTAGCAATAGAAGCTAAAGCCCGGATCTTTTACCAGCTCAGCTTCTGCAGAAGAGGATGTACATGCTGGAGAGTAATGGGGGGGGCAGGCTATAAATTTTAAGGTATACCCCAGCTGATGCACTTCCTCCAGCCAGGCTCCGCCTCCTTGAGGTTCCACAACCTCCTAATACAGTGTCACTAGCTTGAGACCCAAGAGTTCAGTCACATGAACCTGTGGGGGGTGGAAGGGATTTTATAACCAAACCACAGGGTACAGGTGCTAGAAGCACAGTGATAGGGGACACCCCAATAAACAGGACCTACCCTTCTCCTTTTGGAGAACCCAGAATGGGACCCAGTTGGCGCCCGCCCGAAAAGTCCCAGGCTGTCAGAGCACTCTTTCCAATTCACAGCAATGAAAAGGAACAAAGGGGAGCTCTCTCCCCTGCCGCCCAAGGGCCACCTGTGACTGCTTGCTGCCTGGCAGCCAGCCCCTCTGCCAGGCCTCTCCAGCAGCCCACTGTGCCCACTACAAAGCCTCCCATTGCCCCTGAGGAGGCGGCCACCAGCCGACATCTCTCTTTCGGCCTCCTCAGCTAAACCCTCTAATTTACTCTAGAGAGGCAAATGAACAGGTTAATTAGCCTAAAGGTCTCTCAGTGCCAATTAGCACCGGGGAATTTCCTCTTTGAGGGCATCACCCCGGCTTTTCCCTCCCAGGTCCCTGAGGATGTCAGATGGCAGGTGACTGTGGCCATGGGAGGGGTGGGGAGGGGCCGGGCAGGGCTCTCAGTAGCAGTCACTGCTCCTCCTGTTTCCAGATGACCAATGGTTCCTAGTGCTTCTCTCCGGGCTTCTCCCTGGAGTGCCAGGGCATAGTAACTGATTCTACCTAGTCTAGCTCAAGGGCAGCTCCGGGAAGCGGCTTCCCCTACTGCTTCAAGTGAACTGGGTTTGGGAGGTTGGTTTGCTTGCTTGCTTGCTTGCTTGATTGATTGATTGATTGATTTGCCACCCAGACTCCCAAAACTTCGATTTGACATCTAAATGTATCCTTCCCCCCCCCCCCCCGGCTGTGTGGCTTTGAACCTATTACTTAATCTCTGAGCCTGGTTTCCTCAGTACCAAAATGGCCTCAGTGTGAAATGCCAGTAGAAGCTATGCATCCCCTTGACTGGCACTTGATTCTGCCCTAATGTGCCCCTGGGGCTAAGCTTCCCGGGGGAAACCCCAGGGATGGATGTCCCTGCTGCCTGAGACTATGGGGGAGGGGGGGCTAAGGGAAAGACAAAGTGAAGTGAGGCCAGAAAAGTTTTAATTATAGAGGTGATCTCCTTGCTTCTAGCTAGCCTCCTTCCTTGGTAAGAAAGAGAGGCCCAGAGAGCAAGGCCCAACACCAAAGGATTGCCAGCAAAGCGTAGGTCTCTAAGCAGCAAGACCAAGGTTCATTTTGAGACAGAGGGGGGAATTTAAAACTAAAGTTTGTGCCTGGCAGTGTCTTTTCTGCTCATTTACATTGTTGCTCTTCAGCTAAGAAGACCAGAGGCAGGCCTGGATATTTATAACTAACCCAGGTGCGGTCGGTCTGACATGGTAAAGTGGGGGTGGGGGGAGAATACACGGACCCCAAGGAAAACACAGTGCGGAAACCCACTCTGGTGCCACAGCCTGAGAATCAGTGAGTGTTGGCGGATAGGGATGGACAGAGCACAGAAAGGAGCCAGCCAGGACAGATGCCATCTCTAAAGGACAGGCCCTGGATAGCTGAATATTCCAGAGAGGAGCAGGATGCCCCCTGCCCACACTGGAGAAGCAGGAAGGCTAGCGAAGGACCAGCTAGATTCAAGTCAATAGGGATTAAATGTCCCCGTGACTTTTTTATTTTTTTACTTATTTATTTATTTATCTTTGGTTGCAACAGGCTCTGGCCAGCACTAGACCTTGTAGACTGACTTTGGGGCTTGTTCTTCGTTTCTCTATTCGAGGTTTTTTTGTTATTTGACTATTCTCAACAACACAGCTCACACAGTCTGTGAGCCCCGTGCCTCTCTCGACTCTTACTCGTCCCCTGCCTTCTCCGATGTAGAAAGCTAATCTTAAATTTCTCTGCTGGCTCTTAAGCCAACCTCCTCAATCTTATTCAAAGGCCATTAGCTAGCTGGGACTGTAGCCTTTGATAAGTGCCAGTGTGAACAAGTTAGCCTTTCTAAGGTTCTCGCTGAACCTCACGTCCCTTCATGCCCACCCTGGAACTCACCTCTCTCGGATATGCTTCCTCAGCCCAAGCATTTTTCTTCAAAAAGCTAGCCCACTGTTCATTGCTCTCCTTTCCCTATGCCCCTGAAGCCCCACTGGATTGCCATAACAACATAGCTACAAGAACGAATGATCATGCTTTCTACATGCCCTGCCTCTGCTTTACAGCTTCCAGTGTCATCGTCTTTGTAGTAGTAGTAGTAGTAGTAGTAGTAGTAGTAGTAGTAGTATTTTATTTATTTACATTTCAATTGTTGTCCTCTGTCCAGGTCCCCCCTCCAAGAACACTCCCACCCCCTCCTCCACCCCCACCCACCCACTCCCACCTCACCCTTCCAAAGTCTTCTAAAAAAAGGTGAGAGCTGTGTTCTAGAACTATGCAAAGTGTGGAGGCCACCAGTAATAGGCCATATGAGGCCAAAGCTTCTCACTTTGTGGTAGTTGCCAGTGTCAGGTCCAGCAGACCCCAGCCAGCCCAGGTAGACTGCCTAGGGACTATCCTCTGCTCCCTCGCCTGGAATATTGTAAATTCCATTGCAAATTCAATTGTCAAATGTAATTCCTACATTGGTTTTACCTTCTGCAGAAGGCTGAATTCTGAACCCTGAACCTGCTGAGGAAACTGCCTCTGCCCAGCCTAAATCACTTGCTAAGGTGTACTTCCTGCATACATTAACCCTCTGAAGAGTCCGTAGTACAGTTTTTGACAGATTAGGAAACTGACTTTCAGCCAGGTCCCAGGGACAGACTGGCTGCACAGCTGGATGAGTTGGTGGAAATGTTCTTCAGCCATTAGCAAAATTCCTTCGGTCCTCATTGGTCACTGTAGCATGACAGGTGTCTTGATTGACTTCAGTAGTACCCATAACCAGTACCTGGTCCCATCCCTAAAAGTTTAGGCAGCACTTTCACAGGTGGGCTGTCTCCCTGGGGTATGCAGTACAACAGTCCGCCACTTCACAACGCAGGAGACATTCCCAGGAAAACCGTGGGATATTGTCCTGCCTCTGGAGCATCCAGCTGGTAAACATCAACATCATCGCCATGACTCCCCACCTCATCCTGGGCTCATCATATGCTTAAAGTTACAAAGATGGAGAAGACAGAGAGGCACTACCGTGGTGGACCCTGGCCTGAGTCTTTCTTGTACAGGAGTAAGATGCTACCAGCCAAGACCCACACTCCTGATGAGAGTACAATCTCACAGCTGTAGGTTCGTTTGTCAAGGATCTGATGTCTCCTGGGGAGTTTCCAAAGAGGTCAGGGGCTTCATTGATCTGGGACCCTTCGGCTGCTCTCTGTTGCGGGGGTCGACTCCCAGAAGTACCTCTACATGCTAAAAATGAGAGCAGAAGAGAGGGCGTACCATATGCTGCGAAATCTCGCCAGCTTAACCCATCAGGGTTTTCTTGCGCCCTAAAGGATTATTGACATTATCTAAGGAAGCCAAGACGACAGCACCTTGCAAAGAGACAGAGTGGGAGAATAGGTTGCCATGGCTGAGTTCGAGCCCCATTTGAGGTAGGGCAGAAAAACCAGCGTGCAAGGAACCAGGACTACACTGCTCTCACGGTGGGTTTCCCAAGATGCTAGAAGTAGCTTCGGGAAGGCTCGGCGCAGTGCAGTGCCACAGTCGCTGGAGCCAGCAGCGCGTGCGGTAAGGCGGCGCGCGCACAGCCGCGCCCCGCCCCTGTCTGTCGTTATTGGACTACTCGCACGTCTGTCGGCAGTTATTGCCCAATGGAAAACGAGCCGGAGCTAGTGGTCGGGCGGCAGCGCGTGGTGCGGGGCAGACAAGCGGCAGACCCCGCCCGCGGTTGGCCTGGCAACGGACTGCGCTCGCGACTCCGCCCCCTGCCGGCGGCGGCGCGGTGCGGGGCGGGTGGACCCGCTTGCAGGCGGCGCGGGAGGGCGGAGGAGGGAGCCAGGGCGGCGGAGCGTGTGTGCCACCCGCGGACCGGTCACGTCCTCGCGCGGCCGCCGGCACCCGCTTCGTGCAGAACCAGGGCGCCACAGCCCTACACTCGCGGCCCCGCCCCGCCGGGTGCAGCTCGACCGACGCACGAAGCCGCGCCCGGGAGGTGAGTGAGTGAGCGCACCAGCGGCCCCGGCGCGCACAGCTGAACCCGGGGCTGGGGGCGCGGCTGGGGCGCGCACCCCACCCCCACCCGGGTCGGGGCCTGGGGCCTTTGTGCTGGGGACCCGAGATCTATAGGGCTAGGGGTGCAGAGGCAGGGATGCCCCTCCGGGTGGGAGAGCCGCGAGGGTGGGGTTGTCTGCTAGGTGGGCAGGGGGTGGCTATGGCCCAGACAGGTGCCTTGGGAGGGAGGAGCGGTGGCCCAGTAACCCTTGGAAAGGGTGGCTGCCGCCTGACGAGATTGGGCAGGGGGTGCGGAGGATGATGTGGGACCACTGCACGCCCTGAGCGGCTGCGGCTGCGGAGTGCAGGCAGGCAACCTGCGGGAGCGACGCCAGGCGGGGGTCTCTCTCTGGGGGGTACAGGAGTACAGGCAGCCTCAGGTGTCAGAAGCTTGGCCTTGGGTTTAAATAAAAAAAAAAAAAAACGGGAAGAGAGGGCCCTGAGGCCCGGTACAACCGCTCGCTGTTCTCGGTCATCGCTCTTGCAAGGGAGCAGGTTCCTTGGAGGCATTTGGAGCCAGAGATGAGTATCGACCTGCTGCGATTGTAATGTGTTCCTGGCTCAATATTTTTTCCCTTAAAAGGCGGTGGGGTGTTTGGGGAGGGGTGTGAGGGCCTCTGCTCGGGATCCTGCGGTGAATCTAGGGGGGGGGGGCTCTGCCTTTAGGGAGGTGCTGAGCCTATCTGGATAGAGGATGGCAGGAATCTGCCTAGGCCGAGAATTGGGGATCCTGTTACAGAGAGGAGGATGGGAAAGCAGTGCCAAGTGAGACCAGGGTTCCCTGGAGTGTGAGTCTCAGGGTGGAGGGACCAGCCTGGTAACGATGTCGCCTTGTCTGTGGGGGAGATTGGGGCAGGACCCTGAGCCTTGACTCTCTTTTCTGCCCAAGTGGTTTCTTAGCGCTAGGAATCGTCTAGGTCTGCTAACCTGGCCCCTGTCTAGAGGAAGCTGCTTGGCCAGATTCAGTTAAGCAAACATTTACTGAGTACTGGCTCCCCTAGGGCCTGGTGCTAAGGTGGAAGGGTGGGAATGGACTGGGCCAGCCCTCCCAGGACTGATTCACCTTCCTATGGGGGAAATCGAGCTGTGCCCTGATAACCAGGCCTTCCGTGGGGTGCAGGGGGGCTTGGGAGGGGCCTGGGAGAAAGATACCCCGGGCTCAGGTCAGACCTGCCTATGGGCAATGTAACGTTTGAACTGGAGCTTGAAGGACACGGGCAGGGTCAGAATGGGCAATGTGGGCAGAGGGAAGAGAATGAATGGAGAGGCCCAGGAACTTGAGCAGCTAGCTGGGTTGGGAAGGAGCAGGGGAGGGATATTGAGGGAGGGAGGAGTCAGGGCATGGATGAGGGAGGGGTGGGTGAAAGGCCAGAAAAAGCACAGGAAGGGAAATGGACGGAGCCACCATGGCTGTCTGACCATGTTTGTGGGACTGTCTCAGTGGAGACCACAGCCCCCGTGTCTATAAAAAGGGAAGGTTCTGTGACCCCTGGGGCGGAGTTGTGTTAGAGAAAGAACTTCAGAGACCAGAGAGGGCTCCTGGCCACCTGGGACTGCCCTTATGAGGCACCTTGTCCCTGGCAGAGCCAAGGGCCCTGGGTAACCCACCCACCCAGCCCCCTGCCCAGCCAAGATGAAGTCACCTGCTTTGAAGGAGACAGTGTTTTTAGCTGGTGAGTCTGGAGTTGGGAAGGTTTGAAAAAAAAAAAAATGGCTCTGATAGGAGGGGCCATTGAGGGGACCCAGGAGGCTACAGAGGGCTGGCCCGTGCTTGGATAAAATAGCGCCCCTTCCATTTGCCTTCTCTAGATATGAAGGGGTGCTTGCATTTGCTGTGAAACTCTTCTTGTGTGTTCCTCTAACAGATGCTTTCTTTATTATGAGACAGGCTGTGAATAGACATAGTTCTTCCCCCATAGAAGGCCGATGTCACCTTCTGCCCTGGCTCTAGCTGCTCCCTTCTTCCCAGAGATAGTTTTGGTTTCTCTCGGAAGGGCCTGGTTCTTTCTCATCCTGGTAGTATGCCCACCGTCAAAGATAGACATGTGCGCGCGCACACACGCACACAATGCACGCACGCACACACACACACACACACACACACACACACCTCCTCCATGCACATACACACAGGATATTGGCTGAGGCTCAGGGTGCCCAGTAAGAACACAGCCCACCTGGCCTTATGAAATACATGGTCTGTGCTTCTTGCCTGGCCTAGTCCAGGGACCTGCCATGGAACTCAGAGTTTGAAGCCTAGAGAGTGGATTCTTAATTCTCTTGTTCTGAACCTCCGAGACCTTTTGGTACCTTGGGATTTAAAAAAAAAAAAAAGTATCTCATCTGTAGCTCAAGAGATCCTGCAGATCCTATGGTGGGTCCAGCAGTGTCTGGATGGCTAGATACAGACACCAGAGGCCCCTGCAGAGAAACTGCAGCTGAGGAAGGGTCTTCTTGCAGATGGGCAGATGGGCTGGGAGTGTATCCTCAGTCTAGCTAGTCTGAGTGCTCGTGCATGTGCACAAGTGTGTGTGTGTGTGTGTGTGTGTGTGTGTGTGTGTGTGTGTGTGCGCGCGCGCACTCACATGCTTCCTCTCCTGAAGGCAAGGACTGAGTATGCTTTTGCCACCAGACCCACAAAATCCTCACAAGACTAAAACACACTGGCTGGCTGCAGAGGTCGGCTAGCTGCTGCTGACTACACCTTACTCATGGAAACCCTGCAGGAAGCAGATAGCCCAAGGCTCTCCCAAAGCCCCCAGGAAGGAAACCTGGGGCCATGCAAGCCTGGGGCAGCCTGTGAGTCCTGCTCTTGACTTAAAGGAACATGAAATACAAGTGTCCAGGGCAGACACTCAAAGTTAGCTCCAGGCAGGCCGAGGCTACACTGCACTCTATGTAGCCTGAGGAGGGCCAGGGAGTACGCAGGCTCTTGTGCCCTAGAGCCATTAAGCAAGAACTATAGGCATCAGAAACCATGGGGAGAGGCCCTGGTTCTGTTGCCTCTAGTCCAGACCCATCTTCACTGAGCCTTCTTGTCCTCATCTGTAAAGAACTAAGGATGTTGTCCCTGGTCCCCACATCAGCTGTCTACTTTAATGTGTCTACACTGGAGGGAGAGCTCGAGAGAAGAGGCAGGAGGGTGGCAAATTTGATGCCCGCCTGAGCTGGATAGTGAGATCTTGTCTCAAAAATCAGAAGTGGGCCTTATCAAAAGTCATCTATAGAACACAGGGCCCCCAATGGAGAAGCTAGAGAAATTACCCAAGGAGCTGAAGGGGTCTGCAACCCTATAGGTGGAACAACAATATAAACTAACCAGTACCCCCCAGAGCTCGTGTCTCTAGCTGCATATGTAGCAGAAGATGGCCTATTTGGCCATCATTAGGAAGAGAGGCCCCTTGGTCTTGCAAACCTTATATGCCCCAGTACAGAGGAACACCAGGGCCAAGAAGTGGGAGTGGGTGAGTGGGTAAGGGAGCAGGGTGGGGGGAGGGTATAGGGGACATTCGGGATAGCATTTGAAATGTAAATGAAGAAAATACCTAATAAAATAAATTTTAAAAAATCAGAAGTGGGGTGGGGGTGGAGGTGGGGAGCGGGAGGCTGGGGAAGAGAGTTTAAGTCAGTAAAGCGCTTGTCAGTCAAGCATGAGGATCTGAATCCCATCCCTGGGACACACATTAATAAGCCAGGTGGTGTGGTGCATACGTGTAACCCCAGTGTTGGGGATGGGGAGTAGAACCGGGCAGGTCCCTGGGACTTACTAACCTTCCTGCATAGCCTAACCAGGCCAAGCGAGAGAAACTAAGGCGGGCAACAGCTGAAGAGATGCAACATACAAAGGCTGTTCTCTGGCCTACACACACACACATGAAAGGGAAGGGTGGGAGCCCAATGTAGGCATATGGGCAGGGTCTTAAGACTGCATCAGGTTAAGACTCACAGTCTGTCTAGTGAGCAGACCTGGGCAGCTTAGAACAGAGAAGGAAGCAGAACCCGTTGGCGCTTTTAGAAGTGGTCTGCAGTCCTGGGTCTATAGCCCAGAGTGGGAGAGAATCATCAAACATGGGTGAGCCCTTGGCTTCCTCCCCACTACCAAGAACACAATGATATTGTACATAATATAAAATCAGGCTAGGCTGGGCTGGGAGGAGACCCTGAAGACCTTGGGGGCTGGGTAGTATTTCAAGCGAGGGGCTGTGACTCAGGTGGCAGCTTTGAAGATCCCTTCCAGAGGAAGGGACTTAGGGGACTGGATCTGAGAGTCTGACCCTATCGTGGTCAGAGCGAAGTCAGGGGTGACAACCTAGAGTCCTGGGCGTCTGAGTGTGATGTCAGGCAGCTGTGAAGCCAGTGAGGTCCCTGAGGTCCCAAGGAGGACCGGTCCCGAGAGGGTGAAGCTCAAGGTGGAGAGCTGGCAAACACCATTGTGACTGGCCTTTTAGGAAGCCGGAGAAGGCGTTCTAGACGGGAAGGGGTCTCTGCAGCTTTAAACACTGGGGTTGGAGCATCGTGGGATGCTCTGGCTACACAGTTCATTGTGGCCTTGGTAAGAAAGCATTTCAAAATGGCCACAGCGTGGCTTTAGGCCTGACAGAGGACCCTGTGTAACCACCTGTGCTTATGCCCGTAAAGCCAGCCTACTTAAAGGGACATATGGGGACAGTGCTAAGACCTTGGCGGGTGGAGAGAGAGAGAGCCCTAACAGGTAAGACTATGATATGCTTACCTCCCCCCCCTTCTCCATTCCCCTGAGTGGCCAGATAAGCCGTGTGGGGTCAGGCACCCTGTGATCCTGTCTTTGATCTCCTGGCTAGGGATCCCAAAGCCACACGCTGAGACTTGTTCCCGTGAGTTACCATTTCTCCTCCCTGTGTCTCTTGGTCCCCAGTGACCAGTAGCCACTCGGACAGCAGGTAGCAGGAGATATGCCTTGGAGCCCAGCCGCAGTCAAGACTCTGGGCAAGTGTGACTGGTGGCTCCATACAGCAGGACCCTCCCTGGGTTTGACTTTTTTTTTTCCCCCCACAGAAGCCTGCTACATCACAGAGTTTTGAGTTATTCGCTTCTAAATTAAGGTATATCTCTCTTTTAAGAGGTGTCCCTGGAGATTCCATCAAGAAGTGCTAGGAAGCTAGACTGTCAAAAGCCACAGTGCGGGGAGGGGACTTTCAGTGTCAAACCCAAAATTCCTTCTAGCAGAATCCAACCAGAAGTGCATCCTGCTCTTAGGGCTCTTGAGGCCATGCTCTTGCCACTAGGCTGTGGTCAAAGCAAGCCTTTGAGAGGTAGACCCCTGCTTCTAGGATGGAGAACTGCCAAGATAAGAATCCTGGGTGGGCCTGGCTTGAATCCTGATCCCTTGGAGAGGGTACCCTTGTGAGCCATGAGTGTCATGGTCATTTGCTGGGTTGGGTTGGAGGGGTGTAGACTGATGTCCGCATTTCCCTAGAACCCAGACATAGACATTCCCAAGGAGGACACTCCAAATCTGCCCTGGGTTTCATAGCCAGGTGCATTCAAGCAGGCAGGATAGGGTCCTTTCCCCCTCACAATCAGCGTTATGGAGGAGGGACCTGGTTCTTGGCGTCAGTTGACTTTGGTGGGGAGGGGTGCTTTCCCTGGTGCCTCAGTAGACCCCGGGAGCCACTGAATTGGACAAGCCATGGTCAGGAAGGGCATTAAGGAACCTGGGGTTCTCAGCAGCGTCCTCCTCGGTAGACTGGCTTCATCCCCCAGTTGGTCACAGGAAGCATGCTGGAGGCTACCTGACTGGACCTGTGCACCTGCTCCTGCCAGCTCTCAGGAGCTATGGCCTCATGCTCCAACCAGAGTGGTGGGCTGCAGCAAGCCCTGGGCGGTTTCCACCTGACCCTTCTGCTCCAGCCTCATGGCTGGTGAGCAGTGTGTGGCCCCTGGGACTGTCTTTAGCCCTTTAACCCCTTTGGGCTTCAGTTTCCTTCTCTCTCAAGGGATGATAAAAGTTAGTGCACCAGGAGGTTGCTTGCTTGCTAACACTAGGGCTCTACCCCTGGGGGGAACTGAGGGTCCTGCCGCCAGGTTGGTCAGTCAGTAGAGGAAGCCTAAGAGCTAGCCTTCCCACCACCCTCTCTCTGCTGCCTTGGATTCTGCCTGAAAAGAATTGTTCTCAGCTAACTGCAGGGTTATTTCAGCACTGCAGGCCAGGTTTCTCCACGGGGCATGGTGGGCCTCACAGTTGCCGCTATTCTTACACAGGCCACACACAGGGAGGATTTCCACATCCCTGACCCCATGCTTACTTGAGGCTCGCTATAACCTTATTCACATCCCAGGCGTGCGGCTGGGCCCCTCCTGCTTCTCTGTCTCCCCTTGGCAGTCGCCACAGTCTGACCTACTTGTTTCCTTTACTTGTCTCATTTGTTTATTATTTCTTGGGTCCGGATGAAAGATGTGTGCGCTGTGGACTGGTTTTGTGTTCACCTATGAGAAAGTGGCCCAGCGAGTCTGTCCTCCAGGAATGACCCCTGGAGAGCAGATGCACTGCACCGCTACCCGCCCCCTTGGAGTCTCTTTCTTTGCTGAGGGTTGGCGAGTACTAACTGGTATGGAGGATGGTGGCCCCAGCTTAGCCTTCTGCTCCTAAGAGAGGTCAACTGGGTCCCTGTCAGACCTGGCCCTGGTTCACACACCGGGCCATCTGTGTGAGCTGAATCAGAACAGAGGCGTAAACTTAGGCGGGTCCAGAAGAGGGCTGCGAGACAGAGCAAGGACGGAAGGGGAACTGGTGGATAAGGGGGTGCTTTTCACCTTCCAAATAGCAAAGAGGAGGAAGGGGCCTTCGGAAAGAACCAGGACTCAAGAACTCATCTGGAGACGTTTGGGGAGCCGGTGAGATGATGGGTGTCTTGCAAAAAGGCAAGGGCGGGAATCTGCAGGTCAGTTGGCTGGCTCCTGACCCTGAGTCAGACACCTCAGACTGATCCCTGGCCCCTTGGTGAAGTGGCTGTGTGTGGGACCTTGATCAGATGGGAAGTGGAATGTATGCGGAAGGAGTGCGCAGCGGGTGCATCCCTGGGAAACTGTTGAAAGGGGATGAAACGAGATCCTGATGGAAAGAAAGTGGCGTAGTGGCGGTCTTAGTGGCCTTTCCTGACCCCAGCTCCAGAGACAGCCTGTCCAGTCAGGTCAACGGGGCTGCTGGGAGCAAGAGTCGCCTGTGACACATCACACGCACACACGACACACACACACACACACACACACACAACACACAACACACACATGACACACACGACACAACACACATAACACACAACACATGACACACGACACACAACACATGACACACGACACACACACGACACATAACACACGACACACACGACACACATACACACACCACCACCACCACCATGCTACCTCCCAGTACTAGGGCTGGAACCCGGGCCTTGCACATACCAAGCCTTCCTGTACACTAGGCAAGGACTCTACAATTAAGCTACCACACCAGACCTCCTCTTTTTTTTTTTTTTTTTTTTTTTGTTAAGTCAGAGGGTCTGCGCTGAGCCAAGGATGCAGAAGGTTGTCGTTTCCTAG
>NC_034598.1:39677616-39718368 GCF_900095145.1 Mus pahari
ATACACACACCACCACCACCACCATGCTACCTCCCAGTACTAGGGCTGGAACCCGGGCCTTGCACATACCAAGCCTTCCTGTACACTAGGCAAGGCTATTGTTCTTTCCCCCAATGGAAAGCAATCCGTTTTTTGTTTTGGTTTTTTGTTGTTGTTGTTTTGTTTTTTTTTTTTTTTTTTTTTTTAAGTCAGAGGGTCTGGGCTGAGCCAAGGATGCAGAAGGTTGTCGTTTCCTAGCCTGGATTCAGAGTGGCTGCCTAAAGCACCACTTCTGTGGTGAAGAGGAGTCTAAGGCCGTGTCCTGCTTGGGGAAGCAGCCATGGTTGGTTAGTGATACCTGTGAGAAGTTCACCGGCAGGGTTGAAACGTCCTTGCCAGCAGCTAGCCAGCCTGCTTACTACAGTCTGTTGCTTGTCAGCTTGACCTCATCCCCATATCTCCTCACTTC
Organism: Mus pahari; assembly: GCF_900095145.1. Classification (NCBI taxonomy): domain Eukaryota; kingdom Metazoa; phylum Chordata; class Mammalia; order Rodentia; family Muridae; genus Mus; species Mus pahari. The sequence goes on from NC_034598.1 coordinate 39,678,065, forward strand.
AGAGAGTGGCCCTGATCCCATCATTGCCCCCGCCCCCCAGGGAAGGACTCGTTTCCTTCATCAGCACACCCTTCTCATTGGCATCTGAAGTCTCGGAGAAGCTTGGCCACTGATGTTGACTGTCCCTTCTCTCAGCTGATGTATTGCCTCCCTCCGCCCTGCTGCGTAACGGCCTTGCTGTGTAGACTATGTGAATGAATGAATGAATGAATGAATGAATGAATGAATGAAGAGTAGCAAATGAGAGAGGCTACTTAGCAAGGTTAAGCTCTTCCTGGGCATAAGTCTCCTTCCAGCGTGGAACCCCAAGAAGCCTGCCTGTTTTTGTGGACCAGGTGACCGTGGGAAGAGAACACTGCACTGTGGACCTTCACACGGGGTGTTAAGTAGGAACAACGTGGGAGAAGTGGGTGGAGTGACCAGAGAAGGACTAGGTGCTCCCCGGACTCCGCAGACTCAGAGGCTCAGGGCTCCCACCGACCCATGTAGTAGCCCACCAGGGGTAAATATGAGAAAACCCTCCAGGTTGCTGGGGGAATCCCCTGACCGTTCTCCTAGATGAAGGCTGGCAAGATGGGCTTACAATCAGCAGGTCCCGAGATGGTTGTGTCCCCTTCTGCCCTGCACCCATGCTGGGGTTGGCTGGGCAGAGCTAGATGAGAGGGAGGCACTGGGCCGGGAGGTGGGGTGCTGACTGAGGACCTGCCCCTGCGCCTCCCCCCACTGCCAGCTCCACTCTGCGTGGAGTGTCCCTATTGGCCTTACTTGCCCAGTTGTGTGGACCTCAGACCTGTCCCCCCGCCCCTCTTGCCATCCTCACCAGTGAATATGGATGCCACTGTCCCCAGGCTAGGCATTCCCTGCAGTGGAGCCGCCCCCCTCACCCACTCTGGTAACTCTGATAGGCATGGCAAACATATTTCTTGATAAATGCTGGGAAGAAAAAAATAATTAGAGTGTTGCCTCCATTATCCAATTTCTGATTAATCAAACTCTCTTTGTCCTCGGCCAAAATCTATTCATTTCCCTTAAACACTGGGCTGGTGCCAGGCATCGATTTCCTCTGTGATAACACCATACGCACACTCTTGTGCACACTGCTGGCCCTGCCTTGCCCTGCCCTGTGGCTGGGGCTGCACAGAGGCATGGATGGGATCGCTCTTGCTCTCTGATTCAGCCTGCCTTCTCCAAGGAGCCTCCTGAATATTTACTAGCACCCCAACCCCTTCCCCCAGCTCCCGGGGGTTCCTTGGCTCATTTCATACACACATACTCGGTATCCAGTTATAGATATGTTCTGAGTTAAGGCTCATTACAGCTCCTGGCCCTTAGCCTGTAGGGCTTAGAGATGCCCTGTCACTGGCACAGGAAGAAGGTCGCCATTGAAGGGTGGAGGACGGGTCTTTTGGGGGGCTACGGAGCAGCCTGGAGTAGGGATAGGGGAGGCAGCAATAGAAACCCAGCTTCAGAGAATTGATAAGATAGAGGATGATAAGATAGAGATAATATAGAGACTCTAGAACTGGTGACTCATCAGCAGGGCAGCATTGGCATCCAGGGGAAGCGGTGTTCAGATGCCCCTCCTCCCGCCCCTCACTCAGCCGCTCACGGCTGATTATGATCGGAAAGGGGATAGTACCCACTGAGCCGTTGCTTAGACATAACATGTCACGTTGTTTAGAAAGAAGCATTACTGTGAGGTGAGACAGCGTTGGGTATTTGGGTCGGGGCGAATGTTTTTGCTCGTAAATGTGATTGGCAAGGAAGAGACATCCGAACCATTGGACATGGGGTGGCTCTGAACAGAAGTTTACAGACTTAGATGAGGAAGAGACTGACGGTTGCCCTGAGTAGAGCAGGATCCCCCCACCCCACCCCACCTCCGTGTGATAGAGATTAGCAGGGAGATGAGCAAAGGAGGGAGTGGGGGTGGGGAGGCAGTTGGAGATTGTGCCACAGCAGAGTCTTGGGGGGGGCAGGGGGGAGATCCTCTGGCTCTGAACTAAAATGCCAAGGAACAGAAAGAAGGCTTCAAGCACAAGGAAGAGACTCCCACTGCCTTATTTCTCACAAGCCCTTAGCTGCCAGTGGAGTACCAAGCACAAGGGGTTGGCGACAGCAAGGGCGCCTGCGAGGTCACCGCTGCCATCCAGGAGACAGACTGAGCAGATTAAGCTCAAGGACCAGGCTATAGACAGAGTTAGAGGATAACAGAAGGGCCCAACCTGGCCCAAGATGCTCCCATTAGACAGGGAGTGAAGGGCAAGAATCCTGAGTGTGAGTGTGCCGTGCATGCCTTGGTGTCCCTGGGACCTCCTGTTCACATGGCTGTGCTGTTAACCTACGAAGTCCCACACACCCATGGGCGTCTGCAGCAGAGCCGTGGGGCTTCCTTTCTTGGAAATGCCTGTGGTGATGTCTGGTCCTCTGGGCAGCAGCTCTCCCTCCTGGCGAACAGGCTCTTCTCCCTCCTAGGCTCCCCGTGGGGTAAGCCCAGTGTTCTACCATGGCTGGTACCTCACAGTGCTTAGCTTCTTCCTTGATTTTGTCCTGAGTACTCCCCCCAACACCCCCCCCCCAGAGATTCTCCTGGGCGTTCTCCTTCCACTGGTCATGGTGGAAGGACACTCAACTCAGCTTCTACCTCTTTTTTTGTTTGGTTTAGTTTGATTTGGTTTGATTTTCAAGACAGGGTTTCTCTGTGTAGCTCTGGATGTCCTGGAACTCGCTTTATAGACCAGACTGGCCACAGGCTCAGAGATCCATCTGCCTCTGCCTCCTAAGTGCTGGATTAAAGGCGTGTGCCGCCACCACCCAGCTACCCTCTTCCTCTTAAGGACCTTCCAAGATTGTTATTTATCAGTGTTCAGGAGTAACCAGAGTTGCAGACTCTCATAGGAGCGAGCTGTCAATCTGTCGCTGCCCGGAGAACAGTTACAAGGGCCCCAGGCTGCTGGCCTCAGGCAGATCTCAGCACTGACTAAATGCACGTTTCCGGGCCCTTCTCAGACCTGAGGATCATCCCAGGATATACAGCAGGACCACATCATCTGTGTGAGCTGAATCAGAACAGAGGCGTAAACTTAGGCGGGTCCAGAAGAGGGCTGCGAGACAGAGCAAGGACGGAAGGGGAACGGGTGGATAAGGGGGTGCTTTTCACCTTCCAAATAGCAAAGAGGAGGAAGGGGCCTTTGGAAAGAACCAGGACTCAAGAACTCATCTGGAGACGTTTGGGGAGCCGGTGAGATGATGGGTGTCTTGCAAAAAGGCAAGGGCGGGAATCTGCAGAGGGCCAGTACAGAGGCATCTGGTTCTGTACCCAGCCCAGCGACCTGACCAAACAGACCAGCAGTCAACCTCCTCCGGTCCACAGTCCCCCGAGGCAGCACGCCATTTAATGTGACTCTCATTAATGGCTCTACCTCTCGGCTGTCTTTTCTTTTTCTTTTCCCTCCTCCTCCATGGGTCAAATTCTTCATTTTTATCTCTTCAATCCTGGCCGAATTTCCCTCTGAGTCAGTGCTCTCGGGTGAAGTTCTCGCCTCTTGTCTGGTCAGCCTCAGTGGCCGTGGGCCAGAAGATGACACATGTGGCTGGCCAGAGCCACAGAGATGCACAGGAAAGGGCCTCTCCGCTAGTCTCCTGTCACCTTCCTTTAGCAGTCGGATGCTAATAGGCTGTCTTCACCTGCCTTGCTGGAGCAGAGGAGCCGTGGATTGGGTTAGGGGCCATCTAGGGGAGTGGGCACTGATGCAGACTCCTGTACTTCCTATTATCTACCTGGGCCCAAGCCTCAAGATGAGACAGAGAAATAGAGCATGAGACAGGAGAGAGGAGAGGGGGACAGAGAGGGGGGAACGAGCAAGCTTGGAGGGGCCGAGAAGGGGAACCTACTGCTGATTTGCAAGTCAGGAAGGTTCTATGGAAAAGCTAACCTAGTGACCTGGGCCCTAGTGACTTTTGAGTGGTTGAAAAAACAAAAACAAACAAACAAAAACCAAAAAAAAAAAAAAAAAACCCCAACAAACATAGTCATGTTTTCCTTAGCCAAATCAGTAATGTCCTGCATATTTTGTCATAGTTTCAGGCATTTGCAGGGCTTATGAGGAATGAAATACAAAGTCCTTCGCAAGCCTTATGAAAACTGGTGAGCAGAACCCCTCCTTTCCCACTCTGACAATCCAGTCCGTTCCCTGTGTGTAAGGGAGCTCTCTGTTCTCTCTATAAAGCACATCACGAAGGCCTTGTGTTCGTGGTGGCTCCCGGACAGTAGGTAGTCCCTGGAGTACCGCCCCGGCACTTGCTCTCCCACCTGCGAGTCAGCTGTGTTCATCCCAAGTGTATTGACGCCAGCCATCCTTACTATGACCACATCCTTGAATATTCCGTAAACGGGTAGGGGATGGGTGTTGAGAGGGCCTTCCGTAGAAACCACAGCGGCCGGTTCCTCTAAAGCTGGGTGTAGCTAGCTTGGTCTGGTGTGGGTAGAGTTTGTTCGGGCACAGGGAGCAATAACAGCTACTTTCTCACCACACTGGTGCTGGGGAAAGTAAGCTGGGTGTCGCACGAGCTGTGGTTAGGCAAGGATGTTCCCGGCAGCTGCAGGACGTTGAGCCTGAGCCTGTCCTCCTGAGACGAGACGTACTTCTGTGACTGACAAGGAGGCATTTAAAGTGCTTCGGCTCCATTCCTTCACTCCCGTCTGTAAATTGGCTTCTCATTAAAGCAGCAAGCCAACAGCTCCATCTCTGATAGCAGTGTGCGGTGATTAATGGATATCAGAAATGCATCTGTAATAATTTACTACATTTAGAGTTGGTCTCCTCCGTTCCTGGTGGGTTTGCTTGTTTGTTTGCATAGGGGATATCCTTCTACTTGAGAAGATGTGTGACCCATGATCTACAGCAGGCACGAAGTCACAGAGACAGACGGGGTGGTGGGGAGTAGGGGAAGGTGAGCTGCTTGGTGATAATATATTCAAGGTCCCGGGAAAGGCCAACCTGAAAACCCATTTCTCCGAAACAGGAGAGACAAAGGATTCATGAAAGTTGCCAGGCTCCGTAGGAGAGTCTAGGAGCAAGCTGAAGGGAAGAGGTGGTTCTGGCATGGAAACAGAGGAAGGCCTGGGAACCAGTAAGAGAGATGCTTAGGCAAGGACCAAGAGGAGAGAATGGAGTAAGGATGAGGTCAGGGGATGCAGGTCTAGGGCCTAGGGACTAACAATAGTATGAAATGAAGGCTGGAGCAGAGACCAGGAGGAAGAGACTAGTTAAGGGCCAGAGAAGCAGGAAGGGAGAACTTGACCTGAGAGCCAGAAGCCAGGGAAAGGAGTACATGGGGTGAAGTGTGTAGTAAGCATGTAGCTGTGGCAGGCAGGGAGGGCTGGACAGTGGGAGAGAGGGCGGAGGCTTCAGGAGGACAACTTTTGCCCCACATGGAAGAAGGAACTAGAAACTTTAAGTTTGGGGTCTTTGTTGGACAGGCTCCCGTTCAGAAAAGACAGGCGAGACATCCATCTAAGGAGGAATATAGAAAGCAGGAGCCAAAATGTCAGGGACGCAGGTAGAGGGACCCTGGAATCTCACCAGAATCAGGTCCCAGAACAACTCAGTAGTGTCCATGGGCCAGTGGAGACCTCAGGGCTTGAGGTCCCTATGGACAATCAGTGTTTGATCCCTCCACCACAGACTCCTAAGCGAGGTCACCTTAGGTAATGCACTCCAAAGAAAGCCCTGGGAAGCTTCGAGCTCTGTGCAAACATCTTTTGGTATTGGTCCATCTATCCATCCATCTGTTCTGCAAATCTTTTCACAGAGCACCTGCTTTGAAGGAAGTAGAACTGGCAGCTGGGGGTGGGGGGATGGGGACAGAGCAGTAGCCCAGACAAGCCCACAGTGGGGGAGAATCTCAGGGAAGTCAACACACCTAGTGGAGCTGAGGAGGGGGTCCTGGGAGGGCCAATCTGCCCTTTCTTCCTGGGGCAAGATCCAGTACTGCCATGGAGCTAGCCTCATACGCACTTTCCAAAGGGGTCTGAAAAATGCCACGTGTGTTAGGCACTGTGGGCCTGAAGCATGAGAAGTAGAACCAGGAAGGTGGCACTAGAGGTTTTGGGTAATGGGAAAGAAGAGGTGGTTTGTACAGGCCCTCTTCCCATGAGGGTATTTCCTTGGAGGGATTACCTGCTCTGTCTTTGTCTAGTGTCACCGACATTAAAGCAAGCAGAGGTTTTTAACCTCCTTGGGAAGATGTGGCTTTTCAGTCCCAGAATACATGTCATATCAAAAGCTTAAATGAACTAGGGGACCTTTCCTGCAGTCAGTCCACACTGGGTGAGGGAAAGGCACAGAGGAAGGCACGGTAGGGTTTGCGTGCACGTGGCCCTATACCACATACTCACCAGCACCACCCAGCACTGAGCCTTAAGAGCTGCCCTTAACCCTAAGGCTCCACGAGGGCTGAACAGCCACTGTTCATAAAGGATGTTTCAGCTGGAAACACGCGACCCTGTCACCCAGTTGAGAGTAGGTTCTGCTCTGACTCCGCTTGCTCCAGCCTTCCCAAGGTGGTGTCTATCCGGCACCTAACACTGTAACGTGATGGGACTGTGATTCAGAAGTGCCTCCTCTACCCAAGAAAACCGCTGCTCTGGGAGCCTGGTGATACCTGTGGTGTCCCATATGGCATCCATTCCTGCCACAGTCCTCCCCCAAAACACTCAACGCATCCACCGCAGTTTCCTGCCTCTGGTGCGAGCCTCCTCAAGAGCCCTAACCTTTCAGAGGGCCGCTCCCAGACTTTGAACCCTGCCCCAGCGTATGGGTGTAACCTCCCAGTTGCTGTGAGGTCAACTCTGAATGGGTCTTCAGCCGTTCTTCACTAGTCTCTGTTCTACATCCGTCCACGTGTCCCTTCCGCCAGTGTGTCAGGAATGGTCTGGTTATCTTCTAACCATATCGTGAGCTCCTTGGTACAGAAATGGAGCCCAGTCAACCCCTTGTACCCGCCGCTTGGAGCAGAGCAAAACACAGGGGTTCAAGTCTGAAAGGGCAGAGAGGACTTGCTGACCACTGATCTGAGAGTTAAGACTAAGCCTGAAGCGCAGACCCAGATCTAAGACACTGAGCAAAGAAGTGGAGGATATACCGCTAACCACACAAGTGCAGCTCAGTAGAGAAGGGTGGGGTGGGGTGAGGAGGAGTCCTCCGGCCTAAGACAAGGCAAGGGGTATGATGTTGATACCACAGCCCAATAATCCGATTCCCTCACAGTCCCAGCAGAGAGGGTCCAAGCCTTTTGTTCATCTCATTGACATTCCCAGAAAACAGTGGCTCCAGAATCCAGCTTCTCTGAACAAGGGACAGAGTGGCCACCAAACTCTAGGTGGTCCCAGGCTGGCCTCTTCCATGAGAAAGGTAACCCTTTTTACATCTCTCAATCCTTTTCCTTCAAGGAGAAAATCCCGGTTTGGTGCCGGTGTGGCTCTCCCTATCCAGCAGGCACTAATCCTTGTTGTTTAACAAACAGCCAGTGACCTCGCCTGGCCCTTCTGCAGACACGAGTCCCCAGGCTAGCAGCAAAAGCGGTTCCTTCTCACTGTTGTGTATTCCAGATCATTTCTATGATGAATGACTCTGGCTTTCCACTTAAAGTTCTTAAAGTATACAGTTAAGTTTTTAAAAGGATGAATCCATTTCAGGACAAACATCGCAGCGGGTTATACTCAGATCTGGCTAGATTAGGAACATGAAACATGAGGTACAGAGGCAGGGGGTGGGAGGTGATTAAAGCTAAGTTCTGTTGACTCTACTGAGGAAGTCACCTCCTCTCTAGACCTCTACAAAGTCATAACCAACCACCACACTTACTCTTACACATGCATAGTCAAGGATGATCACAGACAGGTATGAGAGATGGGCATGGAGATACCCACCGAGTCTCTGTAGCCATAGGCTTCTGGGGCCAGGTTTCCTAAATATGTTTCCCCCGATGACTCCAGCTGCCCGAGGAGACATGCTCCTGTTATAGAGGCATACACAAGAAAGCCCAAGCTTGGTTCCAGCACCTTCTTTCCAAGCCCGCTGTCTGAGTTCCCTAGGACAGACACTCCAGAGGCCAGCCCAAAGCTGTCCTCCACTGTTCAAGGATACACACATAGGAAATGGATTGCTGAGACCCTGGACTATGAGCGGGCCATTTCACTAACAGGGACAAGACTGCATACAGGTCTGCCTGAGGAGACAGGTCCACAGCCATGGGGTCTTTCTTGGCATCTCTAGTCGACCTCATACTAGGCAAAGGCAGAGATGGACAGAGAAAGGAAGTCCAGCCAGCCAGAGGGCCAGACAGCTCGAAGACTCTCCTGCAGGCCAGGTCTGGCAAGGGCTGCTTAGCCTCAGCAGGAAAGGAATAAAGGAATGAGCATCCAGCATTGGCTGACGCAGAGAGCACAAGTCTAGTAAGGCAGACGTGAAGAGGCAGGAGAAATAGTTCCTTATTAAGAGGGAAGGAAACATATTATCAGTAGCAGCCACGGGCACCAGCCTTTTCCGTCTTCTTCAGTGTCTAAAATAAAAAGCATGGTGGGTGTTCACTCAGGAAGTTCAGTTCCAGGGGTAAACGAGAGGGCCCAGTATTTATCGGCGCGTTCATTAATGGACTCATTCTGGATTTTTTTTTTTTTTTTTTTGACACAAGGCTTACTATATAGCTCAAACTGGTTTAGAACCCATGACCCTCTTGCCTCAGCCTTCTGAGTGCCAGGACCAAGTGGCTGTAGCTGCAGGCTTCTGGGCCCGTTCCCTTAAATGCCTATTTCTCCTGGTGGCTCCAGCTGCCCAAGGGGGCATGCTCCTGCTGTAGAATAGGCAACCAAGCCCTAGCTTGGTTCCAGTACTTTTCCCCCCAAGCCGACTGACTTCCCCAAGACAGACAGTCTCAGAGGCTAGCCCAAAGCTGTCCTCTACTGTTCAAGAGTACACATGTGGGGCTGGAGAGATGGCTCAGTGGTTAAGAGCACTGACTGCTCTTCCAGAGGTCCTGAGTTCAATTCCCAGCAACCACATGGTGGCTCACAGCCATCTGTAATGGGATCCAATGCCCTCGTGGCGCTCGCTGAGAACTCATAAAGGAGATGATGAGCCCTGGCCTGGCCTGGGAAGCCTCCTGGCCAGTGAGTTGGGCACCATAAGGCTGCAGTGCGTGAACTGCCCAGGTGCCTGCCTCCTCAGGGAACTTCGGATGCACCGTTCCTGCAGCCCTTGCAGACTGAGAAAGGGGATGGCTGTGGACCTGGAACATTCTCCTTTCTGCCTGACAGCCATATTTGGAAGAAGGGCCTGGTGAGCTCAGCTCGCCACCACGGAGCAACCTCCTCGGTACAGCATGGGTGCCAAGGGAGCAGAGGAGGCAGAAAGGCTGCCACAGCCAGGACAGGATGCAAGGCATCCGAGAAAAGGGGGTGGAGGGTAGGGGCAGGGCGGAGGGACATTCCCATCAAGGGACACTTGGCTCCCAAGGGAAACATCAGAACAGGCCAGGGTCAGGCAGGTGAAAGCAGGCCAATAGCTCCCTTGGATTAGAAAGGACTCTGTTAGGGGCTACTGACTGTACCTTAGGCTCCTCCCCACATACACAGGAGACGCCCCAGGCCAGGGTTTGAACTTGGGGTGTAAGACAGTGGAACTCCTCATGCATTCAAGGTGTGTGTTGTGTGGGGACACTTAGTAGCCCAAGTAACACAGCCATTGGGTGTGTTAGCATACAGCCTGACTGTCTTGACATGCCTTGGGCTTGACTACCGACAGCCTTTTTGGGTTGTACTCATGGTGGCTAAGTCTTGGGTCTCGGGTATAACCAGTTCTTCTGACTAGCCTTTCTGGTGGTCCAGGTTCAGCATGAGGCAGGCCTTCCTGAGAGACTAGGAGGGATGGTAGCAGGTAGCCAGCGGTCTAGACAGGTAGGAGCCAGGCTGCTTGTCTGTGAGATGCTAGGACATGGTAGTAAAGGAGCCTACCTGTAAGCTGATAAACCTTCCCACCCTAGAGTCAGCTGGCTTGGCAAAAGGTGCTTGGTGACTTGGGTCCTGGTTGCTTTTCCGGTGCTCTTGCGGAGCCAGCTCACAGACTGTTGCAGAAGTAGTTCTAAGAGAAGAGTTCAATGGCCCGGCTCTGTCTTAGTAGGTTCTAGCAGCCATAGATGAATGCTATGCTGTCCAGGTCCTATGTCTGATGTGTGTGTGGTAGGGAACTATAAGCTATAGGGATAGGCCAAGAGCTACGGTAACTAATATAAAGGGTCCAAGATGCAAAGATCCCAGGAGACCTAACACTGTAACTGTATCTCTGGCCTGGTTCCGGTTGTCACTTCATATCTCTTCCAGGACATAGAGGGCCATATTTAGGAAGGGGCAGTGCATAGTAAAGGTAGACTGATCAAATGGTGAATAGAGATGCCTGGCTCTGAGGCTCTAGATAGTTCGATCTCAGCCTTCCTGACTGTAAGCCTTTCATACAGTTCCTCGGGTTGCGGTGATCTCCAACTGTAAAAGTATTTTTGTAGCTGCTTCATAACTATAATTGTTCTACTATTATGGATCATAATATAAATATCTGATATACAGAATATCTGATGTGACACCCCAAAGGTGTCACAATCCACAGGTTTAGAAGACTGCTTTAGATTCAGACAGAGAGTGAGGGTCTTGAAGAAGATGGTTGGCATGGACTGAGAGTTTTAGCCTTGGAACTGGAAGGAGTGAGAACTTTCAATAGAGGAGCCCCGGAGTGGGGGTCAGGTTTGGATGCTGCACACCAACAGTCTTTGTACAGTGGCATGATGGAGGCCAGTGTGGAGCTTGTAAAGACTGCGGGGTCGGGGGTGGGGCACAGAAACCTGCTGAGCATCGTCAGCATGGGCAACACCATCTTGTTATACATGCCTCTAGCTCATGTATCTGACGGATGATGGGATGGGCTTGCTGATGGATACAGTCTGCATATCAGTACTGAGGTCCTGCACTCCACACTCCATGATCACCACCACCACACTTGCCACTCTAAGTATCTCCTCTCCAACAGTGGCCCTAGCTCTCAGCCTTGCTGGACAGTCCTAGGAACACCCCATCTCCTCCCTACTCCCACCCAGTCACCACCCCACCACTGCCATGCAGCGTTAGTCTCATTGAACCACCTGCACTCTCTAGCCATTGCATCCACCTACCCCTTAACCCTGTCCCGTGTCACGGTCCTCTCTCCTGGAATCTGTGTAACAGAGCTGGCTTTTGATTTGCCCTTGGGCCTTGATACCACCTGTCTGTCCTTCCAGCCGCACTCACTGCTGCCTCGGGCCTTGCCCTGGCATCCCCCTCATCCTCAGATGCCCACTTGTCTGCCTGCCCCACCACTTGCTTGCTGTCATCTGTCGCTTGCTAGGAGGCCAGCCTGCCAGTGCACCCCACCTTTGACCCTGCCCTCCTAGCTGGAGCTCCGGGTTTTTTTTACACTAAAGCTCAGCACCTTGTCACTTGCAGTTGTTCCTGCCCTGCCTGTGGTCTGACCTCTGTCGTCTTTACCTGAGCAAATTTAGGGATTTAGCCTTTGCCTTTTTCAGTGCACAGACACCCCGAGTCCCAAGCTCAAAACCATGGCTTCATACGTCTGAGATGTCATAAAGTCTGAGATGATGCACTGGCCGGTTTTCCAAGCCCCGTTCTAATCTGCTGCACCACAGCTGGTCCCTCTTGTCCGTGGCCACTTTGCCTTGAGGATACCAGGGACTGCACACAGACACACACCTACCCCATTACATGGAACAGCTGCACAGATCTACTTAAGCATCCTATGTACACACACACACACACACACACACACACACACACACACACACCAAGCCCCAGATAGGCTTCTCTCCTACCATGCTCGTACTTCCCTCATCTCTGATATCTCTGATGAGGCACTTTGACCTCCCTTCCGTTCCACAGTGAGCATGGTTCATCATTCCTGTCCACTCCCACACTTTCTAAGCCCTTGTACAAGGTTCTCCTCTGCCTACTACTTCTGTTATTTCTGGCCATACCCAAAGGCACTGTGCTGGTGCCATCCTGGGTATTGCCCTGGGGACCCATGAGCAGTTTCTGGTCCAGGAAACATCAAAACACGTGGTCACCCACTGGGCCTCCACCTCTGGCCAAATGACATCGAGGTTCATTCTGAGATTTGAGGAGTCCCTCCAGACCCAGTAAAATCCAGGGAGACTTGACATAAGGATACACAGGAGCCCAGCCTCGACAGGTAGTGCTGGCTGAGGTTCCACTTAGAGCATAGCACCTATCACCAACCCAGTTCTGTCTACTACACTCCCGTCGCCCACGTGGGACCAGACCCCACAGAGCTACTCAGAGAATTCTGGGTAGGCTCATCAGCTTATTTGCTTCAGGTCTCTGATACCCTGGGGACCTAGCAGAGGATGACTCCGGCAGGGGACCCACCCTCACTGTGACAGTTGCTGCCCTATATAGCCTCTACCACAGGAGCTCATTGCCTGGCCACAGTCTCTCCTCTGTTCCCTCAGCGTCCTCTAGCAACCAGTGCCTACTTATCAGGGATCACCTGACCAGCCCTGGGCTCTAGGTTTCTAGACAGCAACAGATAAGGCTTCCCCTGCCCTGCCCCCGCCCCAACCTCCTCTCCCAGTTCCCCCACAGCCTCCTGGTGGTGAAACTCATTTCCTGAAGCTCAGATCACACGTCCATAAACAGAGAAAGTCCTTTGCTATCACTTGAGACCAAGAGGCCAGGCTGCATCTCTTTATTCTTCAGACCCAGGGCTGAGGAGGGGGCCACCTAGGCAGGAGCGAGATAGGGAAGGACTGTGCCATGCTTAGATTCCCACACAGACCTGCCTGCTCTACTGTCAGGTCCACCGGGGGCCCGCCTTTCTCCTAAACTGCATGGCTTTACCTGTCTTCAGGAGATCTGTGCCTGGCAGGGGACACTGCAGAGCAGACAGATACAGTGCTGAAGCAGAAGCGGCATTGAGGGACTGAATAGAGGTGACACTGCCTGCTCAGCAGAGTTCCAGCAAGAGACACCTAAGACAGGTAGTCAGGTAGAGCAGTGATCGTAGGACAAGCAGGGCCGGACAGGCTCACTGGAGCCACGCTGCGGGAGTGGCGGGACCAGGTATACACTGCCAGGAAGTGGACAGACTCTCCGTTCAGTTACAACTCTGGACAGAGGCAGGGGTCTGCCCCATGCTCCCCTCGGGAATCATAACTCTGGAGTCCTCTACCTAGACTAGGGTCACCCGTCTAGACTAAACCATGTGCTAATAGTATGGTGACTGTCGCAGGTCCTGAGGGTCCTACTTTTCTCTGCCGCAAACACTTTGGGAGGCTCACTTGCGGTACCTTGTTTTCTGGATGACTTTTGCCACTCACACCATCCACATAGAGGAGAACTGCCCAGGCTTGGCTGTAACTTTGTCTTTTTAAATGCTGGGAAGAAAACAGTATTAACAAACGACGCCCTCAGGACAGGCCCCAGGAGGGCAGGAGTTGCCCCTTATGCTGAAAAGGCCATATTAGTACATAGACACCCCCATCCCCACATCCCAGCAGCTGCTAGAAAGGCTTCCTGGGAAGACATGTCCACACATAGCAGGCTGAAGGTGCAACACACCTTTGTACTCTAGGGAGTGGGGGGGGGGGGGGACTGCCAGGGCTTCAGTGAGGACCAGGAGCCATTCATGTTGATCCGGAATCTCTGCTTGCTCACAGACCATGCAGAGAGGCTCAGACAAGCCCTAGTATGATGAGTGAGAGAGACAGAGAGAGAGAGAGACAGACAGACAGACAGACAGACAGACACAGATCGAGACACACACACATGCACACACACACAGAGAGAGAGAGAGAGAGAGAGAGAGAGAGAGAGAGAGAGAGAGAGAGAGAGAGACTGACTTATCGATGCCATGCCATTTGCTTACAGTCCTTCCTAATGAAAGTTCCTTAAAGGAAATGCACAGCAGAGACTCTCCCCAAAACTCCTTACTGCTGGAAAGTGGCCACTAGACCTCTGTCTAATAAACAGCTGTACGCGATTGTGGGTCTCCACGTATGCCGTCTGTGTGCCACCACCGTGGAGCGGTTGTGTCTCAAGGCTTCCGTTCTCAGACATCTTGGGATGGTTTGAATGACACCTAATGACTAGTCTGAGCAGCTCTGCATCTGTGGTGTCTCTGGCACACTCCCTCATGGCTGCCCCGGGGGTGGGACTGCAGAGCAGTGGAGTCGTTCTTTAACCTTATCTTCCTTCCCCTTCTCTTACTCTAGCACCTGCTCGAGGGCCCACTGTGCGCCAAGCACTGCGGACCCACTGTGCACTGCTCTGCTCATGGCGGAGGTAAAGCCAGGGCAAGCAGCAGCCGCTCACTTAGCACCTTTTGCCTGCGGTGGGGTGGGGTGGGGTGGGGTGGGGTGGGGTGGGCCGGGGCTGGGCGGGAGGTCATGCATGTGGCACATGGGCTGAGGGCTGCTGGGAAGACAGTGGTGAGGAGCAGGCTGGGGAGTGTATGAGCTCTGGCTGAGGAGGTAACAGAAACAGTAACTGTTTCTGGCTGGTTCTTATAGCATACCGGGCTCTGTGCTAGACTCTCAGCTCCTCCTCCTATATACCTTTGAGCATGGGGGGACAAGCTCAGAGATGTGAAGTTGCCCAAGGTGCTGAGAGGCCACAGGGTACCTGACGAAAGGCCATGTGAAGACCGGGATTTACACCCTGAGAGCGTCAGGCGGTGGCAAGCTTGGCCTCAGGGAGGGAGAGAGGTGGCTTCAGAGGTACTGTTGGAGAAGGTGGGCCCAAAGGGTTGGAGAAGGTCAGAGGCCACAGCCACTGGAGAAAGTTTGAACTGTGGGCCCTGGGGCTTGGTTCCAAGCATGGCCTATCGTCACCAGCATGAGGGATGGGCTGCCATTTCCTGAGGGTTCAAGTTAGATGTATGAGGAGTAACGCGGGTGGTTGGGTAGGCTGAATCTCAGGTGCTGGTTACACCTAGGAGTGGAGACGGAGAGAGGCCCTTGCCTGTGTTAGAAACTTGTCTGCCTTGGACCTTCCAACCCAGAGCCTGGTATCAGGGAAGGGGACATTAGATGGGTTTTAAAGAACCTGAGGCTCAGTAGCCAGGCAAAGACATACCAGAGGAAAGAAGGTAAGTGGGCCATGGTGTGGGGGTGGGGCACCATGGGCTCCCAGGCAGAGGCAGAACTGAGCCCCCTGCTGGAGGAGACCTGCCCCAGCCACCCAGAGGGTCATGCTGAGATCTAGGGGTAACCTTGCCCATGGTGGGCAACAGGGGTCACTGGATCCAGCTGTCAATATAGCTGTTCCCCATTAACATTCAGGCCCACAGAGAGCCTTCAAGAAAGACTCGCCCTGAGCCCTTCATAGAACCTGAGCCCAGGAGCCACACCTGGACTCTGAGGCCCAGTTTTCTGAGAGCCTCCCTACCGTTTCTTGCCTCCCTAGACAGGTTATCGCAGTATTGCCCTGATTCGCAGGCCTTGGCTATCCCATTCGTGTGCCGAGCCATCGCTGGCGCGAGACTCCATGGTGCCCCCAGTGGCTGATTCCCCCTGGAAGGAACATCAGGGCCAGACTCTATCCCGACCCTGCTCTACACATGCATCTGGCCCTGGGACAAGAGAGATGGCCCTGCATCTAAAGGGGCAGAAGTCAGGAGATACCCAGCTTTCCCTGGCCTTCTTCAAGCAGGGCCACAGCCAGGATTGTGCTGTGAAGTAAAGTGGCGCTGAGCTCCCTCCCTGTCCTGGGAGAGCGGACACCCACAGCAGGGTTCTACTGTGGAGCCCCAGTCAGGCACACAGATTCAGAGGGGACAGGGTCAGCCAGGTGCAGCAGGCAGGAAGACATGGTAGAGGTGGACACAGCGTGGGGTCAGCAGGCCAGAGCCTTGCATAGCTCACAGTCTGCCCTGCACCTGGCCTCAAGCAGATCCAGATCGCAGAGTGGAAGGCATCGGCCAAGCATATTTGTTTTGCTGTGGGCTGGGCGCTCACCCTGAAGCACTTAAAGGCCTGGGAGTTGCTGAACCATTGTGCTGTTTTCTGAGGCCCCGGAGGCTGCTCCCTTCCACCATCCAGCCCGAGGTGGGCCTGGGAAGTAGCTTACACAGTTCTCTCTCTCCTTAGGTGAAGGGCCGGATGCAAGGCAGGGAGCCAGAGCAACCTGAGGCAGGGGGGCCTCAGGGAGCGCTGGGCCCTCCAGCCGTGCTTAGAAACATCGCCACAGCAACCAGCGAGCAGACAGCAGTAGCCCGGGCAGACGCAAGCGGACAGCTTCCTACCGTGGCAGAGTACAGGGAATGACTACGGCAAATCAGGCCACACTGCTGACAAGGGAGGTGGAGTGTCACTAGAGGGGAGGGTGTGGTCTCTGCCCCACTGCACTGAGCGCCATGCCCACAGGAGAAGAGGTACTGGGGCAGGGATTGCTCTGTGACACGACCTTGCCCCAAAGCCAGTGCTGAGCACGCAAGCCCTGGTCAGCTGCCTCTCTCGTCTGCCCGTTGTACCAGCCCACGTTTCAGCATCCCTCATTGTGACCATTCTGTTTAGTGAAGGGGAAAGGCACCCACCCTGTGTTCTGCATCCGGGGGGTGGCCCGCTGCTGCCGGACCATGGGATGTCGGCAAAGCTCAGAGGAAAAAGAGGCAGCGAGGCGGTCCCGGAGAATTGACCGCCACCTGCGCTCGGAAAGCCAGCGGCAGCGCCGTGAAATCAAACTTCTCCTGCTGGGCACCAGCAACTCGGGCAAGAGCACCATCGTCAAGCAGATGAAGATCATCCACAGCGGGGGCTTCAACCTGGATGCCTGCAAGGAGTACAAGCCCCTCATCATCTACAACGCCATCGACTCGCTGACCCGGATCATCCGGGCCCTGGCTGCCCTCAAGATCGATTTCCACAACCCTGACCGTGCCTACGACGCTGTGCAGCTCTTTGCCCTGACCGGCCCAGCAGAGAGCAAGGGTGAGATTACACCCGAGCTGCTGGGTGTCATGCGACGGCTCTGGGCTGACCCGGGGGCCCAGGCCTGCTTTGGCCGCTCTAGCGAGTACCACCTGGAGGACAATGCAGCCTACTACCTGAACGACCTGGAGCGCATCGCTGCGCCCGACTATATCCCCACGGTGGAGGATATCCTACGCTCCCGGGACATGACCACAGGCATTGTAGAGAACAAGTTCACCTTCAAGGAGCTTACCTTCAAGATGGTGGACGTGGGCGGACAGAGGTCGGAACGCAAAAAGTGGATCCACTGCTTTGAAGGCGTCACGGCCATCATCTTCTGTGTGGAGCTCAGTGGCTATGACCTGAAGCTCTACGAGGACAACCAGACGGTGAGTAGATCCTAGGTTTCTCCTGTTGGTTCCCGGGAAGCAGGTAGACTTGTGTGAGCAGAGAGAGGCTTCGGTCCAGAGCTTTGCCCAGCCACGTGGATGGCGCTGTTAGTAGTTCCATGAGATGGCATGAACATGCCTCTTGTTTTATGTTGGAAGATTAGTGGGCAGTGTGGTGTGGAACATGGTCAGTTCATGCATGACACGAGGCTTTGGGGACACTCCCATCGAGTTATGAGCCCCAGTGGGCAGGGTCATGATGGTATCCCGTAAGACCTTAACTTCCTGTGACCCTTTCAGCCTGAGGGACATCACTTTGACCTAGATGAGCCTGTTCTGTCACCTTCCAAATGGCACCACAACTCCTAGACTCCACAGGGCTCAGCAAACAAGGACCCCCTCCTTTATCAGCTATGACAACCCCTCCAACAGATGGAACTTGGAAACTTTCCTTACAGTGCTCGGTGGCTCCACTGCCCAGGTTTCCATGCCACCCTGCCCTCAGTACAGTGAATACGTGATTGTGCCTGTGCCACATGCTGAGGAAATCCAACACAAGGCCTGACCGGGCATCACTGGTGGCCCCTGTGGCAGTTTAGCAAACCCACTAAGCTCCTACCAGCACTGCAGGATACATGGGCCCTGAAGGTCCTGAGAACGGCAACTCCCCCAGGATTCCCTCTTGCTCTGAAGAGTCTAGTGATAATCTGGTTAAGAAGGGTTAAACCAAGGTGCCAAGGCCTGACCTTGGGCTGGGTGGATAGGCTGTAGGGCCATCGTTGAGGTTCTTTGAGTCCCTTATCCTATGCTTAAAACCAGTGTGTTGGAAGGGGTGTCGGGGGCATGAGCTAGGACATAGGCAACCTGAAGGAGATCTAGGTCCCGCGGTTAGCTAGGAGATCTTGAGAGAGACCTTCTGAAGAAACCGGGAAGCAGATATACGCCTCTTGCATGGAGAGGGCAGGCAGTGTGCTCAGAGTCACCTGAGGTGGAAGGCTAGACTCCCAAGCTACCTACACTTCCAGGAACAGCTCTAGTAGAAGCCCAGCAGTCAGGCAAATGCTAGTGGCCTGCTGGAGGGCTGCCTTCCGCAGTGGAGCTACTGTGCCAAGCAGGACCACTAAACGAAGACCTAGAACCTCCCTTTACAGCAGATGCCCTGGGAACTGGAAAATAAGAATCTGAGTAGGGTTGCAGATGCCTGGAGCTGTGATACCCAGAGGAAGGCATTGATGCCAGCGAGGAGTCCGTGGATGTGTAGCCTCCACCGTGCTATGAGACAGGGGTCCAGCCTCTACTGTGGAACACTGGCCTCTAAGGTCAATGGTAAAGATGGAACTTCTTCCTCCGTCTGTTCTTGTTAAGGCAAGTGGTGACCACTATTCTTCTGAGTTCATATAAGGACTCTTAACTTTGTACCCGTGTCCCAAATTGTTTGTGGAAAGCTGGAGGCTCTGGCCACAGTGGTGGACGCCTGAGTGTTCTGGACATAGAGAGAGCCTGTAGCCTTGATCAGATGGCCATGAAGACAGAGGGGAGGGCTCCCTTCCCCTCCCCTCCACCATCTGGGCATTCTGGAAACTGTGCCAGGTAGCGATAGCATCCCCAGTCAGTGAGGGGATAAGCTATAGATAGGGGTGGCCCTGTTGCCACCCGGGGTCTGCCTTGTACCCAGGTCATATCTGTGTGTGACTGAGTGACATTCTAGCCCATCCGACTTTTCCAGCTGTTGCCACTCCAGCAGCATGTGAGGTTCTAACTAGAAGCAGCTTCCTAACCAATGGCAGAGGCACGGCTGAGGCCAGAGTTTGGGGTTGACCAGTTGTCAGGCAAAGCGCACGTCCTTCCTGGGGTAGGCTGTGGGAAAGGTATAAATGACAGTCTGCCAGCCACGCTGTAGCTGCCAATCACAGAGGCTCTCTATAAATTCTGTTCACTTCTGCTGACCTGACGGCCTCACATACCATCTGCAGGGTGAGCATGGCAGAGCCCCTCGGGACCAGACTCCCCGTCCCATCTTTTGCAGGCTGTGCCCCCATACCTAGATTCAGCGGGCAGGGTGCTTGACCCCTGAGTCACATGACCGCCTCCCTCTGAATCTGTCATCAAATAATAACCCCAAGATTTCTGGACTCTGCCTACCCTTATCCCATCGTGTTGTCCTCTCTGCTATCGCTCTTGAGGGCTTCTGTGCTTACAGTACCCCTGTCCATCCTGTGGTTCACAGCCCCCTTCCCCACCCCTCCGTACATCGGACTAGCACTTATCTCAAGGGAAACCTCACTGGGTGCCTCCCCTCGTTATAGCCTGCATCCTGCACACTCCTCACTGAGCACTTTGTCACAGGGTGGATGGATCGAGGCTCACATGTGAGCAAGGAGCTCCTGCAGACAGGCCCTGGAGGCCTGAGTGGAGCTCTGTGGCCTCTTATCTCCAGCCTTCCTTCAGGCCCACCCCTGTGGTGATTTCATCAAGGCCCTTGTGCACCTCTTGCAGGAGCCAGGCTGAGTCTGCAAGGGTATCTCCTAAAGGGGTTTGCAGCTGAGCCTACACACACATTCACTCTCATTCCTCTCTCTGTCTGTCTGTCTGTCTCTCTCTCCCCTTCTCCCTCTCCCTCTTCCTTCTCCCTCTCTCTTCCCTTCCTCTCCCTCACCCTCTCCCCTTCTCTCCTCCTATCCCTCACACTTCCCACTTTCTCTCCATCTCTCTCTTTCCCTTTCTCCACCCCCCTCCCTTTCTCCGTCATCCCCATGGGCCTGAGGAAGTAGTGTTGTTCACCAGAAAAGGAAATTCTTGATGGAAAACCCTAGCACAGCTGGAAACTCACTGGATTCCAGATGGTTCTGACCTTTCATGCTCCACCAGTAATATCTGACGATAGAAAACAAACAGGCTGTGGAGAGAAGACAATGCCGTCCTCTCATTCCTCCCACCCGCTGCCCTGGCTGTGCTGGTGACTGAGAGGAGCGAGGAGCACCTCTCGCCTCTCCCTGCAGACACACACTGGGACAGGGCGACCCCCAGCCAGCGCCGCCCCCGCCTCCCCCCTCTTTCTCTTCCTCTTCCTTCTAGAATGCCCTAAAAGTCCCAGCCCAACAAGGACTCAGCCGAACAGACCACACTTTAGCAAAATCTTAATGAAGTTTGGGGCAAGTGCCAAGGTGTGTACCTAGCTCCTCAGAGCTTGCCTTCCCCCTCTGCCCCCAAGGCCCTTCCTTGCCTCTCCTCTCACTGATGCTGATGGCGCCCCCTCCCATCCCCATGCCTGGAGAAGAAGCCATCGCCCCATCCCTTCCCCCCAGCCCGCCTGCTGGTTTCTACGTCAGCGTGTTGCCAAGGAGAGCTTTAGCATCTCAGGGCTCCTGGGCGGGAGGGCGAGTGAGCAAGCAAGCGAGCAAGCAGGCAGGCGAGGGCTGCAGTGAGCACAGGGCAGCACCTTGGAGGTGTGGTGCGGGGTTTCCAGGACATCCATGGAGGGCGGCAGCAGGCACATGCGAGGAGCGAGCATGCCTGCCATGTGTGTATCCATGATTCATATGCTCACCCCCAGGATCTGACAGGTCTTCAGACCGACCAGGTCTCTAACCTCCTCACCTCCTCTGGGCCTCGACAGGCAGGTGGATGGAGACTCCAAACGTAGGTGGGCTTCCAGTGCTTGGTTTGGTATGCTCCCAGATGCCACCAGAGGTAGAGCACATCCCAGGGACATGGGGGGATCTCTCCTGTGTACTGCCCCCTGACTGATCTTATGAGCCATCAGCACTGGACGGCCCACCCCCCTTCACATCCTCCCATCTTAGGACCTTCAGTGAGCCAGCTCAGGGACTCAGATGGACAAGGGGCAGAGGCTTTGTCCTCCTCAGATAACAGCAGAGATGGGTCACTCAGTGGCCACAGGAGGGTTGTGAACAAAGAATAAAGCACTGGCCCCAGGAGCCCATGGTTGTGACCTGTAGAAGCCCTCAGTCCCCAGTTCTTCTGCCATCTAGCCTTTGCAGATCAGCTAATGGACACTGGAAGCCACTTAATGGTAGAGGGACACTTTAGAAGAGACAGATTAAAAGGCATAGCTGGAAAGTGCCAAATGTTCTCTTACAGAAACTACCCCTAGTCCCATAGTGGCCGGCCTGCTGCGTGCCTGCTGTGCGGGTACAGGTCCTGATTGGGGTGGGGGGTAGTGGACTAGGAGCTACAAGTGAGCATAAGCCAAATTCTGCTAGCACACATTGATTGACATACGGGGGACAGTCGTACACAGCTACTACTTAATTTTCACAAGCCCTTCCGCTGCCAAAGACACTTGCCCCCTTTCCAGCACTAGTGACTGTAGTCGCCAGGGTTGTCCCGCTGTTTGCTTTCACATGGGATCAGGTGACCACTGGAGCCCTATAAGTTAGTCTGAGCTTCAGGGAGGCTCGCCACTTCTTACTCACTTCGCAGGTAGCTGGTCAGTACTACTGAGCAGAGCAGCCAGATGCAGAGTGTTACTTTGGGCTGGGGTGCAGGTTCTGCAGGTAGGGGAGTCTACAGCATCCACACTCCAGGCAGGCAGCCTAGTATAGCCCCTTGTCTAGGGCCTGGGTCCTCAGGACAGTAGCCCCTTTCCACTTCTGGATGGGTCAGACCCAGCATTCCAAGGGCAGGCCAGTATTCACATGGCCTGTGCTGTAGCCATCGACATTCAGCAGACACCGTGGAGTGGGTAGGAGTCAAGGAGGCAGTGGAGAGCTAGAGATCAAGGACCCTGCTTTGGCTTGTGTGAGGGAAAGCCTAGTGGTGCTCACCTCTGACGGGTGCCCCCTAAGGAAGGGAGGAGTCCTGAAAACACAGTAAGGGCCTGCCCCTGGAGCAATGCACTTTATTATGTGTGCACCCAAAAAGTGTGTTTAGTTTCGTTTTAATGGAATCTAAGTCATGTGTAGTAGTGACTCATGCCTGTGATCCCAGCTCTCAGGAAGCTAGATTATCCTGAGTTCAAGGTCTGCCTGGCT
The DNA here is from genome assembly GCF_900095145.1 of Mus pahari. Classification (NCBI taxonomy): domain Eukaryota; kingdom Metazoa; phylum Chordata; class Mammalia; order Rodentia; family Muridae; genus Mus; species Mus pahari. Next base: position 39,700,476 of record NC_034598.1, read on the forward strand.
TCTAATATGATATCCTGTCTCAATATTTTATTTTATGTGTTTCAGTGTTTTGCCTGAGTGTATGTATGTGTCTTATACACATACACGTGTATTATGTTGTCAGAGGTCACGAGTGGGGATCAGATCCCCTAGCACTAAAGTTGTGATGGCTGGTGAGCCACCATATGGGTGCTGGGAACTGAATCTGAGTTTTCTTATAAGAGCAGTAAGTGATCCTAGCCATTGAGCCTAACCATTGATTCATCTCTCAAAAATGTTTTAAGGAGTTTAAGCCAGGGATAGTGACACAAACCTGTAAGCATCGCACTCAAGAGGCTTAAGTGGGATTATAATGTTAAGGCTAACCTGGAAAAATACTTAAATCACTTATTAAAATGTGAGGTACTATGCAGGGGATGGTAGTGCACACCTTTAAGTGTTCGGGAAGCAGAGGAAAGTGGATCTCTGAGAGATCCAGCCTGGTCTACGTAATGCGTTCCAGGACAGCCAGGGCTACAGAGTGAGACCCTGTCTCAAAGAAAGAGAGAACTATGTGTGTGGGATATTGAGAGACGTGCAAGGTGCCCACAGTAAGACAGGAGGAGCTGTCGATAACAGAGCTGGTTATGTTTCGCCACAGGAAGGGGTTCCACATGGGAATCAGCCAGGTATGTATGGCAGCCCCTCTTGCAACATACACAGATGAGATTGGAAGGACCATTACAGGTTACTTAATGTCCTTAACTGGCCAGTTTTTTGGATGAGGCATTACATCAGAATATCTGCATCACTTGTCCCAGTACTGACAGAGTAACTTAGGGAAGACTGATTTCGCTTCACGTTCTAGAGTGTGCAGGCCAGGCAGCAGGAGACTACAGAGCAGCTTGTTCACATCTTGGCAGATCTTGAAACAGATCTTGGGCAGAAACTAGAAGCAGGTCCCACCTTTAGGGCATAACTCACCCCACCCCCCAACTACCAAACTCTTCTAGCTAAACCATAATCCAAACTGTTCTACAACCCCCTAAAACAGGCCTACCAGATGGGGATCGAGTTTTAAAGCATGTGTGCCTATGAGATATTTTATACTTAAGCCATAATCCTTCCTCATTTGTTACCCCACATCCTATAGGAGACTCAAGTGACCATCTAAGCTGGCCTGCCCTACAACAGTCAGTAGTAGGACCCCAGGGAATCCTCAATACAGTGTGTCCCCACTGCGCCTCCTCCTCCTGACCTAGTTAGGGACATAGCTCCAACAATAGCATCTAATGTTTAGAATCATGCCAGAGAGGCTTGTGGACCACATGCGGTTAGTTTATGATATCCACAAATCACGACCCTGGGATGACAGACAGGGACTCAGAACTTGTGAGGTAGCCATGAGTCTCAAGGACTGGTGGTCCCCTCAATGACACAGACCCGAGAGGCTCTACGGGAGTGAAAGGCAGAGAGGGCCAGAATGAAGCGGGTGTATTAGTGAGCAGGACTCAGCCTTCCACACTGTCTGCCCAGGCAGTGAGCGGCGGGAGTCTGTTCTCCCAGGACCCTAGGCTTCACCTAGGCAGTGTACACTCTGTGGAGAATGGAGGACACACTGGCCTGAGGCCTTTGGGCTTGCTGCCCGAGAGACACAGGCTACAAACACGCACATCAGTGGTGTTGGTACCTCCTCATGGCCTTTTCTTCTTGTCAGACTGGCTGCTTCCAAGGCCAGCACCCTCCCGGTAGTCCCCGTTTATGCAATGACTTCTTGCCTTTGGCAGGTCCTCAGCAAGCCTGGGACCCGGGTTTGGGGACTTGCTTCCCAGTCCACCTCATGCCTCCTGCACCAGAAAAGCCTGCACGGCAGAGCTCGGCATCCCTAGCCCGGCCTTTATCACCACTCCATTGCGTCCTGTGAACTCCCCGCTGTAACTCAGCTTTCCCTCCGTAATGGCCGATCACACGTCCTCCTGTGTCAGGGGGAACCATTCCTTGGGTACAGGACGCCAACTCTACCGTCCCATCATGTCCACCATGGTAGCTCTCATATACCTTTTCAGAGTGCTCAGAGAGACAAGCATTGTGGCCTTGTTGGCCACACCACAGCAGGAGACAGCCAGCTTATGGCCTGGTTTGGGTGGGAGGGGCCTCCCTTACAATTTGGCTTGTCTATTCCTGATAAATTTAGGAAGGGGGAGAGGGTGTCAAGCACCTGTCCCGGATACTCGCTCCTTGCAGAAGAGCACGCCAAGCCCTGTGTGGGCCTGCCCAGCAGCTGGGCCTGGCTTTTACCAGACTGCAAGAGTTAATTTATCTTCAGGAAGTTTTGAACGGACATCACAGTGATAGCTTCAGGTCAGCCAGGTGTCAGTAATTACATCACGGGAATTGGCCAAGGATACACATCAGTCTAATTTCCCATTCCCACCCAGCCAGCTATTAAGTACCAGCAGTCTACAGACAGGACACCCTAGTGGGAAGATCCCAAGGGGCTGGGCGCAGCAGATGATGAATGCTAAGGAGACACCCCTTGTGTGTTTTTGAAGAGCAGCGCTGCATGCTTGTCTGCATCTCCCTCTGTAGTTTCTTGGAGATGTCCCCTGCCCCACTGACAACACACCATTCCTACCGCCACCATCCTCCTGGAGAAGTGCCAGCTGCCAGAGGGTCTCTTGCCTGGCCCTCATGGTTGCTCTCTTCTCACAGGCTTAAGCGAACTCTGCTGCATAGAGAAACTGCTATAGAACCGAGTCCTGCTTTCTCTCTGTAAGCTAACCTGAGGATCCTCAGCTCAAGCTGGACCCACCTTGTGTCCTCCTCCATCTGAGAGAGCCAAGTCCTGTGGCATCATTCAGGAGAGTAGAACCCTAGAATGTGCAGGGTCCAAGCCCAGTGAGCTCACGGTATAGGGACACAGCAGTCACTGTCCTCTCCTGAGTGACTTGGTGATGGCATTAAGTGGCCTCTGGGAGGGTCTGCGGAAACCTCCTCAAACAGCTGACCTGGGCCAGGGAAGTCAGGAGGGGCCTTCTGCCTTGGAAACACGTCACAGGAGAGTGTAGGGGGCCAGACAGCAGCAGCAGGGCCACAACAGTTTGGGACAAAGGTCAAATCTGACGTCGACCATGAAGACTCCAGCCCAAGAGCTGCACGCTGCTGACTGTTGGGGCAACCAGCAAAGGCAGAAACCAAGAGGCTCTTGGGGACTGTGGACAGCACAGCTGGGGGGCACCCTGCGGTCAAGGAATGGTGAGGTGGGACAGAGTCCCAAGCATTTCATCTAGTCCTAGCCCCACCCCAAGGGACAAGAGGTATAGTCCAACTATACTGTTCCATAGAGCCGGGGATGGGGTCCCGAAGTCTGCATACTCTCGACGCCGGGTGATCTCACTGCACACTGACAAACATGCCCTGCTCTGAGCTGTACAGAAAGATTCAAGGCAAAGTAGTGTCTGCCTCCCATCCACCCAGTTGCCCTGGCCAGTGGGTAATTAATTTCCTGAGCGCATTAGCTCTGCTCATTATGCATACATCAGAACAGCTCTGGGGCTTAAGACACAGATTATTATTGTTTTAAGGGATTCATATAATCCAAGAATGAAAAACAATTTTCCCACTTAACAAGAACAGACTCCAGGTGATGAGGGAAAGCTGGGGGCCTTGATGGCTTGGGGCAGGGGCTCCTGGTGACCAGGGTACATTATTAGAGCTGCCAGGTCCTTGACTGCCCGTGAACGACAGAGTAGATAAAGAATGGTCAGGGTAGTTAGGTCCACCCTGATGGACAGAAAAGGCCCCTGAACTGACAGGACAGTCCCTTCTTTGCCCTCTGTGAGGGTCCCTGGAGAGCTAAGGGAGTCGCCCATTGTTGATGAGTGTATACTGACAGCTCTGAACTGGGCAGAGGGCAAATTCAGGCTAGCCAGGCCTATATTAGCCCTCGTCCCTTCTTCTTTACACTCCTTAGTGAATATCTCTTCACCTCTTGCATTATATCTAGTTTCATTAGTAATAATACAACTACTGTGTGCCCAAGGCCCTTGGGGCCTCATGGTCTGAGGTCTTCTGCTGGATGGTCCTCAAAAGCTACAAGCTCTGAACTGGGAACTACCTGGGGCCTACCTGGGAGAACCCTTAGCTTTCATGTTGTGTGGGTCAGACGACCCCATCTCAGGAACCCAAAAGCTACATCCTCCTCCACCCCTATCCTGGATCACCCTCTGGTTGTGTGAGCCTGTCCCCTCAGATTAGGCAGAGCTGAGAAAGCAAGCGAAGACTCGGGGTTGCTCAAGCAAAGCCACAGTTGAGGCAAAAGGGGCATTCTGGAGATGCTGAAGAGGCAATGCGTGGCTTTGATGTGGATTCCCACACACAGCGAGCAAGACACACTAAAGAGAAGGGATTGTGTCTGAGAGGCTCTGGACGTAGCTCTTGCCTCTCTCTGCATCTCCCCTGTCTAAGGGGAGGCAGGAACATGGCGGCAGAGTTTAATATTGTCCCCGGCTCCGTTGCAGCCTTAGTGAAGACAAGTGCGAAGGCAAGAAAGGAACTTGGAGACGATGAAGACAAAAAGCCTGTAGTATAGTGCTTTGCTTTTACACTGCCATGGACCCTTTAAAGTCTTAGCACAAAAAGGCACAGTCATTGCCTGCCATAAGGCCTGCCTATAGCATAGCAGCAGCAGACTTAAGCTACCCAGTCTGGACTTAGCAGGGCTGTCGCCATATGCTGATGAGCTGCCTGGCCTAGGGACCTGCCCTTACCATGTGCTGTGGCTGCTCTGCCCAGGGCCCTGTTGCCAGGGCATCCCTGCTGTCTGCCTTTCACAGCTCAGAGGGCCATGAGTGGCCTCGCCTGTGTTGCCCCGTGGGAGCTCTTTCCCTGGCCCGCTTAGATCCAGACCATCCCAGACGACTCTCGGGTCAGCCCTGTCACTGGGTTGTGGTGATTCCTTTGCATAGACTACTGTCCTGGCCTGGGTGGTACCCTGAGATGTCTCTTGTGTTCCGCAACACTGCCTGGTCTGGAAGGATCAGGACACGTGGGGATCCTGGGTTGGATGAATATTGGCACGTGCTAAGGGCCATGGAGCACATCCATGGAGCAGCGATGTTACACGAAGGGAGTTTTCTCGTCTACCTTTCGTTTCTTTATGCTGCTCATGACATACTCTGTGGTTCTCAGAACATTCCAGAAGGTGGCCGCCTGCAGTATAAACATGGCATGACCTTAAGTCTAAGCCTTGACCACTGTCCAGAAGGCTCAGTGTTGGCCCAGGAACCTCCCCAACCACTGAGGCCCCGAGAGAAAACAGAGCAGACAGGCCAGGAGTCCTTGGTCTGTGGCCGCTGTGGGTATGACCCTGCTGCTGGAAAAGCTTGCAGGCGACCACCATGCAGCAGAATCCCTGCGCGACCTGCCTGCCCTGCCTGCTGCCTGTTGACTAAATCATTGGCTAAGAATGTAGACGTCGTTTTCTCCCCTAGAGCAAGTGACCAAGCAAGGCAGGGAGCCTTGTCCTGGGGACCTCCATCCTCCAAAGAGACCGCTTTAAAGCTGGGCAGCTGCTGCAGCCAGAGCAGGATACAGTCCCCCCCCCCCCCCTCAGCACATGTAGCAGTGGAGTCAGGAGCAAAGAGATCCCAGGCTCCAGGCCTCACCCTGTTCGGGTATCACCAGAAAACCAGAGAGTAAGTCACATCTGGCTTCTGGGATGGTCCAAGCACACACATGTGCATTTTCCCCAAAGAAGCTCTGTCACCTTAAGTAGAGTTTAGACAGAGCTAAGCTTGCTACAGCACCCCTCCCTACTGTGCCCTACCCCCAACCCTGCAGGTGACATCAGGGGAGGGCAGTAATGACCTAAGCCCTCTTTCTGTTTCTCCTAAAGGATGCACATTGCTGAAATCCATCCTCTAGGCCATGAGCAGATGCTGCCCACTGGTTTCTCTCTTTAGCCCCAGTTCCTCTTCTTCCTCAAAGGAATGGCCCAGTCCTACTGCAAAGGGTTTCACAGGCCTGGGTGCCTGTGGGGGGAGGGTAGGGGGGAGGAGGGTGGCTCTGCTCCCAAGCCTGCACCTGCAGAACAGCCCAGGTGATGTGTAAGCTCCAGGTATCCCCTGGAGAACCACAGGGAGGGGTTCTGTGCTCTCCTGGTTTTGTTTTTTGTTTTTGTTTTTGTTTTTTTTTTAATTCACGGGCCTACATCCGTCCCCATTCTATAAAATACTTGCCTCCTGCTGTCCACTAACTTCTTGTTAGTGACTGGCAGCAGGGGTCTTATATCCCCCACCAGCAAGATTTAACACAGAGAAGCAAAGCAGAGACCTGGTTCTTAATTCAGTAGAAGCAAAGGCAGCCTTGGGCTGTGGAGAGGGAAGTGCTTTTCCTGCTGGGTAGGAGACCCCTGTGAACTGGAGCAGGAGCCACAGCCCGAGTCCCACTCCCATCCCCACCCCTACCCCTCGTGCTTTGGGCCTGTTAGGCATGGACAGCAGAAAAGAACTTGGTGCTCCAACTTCCTTCTCTTAGAGTAAATGCACCTGGCATCTTGTGGGATCTTCTGTCCCAGACCCAGGAGTCTCTCAGAATGTTTCTAAGTCACAGCCTCTGGGTCAGTGATACCCAGTGTCCATGTCCTACTCTGGGGTTCTGTCTCCCCGGGACTTGAAGCAGCACCTGTTAAAACAGAAAGAATCACCAAGCCCTGAGACCTTGTCTGTCACTTCTGAGATCTGTTACAAAGCAAAAGGCAAGACAGGTGACTTGTGGGGTATTGGGCCAACTGCTGAGAGGCCCCTGACTAGACAGGGTTAATTCTGGATGGCTGTACTCTTGCCCCTAGAGAGCTCTATCAGTTAAGTTAAAAAACAAAAACAAAAAACCAAAAAACAAAAAAAAAACAAAAAAAACAAAAAAACAAAAACCAGGCACCGTAGCTACCTATCTCTAGTTAACCCTGGAGCCTGAGGGTCGGCGGCCGTAACCTGAAAGTCGTCCCAGTGTGCCGCGGCCACCCGCGTCTGTCTGGATGGCCCAGGTCCAGGCTGGCCAACCCAGCAGTACAGCTCTGATCCCCCAAGACCCTTCATCCAAGGGGGCTAGGGCAACTCTCAGTTCATCATGGGCTCCGAGCTTTCCATGCAGACGGACAGAGCCTGCTCTGGCTTGTACACCAGGGCACTGCTTGTGCAGTCTGTGAGCCCCTAGCCCAGCAAGGGGGTGGCCTTCCACTCCACAGATGAAGAAACTTGGGTTCCAAGCACAGATTTCCCTGGTTGCAAAATCAGGGGCCTCCAAACCTATAGATCCCAGTGAGGACCATTTGCTGTCCACTACCCAGGGACTAGGCGACTCTGGGAGGTAACTTCTGTTACCATTTAGGGGCACGCCAGCCCCTTCCACATGGTACAGGTAAACAGGAGGCGGCCAGAGGCTCACCTGCTGTGTGAGGCAGGAAGTTGCTCCTGCCATCTCTGGCAGGCTCATAACAAAGCCACCCTGTGTTATTAGAGCCTGAGGTGGCCTTACCCACAGCCTCTTATCTTGTTTAAACAGTCCTTGCTCTTTGAAGTGGCAGGCCCTGCATATACTGTTTCTGTGAACATCGCACTTTTCACTGGGTACCTGGAGGGACATGGCTAAGCAGGGGTTGCCTTCTGGACTTGTTAGATTATACCCCTGCCCCAACCTCCAACCCAGAGAAATCTCATTTGCTGCTGGCCAGAGGGGGCTGCTCCCAAGGTACTCTCTATACTAGGTCTGCCTCCCCTTCCTGCCTGAATGACAGCAGACCAGCCCTGGTTGGGGAGGGGGCAGCATCTGAGAGAAAAGGGGACAGGATGAGAACAGACCAGGGGAGGGAAGGCCAGTGAACATTAGAGATGCAGAATTCCAGACTTTACAAGCTGTAGCCACCCCCGCTGTTAACCCCTTCTGTGCCACTAGGTCAAGGTGGCTTTTGTGGGTTTAGGGCTCTCTGCCTGCAGGAGGAGGCTGCAGCTGGGCCAGGCAGCTTTACAAGCAGGATATACAGGACACCCAGCAAGAGGAGCACAGACCCAGAACTGGGCCTTGAGCATCTGTACACAGAGCCCAGGGGATTGACCAGAGTGCTGATGGACAAATGCAGGCCCAGGACTTCCCGTGCCAAGATGTGGGATCAGAAGGTTCTGATCGTTTTAAAGCTGAATACCCTACCCAGCTCCTTTGTAGTCTCTGACCAGACCAACCCTCTGGGCATCAGACACAAGATGCAGACCACCCAGATGTCACTGGGAAGCAAGGCTGCTACGGAAGGGAAGTCCCCGTCCCACTTGGTCAGAGCTTCCTTTGGGTACCTGTCACATCCCAATCCACAACCTAGATTCCCTCACAGAAGTGTTTGGAGTCCTCCCAAGTCATCCATCTGTAGTCCAGGTCCGATGGTGGGCAGCCAAGCCCCCGAAGCTGCCTCTTACCCTAGCCTACTTCATTCCCACCCTACCTGAAACATAGCCGCTACTCCAGAGGTCATCTGGCCCTCCCTGCCTGAGGTTTGTCCCAAGTTAAGGAGAACAGGTCCCAGGACAGTCAGTCATGAACTCAGGGGCAAATAGTGAACACTGAGAAGAATGTGGTCTAGATGGTGCCCAAAGCTTAGGGCACTAAGGGGGCCTGTAGAAATGAGAGGTGGGATTCAGTGATGGAGCCAGCCATGCGCACCCCGAGAAGGGGCAGTGTGCAGGAAGACACTGTGGCGAAAGGCCTTCAGGTGACCTGTGCTCACGGATGAGGCGGGAAATGCATTGACCAGAGTTGGAAACCTCTGGAGGGTGCTCACAAGGCACTCTCGGGAAGATGGGTCCCCATCAGAGAATCTGCTGGTATCAGTCCCAGGGTGTCCTGCCCACACTGCTGCCCCATCCCAGACATGCCCCGAGTCAGGGTGCTGCTGCCTAGCTGGTCACACTCAACATCTGTTTCCTGTCTTTCTGGACAGCTGGTAAGCGTATGTATCCATCCTCCGAAGGACTCCATTCTCTGAAGTTGAATTTGCTTAGTGCTCTTGTCTGTCCCTCAGGCGGGGACTGAGAGCCAGTCTTCCTGCCTCCTCCCCATATACCGCTCAGAGCCAAGTTGAAAGACAAGCATGAAAGGAATATTGAACTGAATGGAAGGAACCTGAGATTTGAGGGTAGGCGGGGTCTCTAGTTGGGAAAGCTGTGGCAGATCCCAGGGAACAAAAATAGGGTAGTGTATGGAGCCAAGTGGTGGGCAGGCAAGATGGGAATAGGGGCTGTGAGCAGGCCCTTGGAGCTGGAACAGCAGGCCAGGTTGTGCCATCTGCTTCAGGCTCTGAGCACCCACAGGTTTGGCAAGTGGGGGAGGGGGAGGGACTGTTGTGTGGAGGTGACCACCCTGAGGGAGCACAGGTGGGACCCAGCTCGTAGGCAGCCCCCTTAGCTTCAACTCACCCCTTGTTCCTGCACTGCTTGGCTCGTTCCTTCAGATAGGCTCCAGGGCAGCAGGATTCATAGAATCATGAGCCTCCCTAATCCAATTCTCCAGGCTATGGAAGCATCAGTTAAGTTATGCAGGAAGGAGGAGAGAAACACTAACCAGATTGCACTGGAAATAAGTCCCCAGTTACCTCCTCTGTCTCCAGATACATCCTGGTTTCCCCTCCGAGGACAAGATCCCTGACCAAGCCTGAAGGTGATCCAGTCTGTATGGGACCCTCCTCGCTCCAGGGTGGTGGGCTGGGCAGAGGCTGAATCCATAAAATAGGAATGCTGCAAGGATCCCCATCATGACCTTTCTCCCTGGGCCTGGAGCCCTGTGTCACTTTCCTGATGTGAACGGAAAAGTGGCCTCCTCACCGGTGGATGCTATCAGGAACATGTCACCAGAGGAACCTTCCATCTTAACCGCCTGCTGGCTCTTAGGCCGGAGTGAGCCAACAGGTCGTCACCAGAGGAGAACCAGGTCCCTCAACCAACTCCCAAAGGCCCACTGCCACTACCCCCAGGTAGATATATTGGGCTAAGAAGTACAGCCTCCTCCTGTCTTTGGTCTTTATTGCTGTGTGAGATGGAGGGTGGAGGCGTCCTCTTCAGTTGTCATGGAAACAGCAATCCATCTACTCAGAGTCTGGGTGCTAAACTGAACAGAGGGAGGGGCGGCTGCCTGTTGCCACCTTCCAGCAGTTCGGGGCTGAGCAAGACCCAAGGGGCTGCCACACACTTGAAGGTACCCGGCGTGCCCAGAGTACCCGAGAGCTTCCCTGCGGTAGTGGAGCGGGAGGCACACCTGCCTTGTCTCTGTTAGGGTTAGCTGGCATTCCATCCAAGCACTGGGGTGGATACACAGGCTCTGTCCCCTGGGAGCCACGTCACAGAGAAGGCAAGGATGGAACGGGGAAGCCAGCAGCCAGTAGCTGGCACTGTCTGGGGAGAACCAAGCATCTGGCCCTCCCTGGGTGGGTGACTGCTGCCTGCCCAGCTTGTGCCTACTGCTAGGAAGCAGTGGCATGGTGCCTGCTTAGATTTCATCAGACTCCCCCCTCAGGGTTTCTCGCCTTACTCCCTGTGTGTCTAAGCTCTTCGAGGACACCACAGCATGGATAGTAACCTCCCCCATGCCTCTAAAGTAGGAGAGAGTGGCAGAGACAGCCAGCTCCCAGATAGGAAGTGCAGCCGCAGATCTCCAGACCAGCAAGGGAGTGCACACAGGACTTACTCTATCGGCGAAAGGAGACCCTGGCACCCTGCAATGTGTTAAGGACCTGGCTGTCAAGCCTGTCATCTGTATCCTGGGGCCTAGAAATAGGGCTCAGAGGAGGCGAGGGATACCTCATTCAGTTCCCAGTCCGGGACCAGGTTCTCAGGAACAGTCCTATCCAGGTCACAGGTGGATCCAGGATGAGTGGTTTATTTCACTAAGGCAAGAACTGCGGTCTGGAATGTGACAAGCGGCATAACAGAGTCTCATGGCCATCTTGGTACTGCCTGAGGTGTGGCTCGAGAGTACTCAGGTAGCATGAACAGGCGCTCTACTCCAGGAAGCCAGCAGTCATGCCCCACAGAAGCTTCTTGGCACCTAATCGTAGTGACAGTCTCTGACTCTGACGGTCCCAGGTCCCAACAGCAGTGTGCTACTTCAGATCCAACCTTGCCTTTCCCAAACCAGAGGCTTCTGATCACAGAGCATGGCAGACCCTGGCAGGGCCTTAGTTTCTTTTCCTGTGGCTATAAAGTGCTGTCAAAAGTAACTTTAAGGGAGAAAGGGACACAGTATCTCATGATGGGGCCCTGACAGAGAAGTGGCAAGCCAGCCAGGAAAAACATGGCACCAGGAGCCATAGCTGGCTGGTCACATTGCAGCCACACTCAGGAAGCAAGGTGTAAAGAGGGAGTGAGGTGGGGCACCCCTAGTAATCCACTGCCTCTCTGAGGCTCCATCCCATGCAGCACCATCCAGGGACCAAGTGTTCAAACACCTGAGCCTACATCTAAACTACAAGACAGGATATGTGGCTAGGTGCCAAGCGACTGTGGACCCAAAGGGCAGGAAGCCTGCAGTCTAGACTGAGGGAGAGATACTGAGATGTGGCCGAGCATCCTGGTAGGGCCGGAGAGAGTCATATGGAACTGAAAGACACCTCTGAAGATTCCAGGCTAGAGGCTTGGGGTGGAGGTGGGGGTGGGGGGTCCCAGGAAAGAGAAAACACTGAGCACATGTGTGGGGTGGGAACACACTACATGCCTAGGATAGGAGCCTGGCAGAGGGGTCTGGAGGGTCCACCAGGGCCGACCCCTGAAGCATGTGCATCTGTTGGGGGAGGACTTGAGACATGGTAGTGCGTACATACTTGGAGTCCCCGGATCTGCATGGGCTGCTTTTAGTACTGACTGTGGGCTGTACCAGGGAGGGAAAAAATCCCTCGGGAGCAAATGTTAATGCCCTAGTTGACTGACAGGCATCACTGAACCAGCTTCTTTTTTTCTGTTCAGTCCACTGAAGACTCTGCAAGATGTTACTCTTTGACCAGCACCCTGGGTCAAAGTGTTTGTGGCCAGCCATGATGAGGACATGGCCCGGCTACTCAGGTTCTATACTGCTGAACTCAGCCTTACATTAGAACAGAATGTTTCAGGTCTGGCTAAATGGCTTCTGTAACATTCCCCCCTTCCCTTTTTTAAAGAGTAAATTACATTAAATTCTCAACAAGGACTTTTTTTTTAAGCATTTATTTTTATGGATGAATACACTGTAGCTGTCTGCAGACACACCAGAAGAGGGCATCTGATCCCATTACAGATGGTTGTGAGCCACCATGTGGTTGCTGGGAATTGAACTTAGGACCTCTGGAAAAGCAGTCAGTGCTCTTAACCACTGAGCCATCTCTCCAGCCCTCTTCCCCTTTTCATAAAGAGGCTGTGCTGGTTCATACCTAATCCTATATGGATCCTCTTGCAGTTCTTGTCAGCACTGTCCCCATTCTACCTGGGATCCTGTGTCACCACTCAGAACTGGCTCCTGTCTCTAAGTCATTGGCCTGGGGATAAGTGCAAGCCAGGATCTTGTACCTCTGAGCCCCTGCTGTGGCTGAAATCCCAGCTGCTAACAGTTACCTGAGCCTGAGTAAGGCTGGGTAAGCTGTCTGTCCCGCTTCAGCCCTCAGCCACTCCGTTTTAGGGGTACAGTTATACATGCTATCTTAGACGTGGGCAAACGCTCCTAATTGACAGAAGATGATTTTTGCCCCTTCTCATCTGTTACCATTTTAAGCTGCCTACACATCCCACCATATAGAAGGTACCTACCCAGTGACTGGAGAGCAAGCTTTGCCCTGGGCCTTGTGGGTGGAACAAGGAGACAGGATGGGTCCATGTATAAAATTCCCTAGCTCCATAGCTCACCCCACAGCCAGCAGCAGCCAGATTTCATGGCACAGAAGGGGAGGCCTCACCTGGCCTCAGAATGTGGTAAACCTCCTACTTAATAATAATAGCATGTGTTCAGCATGAGTGGGTGTTACACACGGCTTCCCGGAACTAGTATGACCCTGGGCTACGTGAACTAGTGGTACCCACTGCAGGAGTGTATACACCAGATGGGAAAGAGCTGGGAAAGGATTAGACTGGACCAGTAGCTGAAGGACTGTCTACTTGATAGTGTAGTTAGAAGCCAAAGGAAGCTGGCATGTTCTGGGACTCCAAGAAGAGTTGGGAATCCTGATGGGGAGAGCATCCCCAAGAAGAAAAGGCCTATGCAACTACCACTCTCTGGGTAGGAGTGAGTGATTGGTGGTTTCTAAGGCAAAGATTCACTATGTGGGTGTGGACCCTGGATGAGTGGCCATGGGTCATTCCCAAGCAGCAAGTGCTAGCTACTTCCTTACTCACTCATGGACCGCCAGAGGAGAAGCTGTACCTTAGGTCAGGGGTCACACTGGCCTTGCTGCTCTTTCAGCTGGGGCAGGCGGAGGGCTTTTTCAGTGAATGGCTTGGGTTGAAGCCTTTTATTTTTCTTTAGACAGGAGTCTGGCTACATAGTCCAGGCTGGCCTCAAGCTGGCAACCCTGCCTCCTAAGAATCGGGCATCTTTTCAGTTCTAAGAGGAAACCTGAATCCCAGGTACTTGACACGAACCATAGCTGTTCATCCTGAGAACTTCATGGCTTGGACGGCAAAGCTGTTTATCCTTCCATACGGCAGGGCGAAGGGGGCATTGCCGGCCCAGCACTGGGGGCTAGCTATGTGGTGAGGTGTCCGGCCAGGCACAGCCAGGTGGAGACTGAAGGCCTCTGACGTAGGAGCAGGACTTGGGTCTCACATGACCTCCAGGTTATGTGTATATACACAGTTGAATGTTGAAAAGAAAAATCTTATCTTTGGGAGCTGCTGGCTCAACCTGTTGTTATAGATGAGGAGTGGGAGGCACCGGATATCACCCTCTTACCCCAAGGGACAAGCAAGGGACAGAGTGGTGTTCTGAGTGGTGGGACTGGCTCATGTGGGACAGTAGAATCCAAGAACATTTAGAACTTGGAGGTGGGAAATCGAATATCCATCACGAAGGTCCAGATATTATCCTTACAAGCTTAGTCAGGATACAGAGAGACCACAGAAGGGGGATTTTTAAAATGGGCCCAGACCTTGAATGCGTAACTAGGGACACCTGCTACTGTGTGTCACCAGGTGTGCAGAATGGCTAACCCGACACCAGCTCACCCTGACTTCTGTCCCTCTTGGAGAGTCCAGTCCTGGCTTGGCTACCATAAGTGCTGGTACCTAGAAGCTTTTGGGGGGCTGAACACCCCCAGGTTCCCAGGCCAGCATGTTTGAAGCTCCTTAGGAGTATGCCGTAAGTTCCCCTCACCCCCTGTGGTAAGAGATGCAAGTGCAGGCAGGCAGCTGGGGCAGGGGGGTTCCAAGGCATTGGATATATATGGAGCCAGCTATGCAGTTCAAAAAATGACCAAGAAAAGACTGGAACCCACCCTGGGGCCGTTACCTAGCCTCACTGTGGCTGACACGGCTTGTTAGCAATCGCTGTTTCCCACCGCCAAGCAGCAGCAGAATTCCCACATGGCCCGGGCTTCTGTCGGAATCATCTGCTCTGTGTTATTTATATAAATGAATGTTCAGATGAACCCCAGGTTCCTAGAAGATATTATTTCCATAGTGAGAGGGCCCCTTCGGCCAGCTGAGTGGTTAATCCCCGGCTGGCCTCATGGCGACTACTGACCACAGCATTCCCACCGTGGTGGTAACCACTGCTGGCTGGAGAGGGAAAGGGAAGGGGGATGCCCTGCCAGAAGAGACTGTTTTGGTTCTTTACCAAGCCATGACAAGTCAGTGCCATCCTAGGGCTTGGTGTGAAGAGGAAGCCTCCACACCCCCCACTTCCACCGTGGGCTATGCTTGCTTGCTCACAGCTCCTCAGACGGCAGCATCAGAAGAGAACACGCTGTGTTGGGCTAATACTGCTAGTACTGCAGTTGCTCCCAGACTAGGGGTGCAGTAAATGCCCACCACACCACCTCTAGGAGCAGCTCCGACCCCGGAAACCAAGCAGATTTAAGTAGAGAACAGGGAGGGGAGACACCCACAGGCTGACTGGGGGCAGAGCCAGCTGTGGTTTAGGGAGGCAGCAGCCCCTCGGAAGCAGGGGCTTGAGGTGATGCCCTCATCTGACAGGAGAGGCAGAGCGTGAACGGACAAGGAGTGCTGTCGGGGCGAGGCTCGGAGGCCAGGCAGAAGGCCAACTTCAGCCCTCCTGTTCTCACCCTTTACATAGAGTGGCTGCTAGAGTTACAGCCTGGAGTGGCATGGCACCTCCACTGGTGGCCATTCGAGGTGACAGGGTACCACTGTGCACATGAGGCTCCAAGAGTGTGGATCCCACTGTGAATCTGGGCCCGAGGGCACTGGACCCATCGGTGGGCACAGGAGGCTGGGGATGGGCTGAGTCAGGAGACAAGGCAGAGCTCCCACCATCGCCTCTGATGTTGCTCTTTTTGGAGCCAAGTGAAAGACCCCTCCCTGGCCACCAGATCCTTTTGTCAGCCTGATTGGGGCAAGGTCCTGATTGTGATTGCCTGTGGTTCTTTCACCGCTGTCACAGAGCCTCTTGTCTCCAGACAGATGCAGGCAGGACGTAGTACCTGCCTCTCTTGCAGGGTTCTCACATTGAGAGGCCAGGCTGTGCCTTCTAACTGACCCTCTTGATTGGCTCCCAGGGCACGTTGCATATCCACTTTACTGGGATTCAGTGCTCTCACAGGGATAACACACCCAGCATCAAGAATCCCTCCAGAGGACAGAAGGAAGTGGCTAGCTCTGGGACTGCCTTCACTCCGAAGCCCCATGTCTCCATGAGCCTACAAGCCAAATGCACAGCCAGTGCCACAGCAGGCTCTTCTGAATCCTACTGGGCAGGTCCCAGGAGATGAGACCGTGGGGACAAATGTGATTTGAGGTACATCACCTCCCAGGAGACTTCTAAGTGATGGCCCACCAATGTGGTTCTGTGGTCCTCAAAAAAAAATAAGAGGAGGTTATCAGGAAACCCAAGCTTGAAGCTAGGGTAGAGCCTGGGCTGCAAGGATGAGCCTGGGATAAAGGAAGGTCTCGGGCTTCCCAGATACTTGCTCCTATCGTTCGTGCTGTCTGCCACCCTGTGAGCTAGGTGGCTGACTTCCATGATCGCTTGAGTCACCAGGGCCAAGGCTTAGTCATGCAGGGTCCCCAGAGTGTGAGAAGCACCAGCAGGGAAGTGGTCCAGGCTGCCGACATGGCGGTCTCAGGGATGAGACAGTCACCACCATTAGGCGGTCCTTTGGCCCTACCTGCTGCTACCCAAAACTCTCTGCAGCTGAGCTCCTCCCATAAGCACTGTCCTCTGAGGACTTGGCCAGCAGCTGCGCTATTACAACTGATCTGGGCCCAAGAACTCCCTCTGCCATCTCCACAAGTGATCCATCGGAGCTAAGGGATCCAGCACCCCTACTCTGTGCTTCCTTACCCCCCCCCTTTATGGCCAGGGGAGGCCCCCTGGTCTCCCCCTAGACAGATCCTAGGATCCCTGCCAAGGCTCACAGCTCTGAGACCTCCATCTAGCGTGAGAGGCATGGCCCATGCACTCAGGACGTGCCCTGCACGCCTGCTCAATGAATTGAGAAATACGTGCTAATAGCCATATCTGATACAGAATTTGAAGTCAGAAGCAAAAGCCCCAATTATGACATCATTTCTATGAGAAGTGACAGCCCCGTTCCCACAGTCATCTTTACACCACAGTTTCCAGGAATCCATTAGAGCTAATTATTCTCCCTGTAGAATGTGACATCCCTAGACCACCGCCCACTGATCTCACTCTGGGAACATCACATCCAGGTCTGTGGCTCAACTGCAAAGGAAAGCGCCCACTCCCCTCGTGGACTGCTGAGCTTGGGCCCCTGCTTGCTTCCTGTTCCTCAGCAGAAAGGCCAGTGTAGACCATACCAAGGCCTCACTGTGGGCAGGTTTTGCCATTCTATATTGACTGTATCAACTCTAAACACTGGATTTGCAAAACATAGTCTTCCAGGTAGCCAGGTCTCGTGATAATGACAGGTACCTCTTCCCACCCTCCCTGCTCCTCGCATCTGCCTCCTCCTTCAGCAGAGGCACTGCCAAAGCCAGTGCCTCGGAGAACACGGAGGCTGGGACGCCAGTTTCTGTGTGATACCCTGGAACTCTGCCTCCAGGGCAGAGTAGCACAGGAGCTACAAGCCCACAGCTCCTGTGAGGGAGCTGCAGTGCATTCCCTGCCTCTTCACGCCTCAGTTTCTCCAGAGGGAGATGGGAAGGCGTGAGGTTTGCACAGGCAGAACCACCTGTTTGCAACCATCATCTCTATCACTGGATTCGTTGGTGGCACTGCTGATGTCAGCGCCGGCGTCACTCACTGGCCAGTATCTCAGTTGGTGACCATATAGAACTTGTCTCAGGCATATCTAGGAACTTGGCTTGTTTGCTGTGTGTCAGAGTGCCGGGCAGCCTCCGCCAGCAATGATTCCAGATATGGACAGCTACTTGCTTCAGAAACAAGGTTTGTCCATGGGCTGAGAGACAGGTGTGCTCCTTAAGACCCAGTGTCACTATGCACATTACATGTCCTCAAAAAAAGAAAAGAGGCAAAGGATGGAAGGGACCAGGGGCCGCACTCTGTCACTTGGTCACAGCTCTTTCCTAAGATGTCACTCTCACACTCTATGTGCAGGCCTGCCTGCCTGCTCTACCACCATGGCCAGACACCCAATTGCGTGTGAGCCCTTGAAGACCCTGAGAGGGAAAGGGACACGATGCAGTGAGAAGCTGCTGTCCCAGGAAAGGGACACGGTGCAGTGAGAAGCTGCTGTCCCAGGAAAGGGACACGGTGCAGTGAGAAGCTGCTGTCC